>NC_141539.1:64577500-65177500 GCF_021556685.1 Rattus norvegicus
CCCACAAAAGTGGACCTGCCCCTCTTGGGAACCTCTAAGAGGAATGATCTAATGATCGTGTAGCCCACACGTATGATGAGATTTTTTTCGGACCCTTTACCTTTTCTTTTAACCTTCTCTTTCTGTATATCTTCTTCTTGGAGCTATAAGCTCATTCTTAGATGTTAGTAGATCCAATAACATGTCTTATATTTTGATGTATGCTTTTCTCCCTTAGCCCAAGTTTCTGCTACATGGAGCTTTCTAGCTTGCATTTTCACATTGCCGAGATGTATTGTCTCCCCTACAAAACCTTTGCTATACAGTAATTATGGGTTCTGGTCAAGGTGTTTCTTTGCTTATAATGCTCTTCTATTCCAATTTAAGATATAATCTCTCAGGATTCCATTAGTGCTTCATCCAACATCCATATCAGTTAGATAAGCCTCTACAGCATCTCAGTACCTACTTCTATATTAAAACCTCAGGTGTTTCTTTGAAAAGGCAACAGTAATTCTTATTTATTAATGTATTTTCAAAATCTAGTATTTTCTTCTTAGTGGATTTATTTGAAGAAATGGATAGATGAACAGAAACTAAAAATATGAATAAGCTCTGTGAAGAACAATAGAAAGAATCTTGCAGCAGTGTCAACACATAAATTTCAGGGAACAGATTCTAAATATTCTCATTAATAAAAGAGTCTATATGAGAGAGAGGGACAGCACAACAAATGCTGTTGGCAGATATAAAATACATAATATGTCCTATACTATATAACATATATGATATATATTATGTAATTTATATACTTATCATTTATATAACTTATAATTATATATTCTATAAGATATATCATGTGTATTCTGTATAAGTAGCATTTTGGAATAGGATGGATGGTTAAAGGAGAATATAGCTAATTCCTGAGATTCAGGCAGTTCTTATTAGGACTAATTTTTAAGACTTTTATTTTTATTCTACTTTCAGTTTTATTTAGTTGGTGTTCAGAAATCCTGGGGATTTTGTGGTTGGGTATCCCTGAGTCAGTTTTGGATGGTTTGGAAAGCTGGAATGTACATGAAACTCTCACAAGGCAACTACATCAAAACGTGAGCGCTACAGAGCCCAGTGAGGACAGTTGGCACCTGACAATTGATGAGCAAACTATAAAATGAGTTTTCTTCCTGCCAGTGGAAAGTATTGCTTGTGGTCTGGGTCTTGTGGGTCCAAAGAGAAGGGTTAAGCGACCTTATCAGAAAAGGTTTGTACTGTCCTGTAGGACAAGCCTAAGATTCAATCATGGCCAATCTTTTTCTCCTTTTATTCAGGCAGGTTTGGGTCAATTAGCTAGATACACAGTTTTGGGTACCTGGTAGTTTGCAGAGACTCTCAAGGACACACAAATAGGCCATTGAAACAGTGTTTCATTGTTTTGGCTGGAATTGTATGAGCCTAAGACTAGATGCTACTGTAAGTTGTTTTACATTGTTCCTTTGAGGTAAGTGCTCCTTTTAGAAGTACCAATTTAGTATGGTGAATCAAAGTCCCTGTCTCACATAGTTAGATACACCTAAGAACAGAATTATGTAAGGAAAATAAGCAAATATCTTATGCTTTCACTAGACTGGTTCAGCTTGCAGTGTATAAGTAAACATAAGTTACTTCACTTAAACTCTTCACCTTAGAGGACACTTTCTAAGAAGTAGGATGCTCTTAGCAAGGCGTTTACTGTTGGGCTTGATAGCTAAGTTTTTTTACATCATAATATGAAGTTTTCTTTCCTTTGCTTCACATAGTTTGAAAAGAAAAAGATTATGTAGTATGATTTCTGATTAACAAATGAGCCAATTATTTGTATCTTCAGAAAAAGAATTCAATACTTAAGGCAAATTGCATTTCTATGCTTTAATTTTGGAATTCTATTCAGTCATAATGCTCAAGACTAATACTGAACATTGTTGAAAAATGAAAAGCAAGTCAGTAGGACAGGTTCATTTAAGTCATCCCTGAAATTTTTCAAATGGGAGGCAGGTAATAAAGACTTTTCACATAATAAACTCTATGCTATGGCACATCCATTTGAAACATTTTTGAATAAAATAGCAGTTTCTTTTTAGAGGTAAATTAACTTCCTCATATGTATAATTCTGTTCCCAAACCCACTCCAGTTTAATTGGCAGCTACATCAGAGGCATTGGGAAAAGCAAGTCATTGATTCTCAGAGCAGATATAGGGCAGAGGGAAAGAGACGAAAGAGAATGAAATGGAGATCCCACACATTAATGGCATGCAAATAACAATGGAAGGTACCTGTGCTGTGTCTTCTGGGACAAGGAGAGTCAGCCAGCATAGGGAGGGAAGTAATTTAGAGCAAAAAAAATGGGATGTGCTTCCTCACAGAGGAAGGGCAGTTTGCCATGGGTGGTGCATCTTGAGGTCAATTTCTGAGTATATTTTGACTATGCATCTTGGCATAGCATTCATATATGGTATCTTCATATTCTGTTAGTCGTCTTTGAGAGCAGGCAATCAGCTACATACACTACACTACATACTTCTGAATTTGGGTAAATTCATCACCTCTTCTTCATGATGCAAACACCGGTTGTTTTTTATAAAAGTCTAGTATATACTACCATGAATTAAAGTTGTATTAGAGCCATATGCATAGAGAACAAAGTATTATATTCATCTTCTTTTTAAGCTATAAGATGAAATATGAGGTACTGTCTCTGAGGAGATGCCATAGTATATTTCAAACACACACTCTTTCATAATTTTTTATTACTTTACAGATCTTTATAGTTATTTGAGTTCTTATGGCTTGCCCCAATGCTATACACCTCATTTCCCTTAACATGTCTGCCGTATGCTCTGTCTTCCATGCATGTATTTATCCTATAGGTTGCATTTTGCATGCTTAGGTCGTACTTGAGCACAAAGTGACAATGTAATAATACCAAAACTTGAAAAGGGTGAATATTTGTGTGACAAAGAAAAAATCAAACGAAGGGATTTCTAATTTGGGCAGATTCTGCATTTGATGTGAATCTTGGGTTGAAACCCCCACCTTTCCTAGGCTGTGCCCTGACATATATGAAATCATGACATGGTATGTGACCTCACATAGTTTTGAACACAGGAATAGCACAGTCAGAGACCGAGGTCCTGCCGTATCCTACAGTCCCTTTTTGTTCCCTTTGTGGTCACTGGACCTTGCTCTGTCTGCTTTAGACAAGAACGAGAAGAGCAAGCATGCAGTTGTCTCCTCGGCCCCAGGCCCTGCTTAGGTAATAGCGTGTGGAAATGGGAAGTTTCTGCACATCTTTTCCCTGGAGGTACAGTTTTCATTCCTGTTTTGTTGTTGTTGTTGTTGTTGTTGTTGTTAAACTTGGAAATTTGAAGCCAGTAAGTTTTCCTTTTTTCTCTTGTGCTTTCTTTCCCATTGCTATCACCGAGACACTAAAACCTCTTACTGGAAGCCTGCCTCTGGCAAGATGAAGACTGTGGAATGAGGCTTTGTCTTAGACAACTGCTCCCTTCGTTTACAACTCTAACTCCCTAACACCCAGTGCTCTGAGTTCTTGTTTTGGACTCCCTGCATCCTCATACCTTCCTTTCATAGATAATATCTACATACACATAATGTTTATGTATGTATGTATGTATGTATGTATGTATGTATGTATAGAACAAGGAAAAAGACTGAATTTTTATAGAGTGGGTAACATGTAGAGGTTTTAGATGGAGGAAAGGAAAAGGGGAAATGATGTAATATAATCTCAAAAACAGTTTTTGGTTTTTTTTTTTTATAAAAAGGCAAATGTTTAAGTGACCTTTCTGCTCTTTTTTTGTAATGCTGGCTTGTTGCCAATTTATGTCAATCCAAATTCCTTGCTTAAATGCGCTTGAATAGGCCAACGTTTATTTAACTCTTCTTTGAGAAAGGCTCTTCATAATATTTTTAAAAAATGGACTGACACTATTTTTATACAATGGCTTTGAACTCATAGACATGTGGAAATGATCATGTTTTAGCATTTCAATTTGCTGCCTATCTTGAAATCATGTTTTAATTAACCTAGCTAACACCTTTGTGGATGATAAGTAATACTATTCCTGGAGAATAGACTGTAGACAAAAATGTAATCTAAAAGGTTAAGAGAGGAAAAACACAGCTCTTCTGAAATCTGTTAAAGATTGGGTTAAAGAGGTAGTTAAGGTTAAGAGTCTCCTGCTAAGAAGTTGACCGGTAAATCAGTGAGGGAGTCCGAGCTTCTGGCCTCATGGGGCACAGAGGCACTGTTCCCTTTGAGGACATGTTTATAAGCACAGTAAGTGACCTCTGGAGAACAGTGCCTCTGGCAATGTAGCAGATGGCCAGATCTTCCACCACCCTGCAGTTCAGAAGCCATAATGTTGCCCAACTGGAGTGTGCATGTTAAATAATAACAAATTAGGTTTTGTTCAAATAATGGCATCGAATATATCTTAGCAATTTTGTAATTTATTCTATGCCTGTTAATTATTTTTCTGTTTCTCTTTCAAAATACCTAAATTTTCCTAATCAAAGTCACTGTTTCTTTTCAATGCTTAAAAAGCATTCAATGAAAAGTTCTACATTCTGATGGAGAATTGGTCCCTTACAGAGATGAAAGGCTATCAGCTGAACGGTTGGGATAAAGGCCTACGGAAATACAGTGTGGGAGCAGTAAAAGGAATCTTGGAGACTGGGGGGAAATGAATTTGTACTTGAGACCCTCAGACCAAACTCGTTATCAATACCATTCAGATTACATGGTATTAAATCAACTAACGGTGGCCTGTGGGAATCCAGCTTCTTGGATCTTGGCAGGGATGGATCAAGGATGCCTGAGCTTCCATTCACCTTTTTCTTGATGGTACTATAACCTTGCTTTTGTTGTTTGAGTCCACAAATAAGAGAGTCAGTGTTTGCAAACCTTGCCTCAAATAGAAGCATGCCTAGTGAGGCCGTTCTTTTCAGGTAACTGTTTTCAACTGCATGTGCATGAAGGGCAGAATGTCATGACAGGAACTTACTCACTTTATAGATCTGAAAGAAAAATTCTATATTCTTGGCTAATTAAACTGGGGATTTATTCTAATCCTACAGTGGTCCCATGTAAGTTCAATTAAATGTTGGCTTTTCAGATGAACAGAATGTAGTCTATAGAAGAAAATTGACCTGTCTCAACTGATAAAAGTCATTAAGGACAGACCTGGAGATAGAGCCTTGACCCTCTAATCCTGCCTGAAGCTCATTTGTAATAATGGTCTCTTCATGACTCAGAAATGGGATCTTTAACATTGTGATCCTGATACCTCATTTAGATCATAATCATTCTGCTCACATTGATGTATTCATGATTTTAAAAGATACTTAGTGGCCAGCAGTTGTAGAGCAAAACAAAATGGACTGAATTCCCTGCCCTCAGGAACCTTATTTATACCGAAGGAAGGGAGACAGCAAATTAAAAAGTTAAATCACATGCTTGCATACATACGTTTAAGATAGTTTGGATGGTAGTCATCACTAAGAGGAAAAAATGTGAAAAGAGGTATAGCCATATGATCGTGAGAGAGCTGTTAAAATTGTAATGGCAAGGTCTCCCTGACTGGTCAACGAGCTGCCTTCCTACCGATAAAGGCTTTACTCCTGTAATGCCTGCAAAACCCTGCATTTCTTTTCTGTTTTCTACGATTGAAATAGTGATTGCCAACAGGCACCGTTTGGCACCAGTGGACCCCTTCTTTCATAATTGAAAGACATGTACTAATTTACCGCACTCCCACCCTCCTACACTACTGTGGACTCCAGTACTTTCAGAGTTCTCCATCTCTGGGTCATTAAACGGTGTATATTGATTTTTTTTTTCTTCTTGGCTTTCACTCACTGTGTCACACTTTGGGGATTTTGTCTCAGACCACATTCCTTCCATGAAGTTGCTTCTGATTCATCCTTTCCTACCACTCTAACCAATCCTACTAGCTCTTTCAAGATGAGAATTGCTCTTTTATTTTTTTGTTTTTTAAAAGGATTTGTTTGTTTAAAAAATGTATATGGATGTTTTGCTTGCACATACTTATGTGTACCACATGCATTTCTGGTTCCCTTGGCAGTCAGAAGAAGGCATTGGAGAAACTGGAACTGAGTTATGGATGATTGTGAACTACCAAGTGGATGCTGGGAATCGAACACAGGTCCTCTACAAGAGCAAGTGTTCTTAACCACCAAACCTTTTTTTTTTTCTTTTTCTTTTTTTTCAGAGCTGGGGACCGAACCCAGGGCCTTGCGCTTGGTAGGCAAGTGCTCTACCACTGAGCTAAATCCCCAACCCCACCACCAAACCTTCTTACCAAACCCGTTAATCTTCCTTTTATTGGCACAGCTTTGGACACAGTGTAGCTGTCCCAGAATGGTTTGATGTACCAAACTGAAGGATATTTATCAGATCCCACTGAGAATTAAAGAACTGAACCAAGAGTTGGTGTTTCAGTTGAGGTCTAGGAAGCTACTCAATAAAATGCAGTCGAAACAGGGATAAAGGCATTTAATAGAGCATCCAAATTGGAAGAGGTGTTCAGTAATGCAGCCTAGTCTGTGAGCAGGGCAGTGGGAGAAAGTACACTCGTTTGAATTTATATGCAAAGCTGGCCTCCAGTGAGGCATGTGGAAATCAATCTGCTTTAAAACTTTTCTGCCTAAAATAAACAACATTTTAAGATCTTTTATCTGTCTCTTTAGATTAGTTCAAAATCATCCCCAGCTCTCTGAACCTTACCAACACTATAATTGTTTCTAGTGTTCTGTAAACAAGCCTGCTTTAAACAAATAACCTTTGTGATTATACAGGAGACTTGGTTTAAAAAGATTTGAGAGTAATATTTCTGCATAAGATGTAGTGTCTTCACCCTTTGGTTTATGCCTAACCATTTCACAGTGCTGTCAATACCAAGTCGCTGGGAGGGTTAGCCTTTTCTTCACCAATGTCAGGAACTACTTCATTAAGAGTGCCATGGTATAGAGAAGCCTGCCTCTTAGAGACCCTAGTAATAAGGAGGTAGGCAGCCTCCTTGCTTACCAATTTAACTTGCCTTGTGCTAAGTTCATCATCTCCTCACTGCAGCTAGTCAGTCACTCTGCTTCTGGTCTGCTTATATTCACCATCAATTGACTGCTAATGTCAGACCAGCCCTGACTTCCCAGTGTTTAGTTTGTATGCCTAAGGGTCAGAAACCTTCCTGCCTGACCAGAGGATGGCTTCTTCTGGGCAGCATTTCTATGGTATGTGGTCCGTCCATCCCTGATACAGCTGCATAGTGTGGAGATGCTCTGGCTGAATGCAAGGCACCTTTACACCTCTCACACAGACCAGATAAAGCTCTTTGCAGGAGTCCTCTCTTTTCTATAGTTCTCTCTGATGCACTGTAGACTCCCTTACCCCCGTCTTACATTGGTCCAGCATTCCTCATAGACTGACCAGTCACTGTCACTCTGACTAACTGGACCTGGAAGGAAAACTCCTCGTAGCATTCCTTTCCCTCAGGTACGCTACTACAGTCCTTGGCTACATACACCTCCACCGTGCTCCACCCCTGTCACGATGCTCCTTCAGGTTTAGCATTTCCAATCGAAATATCCTTCAACTAGCCACAGCCCCCTTTATTTTCCACTTCTCTTTGCATTGTGATCCTTCTCTCCTCCCCCTGGCCTCCACTTTCCTGTGGAATATCTGTTTCACACCGTAGCCAACCCATTGCTTTTCAACCTGCTAATAGTCATTTTTTGAAAAGTTTTGCCGGGAATGCATGAGGATAAGCAGAGTCTATCGTGACCACCAACTGAAATGTCTTCTCCTACTATATGACGTTTTCAGGTTTGGGAATAAAGTATAAAAATATCTTAGTTTGGCAGACCCTTGGCTGAAAACCCATTGTGCTCAAGAATAACTGTGACTACAGGCAGTCCCTACCTCAAACTGTATATAGGCAGGACAAGGCCAGAAAGCTGTCCACTGTTTCTAACGCTCTTTCTAAAAGTCATCTGTAGTCATGTTTCTCTCTTGCTTACATACATTCAGTGACTGCCCAGATCCCTCAGAATAAAATGCACATTTCTTTTTAAGACAGTCACAGTCCCCCCTCCTTTCTAAGCTCCCTCTATTCCCTTTTTCATTTGGATTTTTTTCCCCTTCCTTCTCAAAGTCTTAATGGATTTTGTTCTTAAATATTTGTGACTGAAGTTAACTGTCTAAATCATGTATGTAAGTAGTTTCTTAGTGATTTAGCTTAAAGCTAACAGATGTCTTTTTTCCCCCTCCTTAGTCTGGATTAATGTTTGCCTGTAGAAACCGGTTTAATACCTCTGATACATCACTTAAATACTATGCAATAATTATGTCTGAATATTTGATGCTTTATTTAGTACACTCCATGATCCTGCTTTAAATTTTTTTCTTTATTTTTTAAAGATGTTTTGCTTGCATATCTCTCTGTGCACCGCATGCACACAGTGCCTGTGGAGTCCAGTGATCCGAGGCTTTAGATCACCTGGGAATGGAGTTAGAGGGAGTCGTGTGTCATGGTTTGGGTTCAGCAAATCAGGCCTGGATCCTCTGCAGGAGCAGCCAGTACCCCTAACTACTGAACCAACTATCTATCCCTGCCCACGTTTTTGGCTTTTGTTGGGAGTGGGTCTTACTACATGGGTGTCCTTGTCTGGCCTGGAGCTTTCTATGTAGAACTGGCTGACCTCAGATTTAGAGAGGTATTACCTGCCTCTGCCTCTCAAAAACTGGGATTAAATGGAATATTCTTGGTGCTGTACTCCAAGCTTCTTGAGACATATTCATTTTGCATCTCAAACACAGTTTGAAATTATGTTCCTTGTCATTCTCAAAATGTCTAAGTGAATCCCTAAACTGATGAATACATTTAGATTGTTGATCACTTTAAAACAATTAGCTTTAATTCACATTTATGGGGCAAGAGCATCTCCTTATTCAGGTGTTCTGTTGCTATAGAGAAAGAGGGATCAATTATGTTGGTGTTCCCATGGGATCCAGCTGGGAGGAGACTGTGAAAGGGTGTGGGTAGGGACTAGGGAACATCCTTACCGCATGTCCCTTGAAGTGCTACACGTTGAGGGGGAGCCTTCAGAAGGAAACTTGTCTCTTTCCCATACTTAAAGACTCAGGAGAAATTGGCCATAATTAAATCCTTGTCATGGTATTAACTAGGTCAACTTAAAGAAATTAGTAGCAAATTTCCTGAACCATGGATTTGCTACATTATACCAAGTGTCTAGTGTGAACTAGGAAAGGGAAGTTTATAATTTTAACTGCCATAATTCTTACCCTCTTGTTCAATTGATAATCAGGATCAATATGAGTTATATTTAAGATGATATATTGATATATTAAGCACTATATTCCTTTGTTAAACTTGAGAACCTTTATGTGGCAAGATAATAAACCCCACTATATTCTCATGTAATCTTCTTTTTTGTAACTACAATACTATATTCAGTTTCATGTTCCTTACGCATTTCATTTCTACAACTTATAACATCTGTTGCATATTCTTTGACAGAATAACCCTTTCCTTGTGTATTTTATAGAGAAATAATTAATTCTTTCATATTTTCTTTAAAAAAAGATGTATTTATTTACTTTATGTATGAGCATGCTATCTTTATGCACACCAGAAGAGGGCATTGGATCCCATTGCAGATGGTTATGAGACACCATGTGGATGCTTGCAGTGGAACTCAGGACCTCTGGAAGAGCAATCAGCACTCTTAACCTCCAAGCCATCGCTCCAGGCCCTCTTTCGCATTCCCTAGAGTCTCATTATTCACCGTGTTTAGATGTGCTGGGACAAACTTTTCAAAAATATGGAGGACTATTTTTAGAAAGACATTCTTTGAAAAACATTTTTAGAAAAACATTCCCAATGCCTTAGGCAAGGCTACACAAGAACTTCAGTTGTTTACTACTCACCTAACATAATATTCCCATCAGATGTATAAATGACTGACTTACATTCTTCCCAGTTCTACATTGCTTATTTCCACTATTGGAGAATTCAGACTACAGTTCATCCAATTAGTTTTCTAATTTAATATCTGTTACTGACCAAAAACATAAATGTTGAAAAATTCAATTTCAACACACTGAATTTTAAAACAGAGAATTTAAAACATGCTTTCATGCTGAAACCCATATTTGGAATGAAACTAATATGAGTAGAAACCATCATAGATGCCTGTGTAAGCATAACTAAGTGGAGTAGAAGTTAATGATTAAATGCCTTCCTCCTGCCTTTTAATACATTTCATAGTATAACTTGGTCCTTGACACATATTTGAGCTGTATCGTCTTTTATCTTCATAAAAGATAAAAGCCTGTTCTACTTTGTGGCCACCCATATTTGAAGGATGGCATGTTTGTTGATTTGTCGTGACTTCCACTATTTCCACATTCAGATTTGTGATAGAAACATAAAGGCATAGCTCTTATATATTATTTTATATTTATTTTATTAATTTATTTTAAATAACTTTTATTATTACATTATTAATTAAAATAATATTTTTAATTTATTCATTACTTTGTTATTATTCTATTCGTGTTTGAAGGATATTATTTTACTGCCTTGCGAAGTTGTGGGCTTCTGTAATCCACATGTCATTTTGCTAGGAAAACATGCATTAATTTTCAAACCACTCATTCTTTGGAAAAGGGATTTTTAGAGATGTATAGGCCATGTACTTTGTGCCAATGTAATCATTCACTGTATTGTTTAAGCAAATAAGCTAGTTTAAATAAGCTCCTAATGAGTTTTTAATTTATTGTGAAATGAATCAGTTGGGCAAAGAGAAGTGCAAAATATTAGAAGAATTTTCCTTGTATAATAATTGAAGAATCACTCGAGTAAAATCCCCACAGACTAGCTATTGTTGGATGAAAGAATGCAATTATATTAAAAATTAATACTTGGTTGTAATATGAAACTAATGCTGCCCGAATTATTATGTGCCAAATTAGGTTGCTGTAAACAATAACAGAACGTGTGACTATGCAAGTGAAAGCCCTGAGTTATTCACACTTGCAGCAGTGTGGTTAATGAGATGCAGTGAAAGCAGAAAATGTTTAATTTAGTAATGGGTGATCTGAATCAATCTGTCCTGTGGAGTGATGGCTTGGGCCGAGTCTCAGTTAATAGGACGTAACTGAGGAATCATACATGTTCACGCGTGATATGGGCTGTTCATCCTTTCCTTTTACTGAGACAGCCCCCCGCCCCCTCTCTGGTAGATAGCTTTCGGTGGGTCTGTTAGAACCCTGTGGAACATTCCCAACCAAATTAAGTCTCAGTTGGCCTCTTCCCTCCCAGAAATGAGGATGCAAGCTGTGTTTGCTTCTAGTTGGGTTGTATTAAGGTCTGACTGTAACAAACGTTTTTACCAAAAGATCATGAGTTGGTGTGTATCTGGGATGCAACTGAACAAGTTGTGTTTAAGCTAAGACTATCACCTGCATTGACAATCTATAAAGGCCATGTTCACAAAATCCAGGAACTGCTGTTTTGCTTGTGTGTGGTGTCTTCTAGAGAGGACAGATTGTCTTGTGAATTCCCATAGTTTGAAAACTTTTTTCAGGCTGAGAACTCATGTATATGAAAATGTAATGTGGCAATTCCAGATAAGAGTTGAATTATTGAAGAGATACCTGGGATTCCTTTAGGGATACTCTGTTTTATGTTTACTGAATATTAAACAAAACAAAACAAAACACGGGGAGACAAAACACTCCTGTGTTTTAAATGTGTTTTTACTTCAAGGAACAATGTGCTATATGAACAGAGGATGTGTTGCAAATGTCTCTGGTGAGCATGAGAAGCTACAAATACCTTTTTCAAGATGATATTGGTTATCTATAATTGTGGAGTACAGTTCACTGCCTAATCCTCCTTCGATGGGATGTTTCCTTGATATAATCATTTAGAGTTGGTTTCCAGGCAAAAATAAGGGAAGAAGATAAGACATGATATACCCCAGAATGGAGTTAAATGTATCTGCAGAGTTCCACTGTGAGCAAGTCTGTGTTAGGAATGTCAGTGCACTCTTTTCTTCCGCATAAGAGTTCTACACATTATGAGAGTGGTGTTTAAATATTAGATTCAGACGTTTTCACATTCTAGCTGGGGAGTTCACGTATGCATCAGTTAACAGAGTGGATGCTTGCTCTGCTTGGATTAAAAGCAATTTGGAATTTTCATTTACATATGGCATTTTATAACTGTGTAACTTGTTAAATAAATATTTCTATATGCATAAACATAATTAACATAGTACTTTAAAACAAGGAGAAGGAATGGAGGATTTTTAATGGGTTTGTTAGAGTAGTATTTAAATGAAGCCATTAATTCATCTCTTTCGCTTAAAAGTAACCTTGCATACCAGGGTACCATGTGATAGAAATCTTCCGGTTCCATTTTCATTTAGGACACGTAAAATTTCGTAAGTAATTAAGTGGGACACTTTAAAATGTACTGCATATTGGAAACTTCTGAAATGTTGAGGAAAAGAAAGACACTTAATGTTTCCAGAAATACTCCTGGGTAATCAGGCTTCAAACAATAGGATCACAGACAAAGCTAGTTTATGGTGTTACTACATGACTTGGAGCAGCCTGCAGCTAGCACCCTGCTTTTTGAAGGGTATTCTTATGTTCCATTAAGGCCTCTGGTTTGAGCAGTAATTCTGAAGGACACCCAGTAGTCTAGCCACTCCAGGATTGTCCTTTTTCTTCACAGCTCATGATGAAGTCTTTGCTGCATCTGGTTCCAGTCCTTCTGCACCCCTGTCTGAATTCTTTCTCTTTTAGGTCTTGGGTAGATCACGTTTTTTTCCTGGCCTTTATTTTTTTTCTCTTGATAATTTTTTATATAAAACGATTCACAAGATTTAGGGCAAAAGGTCAAAACCAATTCTGTGGATAATATAGAATAATTATCTGAATATGTAATATAATAGTGATTATATAATTAATAGAACCTTCATGTGTTATCATTAACACTGGTGTTGTTGTTGGAAGCTTCTTGTTAAAGAAACCCTCTTGTGTGAAACATTTAAAGTTGTGAATTGTGGAGTCATAAACCCCCTTTTTCCTCCTGGACTCTTTCAGCTTCTGTCTTCTTTGGGATGTGATGCTTTCAAGCTCTCTATGTCCAGCTGAACCTCAGTGGTGCCCACAGTCCGTTTCAGGATGCATTATGGGTTTATGTAAATGGTGGCATTTAATTTGTGGTTGTGTTTTATTAATTTCCTTTAGCCGTGGTATTTGCAGTGCTTTTCAAAAAGGAGACATTAGTCTCTCAGGATCAGTGCCTCCTTTGAATAATACTGTGGGAAGGAACACTGTAAACTTGTGTTCCCAGAGTTGGTTATATGGGTTGGCAAGGGGCTGGAATTGCTGTAAGAGCTGATGGTTCACTAGTCTAGACAAACTTGATCTGTTACCACGGACTGTTGATTTAAAGTGGAGATTGGTGAGCTCTGAGTATAAGACGATGAACAGTGTACACACTTTGGGATCCCATTTCTTTGTTTCAGTTTACTTATGTATTTTCTGGGTAAAATTTAACTTTTATAGATTTTGTCCAGAAGAAATATTATCTATAAACATCACACACACACACACACACACACAGACACACACACACACACACACACACACAAACACACACATGTATTTATTTATTCTGCTTATGAAGCTAATTCTTTTGCAGGATGTACTTGATAGGCAGTTTTATGTAGCTTGAAATTTTTTACTTTTTGCCTTTAGAATGTTTATACATAGGGAATGTTTATACATAGGCAACTTTTAGAGATTGTAACAGTATACTCTAATGTTTAAAATTATTATTTGGAGCACATTATTCGGTAGTGAAATGTTCTGTTTTAGAGGCATGTCTCACCTAGAAAACTGCTCTCTAATGTCCTTTCCTATGTACCAGACAGGAAATTGATGGGTGAAAGCGAACATAATTCATTTTTGTTAGCATAGCGATATTTTTCCTTTGCATAATTGTGTATATTAAGCCTTTTGGGGGCTGTTTTAGCGTACTTAGCACCAAACATTTTACAAAACAAACGACAAAAACCAAGACAAGATATGTGAGGCTTTATCATTTCTGAATCCCTTCAAGGATGGGATTTGGTGGCATTGGGGTGGTGGTTCTGAGGATGTGGAGAAGTTAATTAGCTCAAATCAGAGGGAACCTGTTATAATTTGAATGTCTTAATAGATTGCCAATGCTCTTGCTGTCTGGGGTTAGGCAGCTTCAGTAGTTTTTGGGGTGGGGGGTACTTAGTGTTTTGGAAAACAATGATGTGGTTGCTTTTTCTATAAAACATCGATTTATTTCACCCAAGACTCATGTGTGGCCTGCGTTGTTCTAATACAGGTTGCTGCAGATGCCTTTGCAGTGGGGCTGCTAGACGCTCTGAGCTGTCACTCTGAGCCATCCCACTCAGTTCACTGACCACCCCACTGAGTCTTTGCTTAATTACATGGGCTACCTGGCTTTTGTAAGCATTTCTTTTCATGAAATTCTCTCACTGTTTCAGAGTTGTTTGTAACAGGTTCTTAGAGCCTTGGCACATACTTGGAAGTATTTTGTAATCCTTTGATAACAAACATTGACCCCAATTAGTTTATAAAATTTTCTAAAATACAATTTAGAATCCCTTGCCTAAAGTTCTTCTGAGGATTCCCTTCCTTGGATGTTTGGGGTCTTCATGACCTTGGCTTTGCCTGTCTCTCTTACTAACAGGCTCTGTAGCCAAACAGAATCACACCCAGATTTTTTTTTTTTTTTGTAGTCTACTTTTGAATGTTTGGTTGCCTGGAGAACTCACCCTGTTTGAGTGTAGGAATAATGATTTTTTATTTCCATAAAAACTCTGAGACCTTTGTTAAGATTTTTATTACAGTGCATCTCTTTTTTTCTCTACCACATTTTGTACCTTGATAAGATTGGAAACGTTTATAGAAATAAGAAGACCAGGCAAAATTCATATAATTTTGAAAAAAAATCCCATTATGCCTTTTTTTACTTTTAGATTAATTATTGCGTACACACAAAAACTGAATAATACTTGTTATGAATATTGACATTGTCAATTTTGGAGCTTAGTCTTTTTAAAATGTAGTTTTCAGCAAAAGTTATTCATTTATGGTGGGATAGAAACACCATTTTCTAATGCTTGAGTCCTAAAAAAAAATAAGCGCGCACATCTGAAATGACACAAAATGTATCTCTGAATAATTATCTGCATATTGTACCGGCTTTACTAATCATAAATAGACATCTCTTTTCACAGGTTCTCAAAAATAGAATTGAAATTTAAATGCTTGAAAGCCCCACTTTCGTGTTGGCTTGGAGCCTAATACAAGATGGGAGTTGCAGAGTCACGGGAGGCTTCTATTGCTTTCCTCCTCTCTCTTCCATTCCTGTTTACTCCTGGCTTCTGTCCCTTTTTCCTGTGGCTATGTCCGGTAGAGTTTCTCTTCTGAAATTGTGAGAGATACTTCAAATACATTCATGAAAAACACGGTGTTGTTTTTCTTCTGTTGTCGTTTATGTCTGGAGATATTATACTGCCCAGTTTAGTCTTTTTCCACTGGTCCACTTCTAATCAATATTCTCCACATACACACAGTCGTTTGCTTGGGTAGGCAGGAGTATATGGCGACACCCACAAATGACCTTGTTTCCACTGGACCTTCCTTTCAAATATGCCACCGATCTGCGCTCACACCTTCCTCCATGACTGCTGTAAGGATCTGGAAGGTTCTGAGATCCCTCCTCTTCCCCCTGGGTTGACTCAATCTGTATGTCCTGTGGCTTTCACCGATAGAAGGATATTTTAAGAGAGTTTACTAGGTAGCCCTTCCGACAGGGCTCTCATATATGAGAAATAAAAGACATTTCATATTAAATTCTGATTCAACTAAACAAGACATGAATGTGCCTTTCCTCACTCCAACTCCAGAGCAATGAGAGGAAATTTCAGAATTCACGGAGGAAGAGCCGACAACACAGCATTGCGTTTTTAGATATAAGGAAGAATTACAGTAGAATATACCTCCCTCCATCCACAGCTCTAAGTCCATAGAAATATTCTGTAAATACTTAGTGAAAGCAGTAATAGGAATGTGAGGTCAAATCTTCCATTTCTCAAATGTAGAAAACTTTCCTATCATGTGGAAGTGCAGCCCAGCACATACCAATTCATGGGTAAGCCAGGCAAGACTACAACTCCAGAAACGAGCATTTACATAACTCCGCATTCCTTACAGAGCGGGGAACTCTATCCACGGCTTCTCGTTCCACACGAGTTGTTGAGAAGGACTTGCTAGGGATACAGAACTTCTTAGCACAATAAATATTCCATGATTTGAAGGATAGTAAATGCATGTTTAATGTGCAGAACAATAACTGCTGGGGGAATGACCAAATGAGCAACATACAGGTCACAGTTACCTTTTAGAAAATTCAATTGTGTGTTTAAACGTCACTCATTATTTTCTTGGGTGAAAAGAATAAAGCATATATTTCAGGCCCCATGAAAGTGTGGAAATGGGTGGCAGAGCAGATATGTTATGGTCTACTCTTTGGTTTTTGCTGGATACCACTTAGAAAATGTAACAAATCAAGACACACTAGTTAACAGAGCACCGTGCAGTAACAATAAGGAGGAGCTCATTAATTAGTAGAGATCTATTGATCGACTTTCTCCTGTACTGGCTGTTACAATGTGTTTCTGGTTTTGGACTCCCAAAGCTTGCCATTTAGTGACAACAATGTGCGAAATTCATGTTGGTTGTGGTTCAGTTGGAGGACCACTTAGAGAAGTCAGACAGGATCCCAGAACTCTGTGGTGCCGAGGTTGCAGAGCCGAGGGGACTATAGAAAAGCTTTCAGCAGGCTCATTTGTGTGGCCTGAATGGCTCACTGGGAGCAATACAGCTGGTGACAGACATCCAGGGCTGGCTCAGGTTAATGAATTGTGCTTTGTTATCCTGGGGGAGTTTCCACCCCTGGGAAAACTGCCTTCCCTCTGTTCCCCTAACTGCACCCCTGGCTGCTTGACATATTGTTCCCCTTTGTTTTCTCATGCTCCGGAGTTGGAGTGAGGAGAGGCAGATTCATTTATCGTTTAGTTGAGGCAGAATGACTGCAGTTCCACAAACAAATTGGACTTCAGTTAGGCGGGCTCTGTCATAAATAAACTCGGGAGAGAAGGGCTTTCCTCTTGGAGCTGGTGTGCTTCAGCTGTGTGAAAACCGGAGTCTAAAAGGGCCTGATTGATTGCTGCTCTGGCTGACAGCAGAGCACACACACTCCTGTCCCTGCTCCCCTCTCCTCTCTGTCTCTGCTCCCCTAAAGCACATTCAGCAAAACTTTATGGTACAGGAAACCAATATTCTATTTTCTGAATTATTCTTTTCATTTTAGGCTCCATTTAAAAAAATATCAGCTCTATGATACATCCCTCTCAGTGAATAATTCTTCATGATCTGGAAAGAAAACTATTTTATAGATTGGTTAGGGGCATTTTCCATGGCTGGGTCAGGTGAATCATCATTTTCACATGTAATGTTTTGGACATTTTAAAATTTAACAACATGTTTTTGCTAGAGGCTGCGGCTATTTTAGCAATACCTTTTCAGTGACTGTAAAATGCATTTTTCCCATTAAAGTGTATTTACTTCATTTTGTTTCGTGTGATTCAGTTTTATAAATCATCTAGAGACCTAGAAAATCTGTTATTTCCCGCCTCGGTAGGAAAGTATATGCTTTATACTTTACGAGTACTAAGTACATCGTTGACACTTATGGAAAAGAAACAAACGTTAAACCACCATGTCTGGATCAGCCCAGGCCACTTAACTGCACATGCTGTTAGGAGTGCAGTCAGTTACTCAGTATCAGTAAACATAATTTGAGGTGGAAGTTTCTCACCAAGTAGGTCAGATTGGTTTTGTTTTAATTAATTAAGTTAATTTTTATTAATTAAACAGTGTCTCCTTACATAGCCCTGGCTGTCTTGGAGCTCACGTTTTAGACAAGACTAACATCAAACTCATAGAGAGAGCTGCCTGCCTATCCCTTTTGAGTTCTAAGATCAAAGACATGCTCTGTAATACCGGCCTTAGTTTTAATATTTTAAAAGATTTTAAATTTTTCTGGCAGACATTTTGGCCATGACATGTGTCTTTAAATTGAGATAAACTTGTATTCCTTTTGCTTTCTGTGAGTTTTTAGAACTTTGAGTTGTTAAAGGGCACCTCCAAATCACACAGCTGAGCTTTAGGGCCAGAGTTTACAAGTACATCAGTGTATAGTTACAGAGCAAAATATGAACAAAAAGTACAATCCAGGTATGGAAACATGTTTTCTGAGAGTGTGTCAAGGAACAGCGGTCCTAGACTTCACTGTGTCCAGGGTGCTCATTAATTCTTACTGTACTGCGTTTTGAAGGCCCGTGGTATTTTAACAGTCGTCTTTTTAAGACATGCAGCCTCATTAGGTCTGTTGTCTAAGGTGTTGTTAGTAAACAGGACATCGTGGCAGATTCAGGGTTTGGAATGAAAATGATAGTGTTTAATTTTTCTACTATCAGACTGCTATGCTTCATGGAGGAGTTTAACAAAGGTAATTGGACAGACAACCAGTAAAAATTAGGTCAATAGCCCAGACCCACGAACATTTGCCTTTATAGCAGTCTTGACAGTAACACAAATCTGTTCAAAGAAAATGGAACTATCCCTGACAGGAAATAATGAGAGTGTCATACACACAACACATGGTCCGTGCTTTCCTTTAATTACCATAGGAGAGCAAAGTCAGCTTCTGCAGCTGGGCCTCCTTCAATTTACTTGCCTTGACTAATCTCACACCTAGAGGCTTTGCAACATTACAGACAACAGGTGTGAATATGTAACTAGTAATTGACTGGCGTGTCCGTCCCCCCAAAACTTGGCTATGCTGTAAACATTTGTAACACTAATAGAGAACCTCTTTTTCTCATGTGCAAACTGCTTTCCAGTTCCCTGCTTAGAGTGTACATTTGAATGCAATCACAATCCTAGGCAAGTCCAGGTATCTAATTACTCTTCTGGATTGGGTTTGGAAGGAACAGTGAGCTTCAGTGACTTTAAGGGTAGTTGGCAAGTAGCCATGTGTTAAAGCCCAGCATGACATTGATTTTTGACAAGAAGAAGTGGAAACATGGCAGTAACTCTGTATCCTGAAGGAAACATTCTATATTATTGATAAGCTGTGTTTCCCTAAAGCTGCTATCAGAACTTTATTGGAGTTGCATTTATTAATCTCTGTATACTACATACTCTTTACTGAGACACCGATTAATGTAAATAAAAAATAAGGTGGTAATTTGAAACTGTTACCTTAGTAACTATTCTTCTGCTCATCCTTAGGACAAAGGTGTAATATATTATAGATATGGCCTTTCCTTTAAAAAAAGTAGAAATGACAAAATATTACTTAATTACATTTAGAAAAAATTCTTGTGCTTATTACTCACTTTGCAGATTAAATAGACTATGAAGACAAAATCAGCTGATTTGGCTCATTTCCCTCCCCTATTTTCTCTAGCGATTAAAGCTCTCATCCAACTTGTAAAATTGATAGGACTTGGAAGGAAAACATGAGCTGTTAAGAAAATCTTGGGGAAGATTACATAACCTGGACTTCAAAGATGATCATGAGGCTGAGAAATTGCAGAAAGACCTGGTCTTTCGTGATATTCTGCAGTCTTGCTTCCTCTGTGTTTCATTCTGGATTTTTGCAAATAGGATTATTTGATCAGGAAAGTTATAAAGGTTGTATATTTTAGGGCTGGAGAGATGGCTCAGCTGTTAAGGACACTGACTGTTCTTCCAGAGGTCCTGAGTTCAATTCCCAGCACCTACCTAGTGGCTCACAATCGTCTATAATAAGATCTGATGCCTTCTTCTGGTGTGTCTAAAGACAGAGACAGTGTACTCACATATGTAAATGAATCTTAAAAATAAAGTTTGCATGATTTATCTTATCATTATCAGTGAAAGAATTAGATTAAAATGTATTGAATGTTTGTGGAAATAACCCTGGAAAGTGATCTAGTTTTTAATTTACCCATTACACTTTGTTGAAACGAATGTCCAGTAGAATGAATATCAGTTTCTAGATCTGACCAGTTTCACTCTTAACATGTAACATTCATGTAATGAAAATAGTGAGAGATGTGAGTTCAGGCAGAGTCCGTCCAATTCACTGACAGTTGTAGCTTAGAGAACAAATTGATCTTTGGATAATGTTGACCACAGTTGTAATTTGAGGCAGTCATTAAAGTGGTCTCATGACAAAAACAGGAAATTAGTCCACATTTATACATCAGGAAGGTTATGTTACAGTGAACACAGCAACTCCATCAGACTGAGACAGAAACACGGGCAGGGCTGTTACTTTGAACATTGCAACGGTAGTGCGAGTTTTCATCCTCAGGTAGCTGAGGGCATCTTGATCTTTATATTTTGACACCCCAGGAATAGTCTACAGTTATGACAATCACGGTTATGACCTTCATCCTATTCACTCTAGTTTTCAGAACGACACTGAAATACAGTGTTGTCATGATTTTTTCCTAGTTGTGAAAATTATTGTTCAGGACCTTTTGAAGGCCACAAGTGACTTTTCACAGTCAGCTGCCCTATACTCTGCTAGAATTATTTAAAATGTTAAAAGCATTTTCCCTTTCTACTTTGGGTCAGCCTTCAGTTTGGTTTGTGCCTGGCAGTCTATTTCCACACTTGCACATGTGGCTTTCTAATAGATCTTTATTATTCTAAAACGTTTCTTAGATATTATTTGGGTAGGAAGAATAATGGAATAGAGTCTTATAATTCCTTCTGTTGACTCACCTTAGAATCTCTCCCTCTTTATTACACCAGCCTCTCCGTGCTTTCGCCACCTCAAGTGTACTTCCTGTCCTATATTTGCAGTTTCTGAGTGCCTACTACAGGTAAAGCTTTGATAGTTAACATTAAGCCAGTGAGTCTTATCAACATATATAATGATTATTACCTTCACTTATAGATGAAATTCAGTAATCCTCCTAATACCAACAGAAGGAAATTAGTAGTCTAGACACAGTGACACTCACCTGAAGTCCCAACTAGAGCTTGGAGGGGGGGGGCTTACTGAAGCCACTACTGTCTTGAACTTCATAGTGCAACCCTGTCTCAAAATTAAAAAAAAAAAAGAAAGAGGTGGGGGAGAAACAGGAGTAAAAGAATGGGATATGAAAAGAAACAGAAGAAATATATATATAGAGTGGGGATTAAAGCCCTATCGGTTTCACAGCCTAAAACCTTAAGCTCTAGGTTCCTCCAGCTATGATTGATTCTCTTCCTACTGTACCTCTATGGAAAAAGAGATTGTTTTCCCATTACTCTAAAAGTCAGCCACCCTCTCAGCCATGTCATTCCATCAGTAATGTTAGGGCAGCCTGGAGGTTGTAGCTTGGTGTTGCTGAAGATAAGCCTTCATGTTATATAAGAGAAAATTAGTCCTGCTTGGGAGTCCATCATCTTCACAAGAGTTCTCTCTAGATGAATAATATCAACCGTAATAAGGTGAGAAACGCAGCCCCAGGTTCTGTGCCAGCTGCCTTGCATGTACTCTCTCATTAATCTTTACTGCCTCCGCCTTGAGAGGTACGGTTGTCGCTGTGTTAGGATTCCGAAACGGAAGTTTGTGAAGATGAGTAATAGGCAGAGCTGTGATATAATTTCAAGGTTGTTTCAGTTCAGAATTCATGAGCCAAGATGACTGCTTATATTTTATTATTATCTGAGTAAGGCCTGTGAATCTGAACTAGAAAATTGGAGTAAGTGAACCCACTGAATCATGGTAGAAGTGATTCTGAATAGAAAAAAAAAGTTAGTTCAAGCATGTTAGTACATACCTATATTAGCACTTACCAGGTATAGACAAGAAGGAGAAACTTGGGATGTGGAATAAAACCTCATCTCAAAAAATATTAAAGGCATAGAAGCCTGATGACTTTATAATTTGCAATTTCTGACTAAAAATTTAAAACTATAATGTAAGACATATCTTATAAAATACAGGATAGTCTCCTTAATGGTTTATTTTATATTTGTAAAATTATTTTATATTTTATTTATTTATTTATATTATTTTATATTTGTAAAATTTTATTACTTTTTCATAATGCCTACATTATTAAAACTGTACAAACAAGGTGACTACAAAAATTTTAAGGGAAATAAGTTATATAACAGTTGTACATATCTTACATAGTGGAAGTTAAAATACCAGTTACTGTTTCCGTATCACTGAGTCATGAAGTATAGCATGACCACAGTCTTCTAGGGAGTTGGGATGAGAAATATCACATGTACTTCATGGACTATTCTTGTAGGCTATCACAGGGAATTAATTATTCATCTTCTGAGGTTCAGGGTCGCATTATTTTCCTATTTGTATTGATATGGTATCCCTTCCAATCTTATTAATATAAAAAGCATTTCTACCAGCAATATTTATTTACTCAGTGTATAGTGTTTACTTTGTGTGTACTATGGTTCAGACGTTATGCTTGGAAGGAAAAACTATTTCTTTAAGTTGGCTATTTAGTTTCTTTTTTGGTGAATTCTCTTTTCTTCCCTTAAAGAATCATCAGTTCTCAGTTGTAGTTACTCATATTTTCTGTCTATGCCTTGAGAGGGATCGTTTCATATTAGAATAGTTCAACCCAGGTAGCGTTATGGGGACTGACTTCTCTTCCTGGTCATATCAACTGAAAAGTCATTATATGATATAGAGATGTAGGGTGACTGTCAGACTGTTTGTGCCAGGTGGTCCAGGAAAGCAGCCCTTTAAGAATAGAAAAAAGAAAACTTGATTATCCTCCTAGCCCGTTTCTCTGAAAGGTTTTGGAGTTTTCAGGCAGATAAGAGAACTCAGGTGAAGTCTGGGAGTTTTCTAGTGTCAACAAGACTGATTTGGGAGTCCCAGGATTCTGGGTAGTTAGGGTTGTAGGGCAGAGTGGAAGGACAGCTACAAATTCAAATCTACAGAGATCTGAAGATGGTACCTAAAAGCTTTAGCTTTAATTTCCATCTAAGAAAAGAAAAAAACCAGAAAGCCAGAGAACGAATTATTAAGAAATAACACAGGGAAAAATCCTTAGATATCTCAGCCTGATTCTTATGTGTTTCACTTCGGGGACAGAACCTTCAGAATTGATGAGAAATTAGGTGATTAGAGGAGAACCTCTTCCCTTACCCCTGCTGGGGAGCAAAACCCGCTCTAGAGGAGATGTCTGGCAGCTCTTCCCAATGAAGGCTAAAAGCACTGTTGTAGTGTTGTGAAATAATTCAGTTGTGTTCTGTATAACACTCAAGTGTGCTCATCACAAAACAAGCACATCCGGGTCCCAAAGAGGAGAACAGTGTTAATGTGGAGGAACTGATGAAAACGACTGCTTATAAAAAGGCACAGGCCAGGTCTCAAAACAAGTAGAAAGTAAGCAACACAATAGAGAACTGAAAATAATAAATGACACATCACTCACCTGTGGGTGCCTCAAAAGATGGGCAGTTAGTCTCTGAAGAGAGAGAGGCAAAAGGAAGGAAGAAAGATGAAAAGACTGTAATTGCTAGCAAGCATGTGTTTTTAAAAGATAAAAAAAGTTATAACTTAACCTTAAGAAATATAAAGTGACCAAAACCAGCAGGACTATACTAAAGCACCTGACAATCATAGGCTCCATTCTAGTGACAAGGAGAACTTTTTAACTCAGACAATAAGAGTCATACAAGCAGAGCAAATCTGTAAGGCAGATTAGAAACCATGCAGTGCTGAGAAGGAGAGATAGTAAGTACTGGGAGAGAGAAGTTTGAGAAGAGAGTTTGTAACTCATCAATCATTAATCAAATATTAATATCAAGCAGAAATGCACGTGAAAGCCTGTTCACATGTATCAGACTGAAAGAACTCATCACTGGCGTGCCCATACAGTAAAGGTGTTAAATAAACCCATTTACAACAGAGTTATCAGGCAAAAACATAAGCCCTGAAAGGAAAGCACTGAGATTGTAAAAGCTGCCACACACAATCTCTCTCATGTCTGTATTGTCTAGACCTTTTGCAATTGTGATAAATTATCTCAGAAACAGCCTAAGGATGAAAGAACAGCAGAAGCTTCCAGTTTTGCAAGGTTCAGTCCATCCTGATGTGGAGAGTAGGGTAGGTCCTAGCAGCAGCCATCATGGAAAGCAGGGAGAGAAAGGAGGAAGTAGAGGAGAGGAGGGAGGAGTGGAGGGGAGGGGAGGGGAAGAGAGAAGAGGAGAATGCAAATGCCTGAACTAACAGGGTTTCTGTTCTCCCCGTTTGTTTATCCTGTCTGGGACCCTAGAGCATTGGATGGTGTGCCCACTTTCAGGATATGTGTTACTTTTATGAATTTTTCTCTTAGAACATCCTTGCAGTCATACCACGAGGTTTACTAAACTAGTCTGTTAGGTGTTTCTACAGCCCGTTAAGTTGACAATCTGGATTAGCCACCATATTATTTAACTGCATATATCACAAGTAATAGGTGTAATGTGAAATTTAGGGCATAGATAGGAGCAAAATGTACAAGAGAAGAATTACAATGGCTCGGATTGGGAAATTCAAGTATATTTTTTACAAATGTTGTATATAGTGTATGACGCTTTAGAAGATTATTTGAAGATGGTCTAAAATGAACTGAGGGCACATTCCATAAAATTTGAATTAACTATAAAACAAAAAATGCCAACAATTCACTAATAAAATAAAATATTTTATTAATTGTACAGTTAACTGAATAAAAAGGGGCAGATCATAGTTGGAAATGAGTAGGAAGAGTAGTTACTAGGATCTCTTACTATTTGCTTTCTCGGCTTTATCCCAAAGTTTAAACCGACAGCCCAAGAGGGCTTGACAAAATGAAAGAGCCGCATTATTCTGGACTGGTGTATATTTCAGAGTCAGACCTGCTCAGTTCTGGGTCAGCCTTTCTAGTCCACCTCTGACGTCATATTGCTTTTACACCTGGATTTTTTGTGGGTTTAACTCCAAAGTTTTCTTTTTATAATTTCTCTCCCAAATAATCAATGCAGTGAATTATTCCTTAATAATGTGTATGTTTCTGTAGAACAGTTACTGTTTTACTGTCTTTACTAAGAATTGCTTAAATCGATGAATTTTGGTTATCCACGGTTTTCATTTCACCTAGGTATAAATATACTGATAAAAATTTTACATTCTGACTTTTCTCTGAAGTTTCTTAGAAAGGAGTTTATGTTAAATTGTTATTTGTTATTTGTGTTGCCTGTACTTAAAAGAGTGAACAAAAGACTTGTGCAAGTACTGAATGTCTTCACGTAATTTGTATTTATTGACATTTCTTTCCCACTATTTGTGATATTGAATCCTTGTTTATTTGAAATTCATCTTGTATTAGTATGAGTTTTTGTTTTTGAGTTCTCTCTCCTGTGTTTTTATTTGGGATTGTCCTGAAATTTAGATGGATATTAGTAGATAGATTTAGACTGACTTCATAGATAGCACACTGAAATTTGGCAACATTTATTATACAAAAGCATCATACTTGGCAGTTGTATGGTGTTCCCTGAGAAACTTCTCAAACTGTCTTTTGGTTCTCCTTTAAAGGCCAACACCTAGGACCATTTTTATGGTGGCTCCAATGCATATTCATTCCTGCTCGCCATCTCACCTTATTTTATGTTGGCTACTGCACCACCCTTTATTCATCACAAGACAATAAATGTTTACTAAGTTCGTAATGCATGTTGCTCTGCATAGATAAATGGGTGTGGACATGTTTCCTTGTGGGACTCACACAGTGTTGAGAAAGGCAGGTTAAATACATAAACACAGTGGACGGACCAGTGAAGTGAGAGAAGGGAGCAAAGTGTAACCAAAGAGGCCGAGGCCTCCTCTAGAATGACTAAGCAGAGGCCTTGCTGGGGACGTAACATTCAGCGTGCTCAGGAGGATTACTAGGTTGCTAGAACCTCTATAAGTACTTATAGTAGGGAAAGCTTTTTCAAAGAGTCAAAGAAGACCAATAATCAAGTAAAGGCAAAGAGTAAAGTAATCTGAGCACATGAGGTGTTCCTACTTTGCACGTTCGTGTTACAGAAAGTATGAATTGGTGTGAGTGATGACTCTGAGTTGATGATAGTTGTATGAAACACATAATGCAGAATGTTAAAATACAGGACCTTAGCACCACAGAAAGTGGAGCACTTATCAAGTCCCTCCACAGACAGACCAAAGGCAGTGGGACACTTGAGCAACTCTTGATTTCAGTATTAGGACTATCCTCTTTTGTATCCATATGTGCACACATATTTAGCTATTATTCTTTAGATAAAGCTCATTCTGTTGATTAAAGTGTTCTAGAAAGACACTACCAAAGTCAATATATAAATATTTTTATCAAGTTCTCTGAAGCAGAGCAGGTCATCGTCCACTCTCCCATTATTGACTCATGGTCTAATGACATAGAGAAGTCAGTCAGTTTGATATTAGACTTGTTAATGTGAAGCAAGAAACATTTTTACATATTGATTTTTATTTATATACAAATATTATGCCTCAGGTGGTGGGAATATTGGTATCCTTGAACTAATAATAATGGCCTATATACTTTACTCTAAATTACCTCTTGAGAGCACACATACGTTTCACTTGTGATCTCTGTAGCCTAAAGATTAAAGAATTCTGGTTGTATTCTTTTTTTTAAGTCTAATTCCTATGAAACTCTGTATTGTGGTTTGATGATTATCTTGAGAATGTTTAGTTCTCAAGTGTCTTAGTTACTTCCTCGTTTCTGTGATAATGTAACTTGAGGAAGAAAATGCTGATTTTGGCTCGCAGTTCCACCACTATAATCTATTATGGTGGGAAGACATGGCAGACAAGATAGGCCATCATGCTGGAAACCGGAAGTTAACTTGTTACACTTCCTGTACACTCCATGCCTAGCAGTCAGATTATAAAGCCTCAAGTCCCACTTCCTGTGGCTATCTTCTTCCAGTCCGCCCTGCCTCATAAAGGCTGTAAAACCTCCCCAAACAGTGCTGAGAATTGGGTATTAATTATTCAGGTACAGGAGCCTGTGGGGGTACATTTCAAATTCAAAGGACACCATCCAGACATCTTGGAATTCATTCTTGCTCCAGCACTGTCTTCTTTTCATCAGTTTTATCCACTTGTTTGTTAAATTACATTGCACGTCTAACTTTGGGAGCCTCTTTGGGCAGGATTCATCTTGTATGTGTCCCAGGGCCTGGTGACAGTAAGTGGATCCTTGGGAGCGTTAGTGGTATTTTGTGTTCTCAGTGAATGCTTTCACTGTAGCTTTAAGGCCAAATGCCGTGCGCTCTATATCAACCCTTCCTCAGGTAGATACTGCTTGATGTGTAGGAGAATTTCTCTCGCACAATATGACTGAAGCAGTGCAAGTGCTGCACACACCAAAGGCTCTTCCACACTCTTCCCAGGGCAGATTTCTCTGGAAGTTCTTCTGCCTCTTCCTGTTTGCATTTTGGCTTCCCTGGCCTTTTTCAATTCTTTTTTCTTTTCTTCTTCTTTTTTTTTTGTAGGTTGATAATTTCTCCTCTCTCTTTTTCCACTATCCTTTTGTTAGCTTCTTGTCACTGTAGCAGATAATTTGAATAATTAGCATGCATGGAAGAAATATTTACTTTAGCTCATAGTTCTTGCTTAATTCTGTTGGGCCTAGGACCACATAGTGCGTGAGGATGAGACCATGTAAGGAAGCCGTTAGCCTCCTGGTGATCAGGAATCAGAAGAGGAGGATATACTGGGGTATCAGTGTTCCCTTCAAGGACCAACCCCAGTATCCTAACATGCTTTCCCCAGACCTCACTTCATAATTGCAATGGTGGCATAGGCTGAGGACTAATCCTTTAGCAAATGAGCCTTCCAGGGACTTAGAAGAGCTAAGCTATAGCACTCTCCTCTCTCCTGGCACTCATCTGTATTTCATTATCTCCAATAAAGCAGATCTTATGCCTTCTGCCTACTTTATACTTTGTAGTTCTCAGGCCAAGTATTTAATTTTCACAGAATTTTTCCTTCTTCTTTCCTTCGAAACCTCAGCCAAAGACACGCTTCTTTGCTAGTGCTACTTTTATTTAGATCGCATCTCGGTTTCTCACCATACACGTGTTGGTTTTAGTCTTTAATTACGGTGTCTTACTCTTATGCCCATTCAATACACTGAGAGTTCTCAGAAGCTATTGTAGCACTGCGGTGTCTTCAGAGCATGGCTCGCATGCTGGTAAGTAAATACATGGCAAACACCCAGTTGAGTCAGCGTGATACCACTTCAGCCTAAACTTTCTATAAAATACAGCTTGTATTTTCCTATATATATTTATTTATTGTCAAAATACTGTGAGATTTAATTTTTTAGGTCTTGCTGGATTTGTGCAACTCCTTCATAATTAATGAGGTCATCATCAGAACTTTGATAAAATAAGCATAAAGTAACACTTAGTCTTACTGATGTTCCTTCTTAATTCCCTCCTACTCAGCTCTCTTTAGTCCCCAGGATCCTGTGCGGTGTAGAGACGGAAGACACCGAGAGTGTCAGAGCTGATTCCAAACCTCGGCAGGTACCTGAGAAGTGAAGAGATGAGTTATTTATAAGGCAAGGCGTTGTTCTCACTTTAATTAAGTTGACTGTGGAGATGGTCCAGGGAAAGAGGATGCGGGACACTGATGGCCCCATTTCCATGATTATCACAAAGTCCCGAGGTAGACACTTTCGGTTCTACAGCATCGTAACAAATAAAGACCCTATCACCTCAGCGGCTCATTATTGCTTGTTTCCTGTTTGGTGAGTCCCAAAGAGAGCTTCTGTGAGTAGAGCTGGGAATTTATAAAAGCTTACAGAATCCATGTTGTTCCATAAATCTGAAAGCAAACCATATATAAGCCCATACTGCATCACTGAGGAGCTGCTTTGGAGTTATATCAGAAGCTGAGACGATGTAGCACAGAGAGTTTAACCAAAGCTTCCACAGCCCTCACTTCTACACTCTTGGGATTTTCACTGAGAAGGTCTCCACATTTAGGGCCCACAAATTTAGGGCAAGTTTAAAACTATTTTTTCATGAGTTAAAAAGCATCCCTCAGATTGAATTTCACCACAATCTCCATTTCTCATAACTTCTATTTCATTCAGATACCATAAAAATCTTCACTATACCCAATATTGGGGGTCAACCTCCAATAAAATGGGCAGCTAAACTTTCCATTGACTATGAGATGAGAATTGATGTGTTTGGGGGAAGCACAGAGTGAATTATTGCCATAACTTTTGGAAGAGACAAAGCATTTAGTATTTCTCTTCCTGCTTAAAACCACGGCAGATGTTGAAAAGGAAAAGTAGCTACCTTGATCACCAGATTGTGATTTTCAAACAGAGATCTAATAAAATTATAATTCGCTCATGTTTATCACTTGCTATTCTAAACTTTGTCCTGTGGTTTATAAGGGTTTTATTTGTTAATTCATTCATTCATTCACTCATTCATTCGTTTGTCACTAATCACAATAGGGGCTGGAGAGATGGAGAGACGGCTGAGTGAAGAAGAGAACTTGGTATTCTTGCAGAGGATACAGGCTTGGTTGTGAATCCTATATCATTCAGAAATACCTGGAACTCCAGAGTCAGGGGAAAGACATCCTCTTCTGACTTCCATAGTCACCATACATGTGCTGCACATGCAAACAGGCAGGTGCACATGCATACACATAGTATAGTATGAGATAATGTCTTAATATTGCCTTTCCAAGGAAATTTAGTGTTCTATTTTGTCATTTCATTTTCTTCTCTTTTTTTCCCCTCAGAATTACTTTTAACTTGATTATAAAACATTTTGTAACTAAATAAAATACCACAAACACCAAAATTAACCCAATCCATTCTATATAACTCGGCTGATATCATACAATTAGAATAGGAATTCAGAACAAAAAGCTAAGAAGTTTCACATTCAATATAGCATTCTCAGCATCAAATATGATTCATCTACTTATCCACCACTAAACCCCACCCTCTCATCCAACCATCCACCCAAACGAAGAAACATAATTCCACGGCAGAATTTGAACGAGAACAACCACTAGCCTTATATTCTTTCATAACTAATGTCCCCTACCACATCCTCATCCCCTTGTATTTAGATGTTATTATTTTCTTTTCTTAATGCTGTACTGTATCCACCTGTGAATTTGTTTACACATATGCATATGTTGCTGCCCATATCTGAGAGGGAGCACACTGTTTATTTCTTTCTGCTCGCCTGGCTTTTCTTTGGTAGTGTACATTCTGGCACCATCCTGCTCATTGCTTAACTTCAGTTTTCTTTACCCTGACTGTGGGAATGAGTTTGTATTTCTCAAAAGATTGAAAGTAGAACTAACACATGACCCAGGTATTTCATTCCTTGGCATATTCAGAGAACTCCATACTCTGCCTCAAATAAGTTTGTAGCTCTATAGTTATGGCTGCTTCATTCACTGTAGAAAGGTTTAGGATCAAGTCAGCTGTCCATCAGCAGATGAATTAATAATAGCTCTTTGGTATATGTATGAAATGGAGTACTATTCATCTCTAAAGGAAATTTGGTATTCCGTTTGTCATGGCTTTTGAGGCAGGCTCTATCACTGGGATCTGGGGCTTGCCATTTAAGCTACTGTGCCCGGGCCACTGGTATCTTACCCGTCTTTCTCTGCTCTACACCAGCACTGGGATACGCCTGCCCTGCCACAGTGCCTGCGTGCTCTACCTGGGTGCTGCGGATCGTAATTCAGGGCCTCTTCCCTTCATAACAAGTACTTTATTCACTGCTGACTACTCAAGCCTGCCTTGCTTTCTTTTCCCCCCTAGGATGATTTTTTAAGTTTATTTTGAAAGACATAAATTATCTTATCCTTTACTCTTACATATACTCATATATATATATTTATATTTATATATATAACATTTGTCATTTAGTGAGCTGGCTAGTGTTTGTTCTCTCATAAGAACAGACACTGAATTTAACTGCTACATTTTTTGTAAGTTATTATAAAATGCCTAAGAATTTTAGGTAATTCCAGGGTCATAAATGTCATTGTCTAATAGAGGAAATATACAAAATGCAGTAAATTCCTCCAGGATGTGCTCAGATAACAGGGGGTGGATAACTATGAATGTTAGTTTGTTCCACCTCCTTTTACCTTCTACTGTGTACAAAGGATCAGACGTGAGTGACTCTTTTGGTTTTGGACTCCTGAATCCGAACTACCATGTCCTGATCTTGGTTCTTGCTGGGATCACAAGAACTTGTGACTTGCAAGAGTAATTCTGAATTTTAACAACTTTGGAGTTTTAGGCTCTTTTGTGAGTAATAAAAAGATTTTTTTGAGTGTGTTTGACTTATTTTCATGACCTACCTTTCTCCCAATGCAAATGGGTAGAAGCAACCATGTCCAATTAGCCACATGTGTATGTGTGTCCCAGTGCAGATCTCCTGTTCGTTCCTCTTAGAGCATAGCAGCCATTTATATCCATGGCTTTTATTTGTTCTCTTGTCTTGTAGAAGATAGGAATTTTCCATGAATTTAAGGGAGGAGAATTATTTTGTGTTTTCCCCCCAATATAATGGTAAAAATATTTCAACAGCAGACACTGTTCTTAATGAGGGGATTCCTGGCTTCTCTTCCCAAAGGCCGTCCAGACATCATTTCTGATAGATTGCTCTGGCCTTGGGCTAGGTTTCAGTGGAAGCAATGCAGAAATATCTACTTGTTGTTGAAATCAAAGCATGTCATGATGGTTCTCCAAAAATACAACTATAATAGGACAAAGTATTCATAATAGAAAATGTTCGGTTATCATCCCAATGTATCGATTTACCTGAATATTATTAATACCACTTCTGATTAACTTCAAAATAGGCTGCATGGAGCATTTTTGTAGATAGTGGATTCTATTTCCAAAACTCCTTTGTTGGATGCATCATTAGATATAAAAAAAGCATTTTATTTGATAAGCATGTCTTTGACATCTTTGACACATGTAGTGAGCATTAGCTTCTTATTGCTTGCCTGAGCTATTCGAAGTGGTCTGTCTCTGTCTTGTAGAGAATACAAGAGTAGCATTATTAAGTGTTTCTCCTCTGGTTTTCTTTATAGACAGGGCTTTTGTGGGCACATACATGCCTCGAGATTTTGTTTTAGCATCACCTTTTGGGACCGGATATGGTTTCATATAGAACTGGTTTCTGTGGCTACTGTTTTCCACTGGGGTCTGTAGAATCTGTAGAAGTAATCAGTGCTTAGAGACTCAGCCTAATAGGAGGCAAACATGGTCTGCAGTGTCCTGTTTCTTCTTTGCTTATTGATTTGTGTGTGTGTGTGTGTGTGTGTGTGTGTGTGTGTGTGTGTGATCTTTTGACTGGAGGCAGAAGTTTGTCGTCTTTTTTTTTTTTTTTTTGGTTCTTTTTTTTCGGAGCTGGGGACCGAACCCAGGGCCTTGTGCTTCCTAGGTAAGCGCTCTACCACTGAGCTAAATCCCCAGCCCCTAAGTTTGTCATCTTTTAAAGTAGTTATCTGAGCAATAAAAGAAACAAGCATGGAGGGATAAAGAAGCAGTGTTTAGGGTGATGAGAGCCATGAAAGGAATGTGCTGACTAGAATGTGTGGCTGCGTTTGGGAGCAGCCATTGGCGTGTGGCCTTACCTATGCTTGCAATGAGATCTGCGGCCATTGAATGACAGTTGTTAGCTCTTTTCACGGATTTTTCCTCCTTAGCATGTTCTTTGTGTTTACTCTTCTCTCACCTAAAATCCTTTTCTGTATCTAATTCCCTTGTATTTTCCCCAGGAATAGCATTCTCCAAACACCTCCACTCCCTACTGACATTCTCATCTTTTCTTATCTACTATGGTTTGTTTTGCACCATATACTCCCTACATTGCTCTCTTTATCTAAGCCATCATGCTGTTCTGTATTATTTCCACTTCCTTCCAGTTTATTTTCTCAAAGAATTCTAGAAGAATACAGTTGTTGACAACAGAAACTAAGTACCTCTGAATAATAACCTCCTTGAAAGATGAATCAAAGTTCAAAACTCATTAGCCCATGTTTTTTGCTATTTATGTTGATATTGATACAGTTAAAATTTATTACATAATAATGTCTTAGTTCTAATTATGTCATTAAAAAATAAAACTACGTATAATGTTTCCATTACAATGGCAAGTTGATCCTCCTTTACCAGAAAGTCAAAGAGTGTACCTTGGAGGTGGCTGAGTTGTGTAAGCGGTTGTGGCCCAATGAGTACCTATTTGCAAACTAACTGCTTAAGTGAGCGAGATTGCAGTGAGGTTGTTATAGAACAAGAAAGCACTGGAAACTCTGAGTATAGTTTGAGGCAAAGTCTTTTAATTTTTCCTTGTCCAAATGGAGACTATAGAGTATGAAGAATATATTTTTACCCAAGTTAACCTAGCTATTAATTGATATGGAGTTTATAATGTCCTTTCTCTGCCTCCAGTCTGTTTTCTGCCTTGATTGTATCTTACCACATTGGTCAAAAATTGAAGAAGTATTTTAATAATGTAGATTATTTTTGATATTATAAGTAAAAATAGGACTTGTTAAAGAACATATGCCATGCTGAATTGGAAACCACACTGATAACTTTTTAAATTTATCAGTTTTATTGCTTTAAACCTCTTTAGTGTGTCATAGACTTTGAATTTTTACTGATATATAATATCAAATTAGCTACTGCTTTTTAGAAAATACTGATTTATTGAATTATATGGATTTTGAATCTTAGCACCATTATTGTATATGTCTGCATATGATAGGCTTAGTAGAAGGCACATGGGCTGAAGGCTTGGTTCTCTTCTCTTGGCACTGAGAAGAGGTGACCAGATCATAAGCACAGTACTTTCATCAGGGGATTAATAAATGAATGTGCTGTTATGCTCAGTGATAGCCATGTCCCGTTGAAGGTTCTATATTGTTCCAGAACCCCCTGTCTCCCACACTCACCCACTTTTCCTGCATGGCCATCGTGGGCTATGCAGTATTGCTCTGTCACATGCTTTCTGCCATGTTGTTTTGCTCACATGGGGCTGTAAAACTATAGATTTTAGCCAACCACTCAGAGGCTGAGACCTCAGGACTGTTTGGTTTATCACATGTGATTTGTGATAGTGATTTAAAGTTGACTACTGCCTCGAACTCCTCATTATCAAGCATTAACAATTCTATTTCTAACATTATCAGTGACCTGGTGAGGAGTCATATAGTAGGAAGCTTTTATAGTTTTATTTATGTTTTCCTTACAGTTGTCCTAGCGACAAATGCTTGTCAAATTTCTAATTCTGTGTCAAACATTAGTGTCATTCTTGATGATGGGTACTTCCCCTTGAAGCAACAGTTTCATAGTATTAATTTTTGCAAAAGTATCTGCTTCAAGCCCCCCTTCAAATAATCATGACTCATTGATCGTTCCTTCAACTAAAATGAAGTTTTATGAGAAATGTGCCTGCTTATAATGGAAATAGCTATGCAGTTGCTGTTCCCTAAAACAAAGAGGCCTCCTCAGCGTTTGCTGAACTAGATAAAGTAAGGGCTCCAGTTGTCACAAGGTGAGAATGTTAGTAGGTGAAACCAGTAGTTTTGCTTTTGTTCATTCACCGGCTTTAATAATGTCTACAGCAGCAGAGAGCATTTTGACATCCATTTGTGCTGAGGCCTAAGTTTTTCGAAGGCTCTAGCAAGTCTTTCCTTGATGCTCTGCAAGATGATGTCTTAGTGTAATTGTGATGGCAACACCCTAGGGTCCACTGAGAGCACTGTCTGAACCCCTGCTTTAAGGAAAGCAGCAAATGATGGTGCCTGGATTTATATCCCCTTCTGCTAGTGCCAGGCTGATTTTTATATACAAATTGCAATCACCATTCTGATTACATCACGAACAAGTTTGAAAGATTAACTCCAAATACTTTGCTTCAACTTGCTCTGCTCCCACTTTTAATAAACTCCCTTTCTGATATGTCACTGTCTGTTCTTAGTCATTAGTGTGTTGTCATTTCCATGACAGAAGCGCCAAGTTGTGCACACAGTTTTCCAAGCCTACTAAATTAATTTTCCCTAATCAAACACTTTTCAGAGAATTTGGGGGGTTTTCATTTTACTGGTATGGTCTTCAGTTTACAAAGTGCCAGACCGTTGCCTACTAGTTGTCTGTGCACTTTCAGGAGTGTTCTCTTTTTCAGGTCATACCAGTCCTGTCAGGTGTCAGGAGAGTGTCATTATCTCTACATGAGTAAATGCAGGTTGAGAGTGAAGCCGGTTACAGGCCACACAGGAGGCATGTGAGTGACAGAGGAGCTGAAGTGCTCTGTTCTCTGTTTCTAGTTTCCTGAACTGGACAGCACTTTTTCTTTCTAAAATTTAAAAGAAAGTCCATATTTGCTCCACAGTCCATGCAGCAAAAATCTGTTCTTGTGTCCCATCATACCGCGCATCCCTACACAGCCTGTTTACTTACAAAAATACTGAGCAGTGAAGAAGCAGCAGCCACTCAAAAGGGTGTGGCGAAGGCTGTACATTGCCCAGGATTCTGTTATAACCACGAGGGTTGAGACTTTTTTAACCCAAATTAACATCAGTCAACCCAGATATGAAATGTTAGCTGCAAGAAGAATTGCAGCAAACACCTTAAAGCCAGTTAAGGCAAAACAACGCAGGGAAGGCAGATATACTGAGGAATTAAACACGTTAGGAAGGAGAGTTGACTGACTAATGTGTAATCATATGCTGGGATTAATAAAAGAAAAGGCTGAAACACATGCAGCAGATTAATGAAAGGGGTTTTAGAGAGTTTACCATAGCAAGGGCTGTTTGCGTATGGTAAAAATTAATTAAACATTGACATGTTCTATGTCACCATAGACCTTCATGCTCCAGAGGGTTGAAGTGAGCTTTCTAGTGTTCATTTAATTAGACTTTTAAACGTATTTTTTTCTTAGCGTTTTTAGAAACATTTTAAACTCTGAAAACTGCATTGAAAAATAACAAAGATGCATGCAGCCATCGTTCAGCTTCAACACATTTTAGCATTTTGGTGTCTGCTTCTTTTTGTAAAGTCATGAATTAAAACAAAGATAATTAAAGTTCCCTGCATACCCTTTCCCAAGGCTGTGCCTATCATGTGAGGAGTTAATTGTTAATTTACTGTCCATTAGTGCTCATTTTTATATTTTCAACATCAACTTGATGCTGTAAATATATATGAATGATATATATGAATTATCATATATATAGATGAATTATTGTTGATATATATGAACATTCATGAATCATAATGTTCAGTCTTAATTTGTGATTGTTTTCACCATTGCTTTTGCCGTTTTCGCGACTCTGATCCAGATGCACAGTGTATCTTCTGCACTGATTCGTGTATGTGTTCTACCCTGGCTATTTAGGTCCCTTCCATTATGTCTGTAAGGAATGATGTCTCCCCAGTCACTCTGTTAGTTATTTCAAAAGCACGTGGACAGCAGTTCCTTTGGGGTGAGCACCTACAGGTGGACTAAGTGGCTTCACTTTACTGAATACATCAAAACGTTCTCACCAATGTCTTCAGTATTTTATTTACTTTACAACGTGTAGTTCACTTTCAGGTCATCTCAACCAGCTGGGTATTGTTGGTTGTCAGTTTTCATCCACCTAAATATGCCTTTTGTATTGTTGTTGTTTATATTTTTCCTCTTTCTTCTCTAATGCTGCAGAAGCAGACAAGCTTTTTAAGTTCCTAATGTGTTTTTCCTCTGAGAACCATTCTTTTGTTTTACTTCCACTTTTCTGTTCAGTTGTTAAGCTGAAAAGTTGTTTCATAGGATGGATAGTGGTCATGTGATAATCATTGTTTTCATATGATGATAGTGGTCATGTGATAATCATTGTTTTCATATGATGATAGTGGTCATGTGATAATCATTGTTTTCATATGATGGATAGTGGTCATGTGATAATCATTGTTTTCATATGATGATAGTGGTCATGTGATAATCATTATTTTCATATAATGGATAGTGATCATGTAATAATCATTGTTTTCATATGATGGATAGTGGTCATGTGATAATCATTGTTTTCATATGATGATAGTGGTCATGTGATAATCATTGTTTTCATATGATGATAGTGGTCATGTGATAATCATTGTTTTCATATGATGGATAGTGGTCATGTGATAATCATTGTTTTTATATGATGGATAGTGGTCATGTGATAATCATTGTTTTCATATGATGATAGTGGTCATGTGATAATCGTTTTCATATAATGGATAGTGAGCATGTGATAATCATTGTTTTGAAATTAGACTATCTGTGGCTTATCTTACCTTTGCTCATTTACTTTTGCTCGTGTGTGTCATCCTAAAAAATAATTTCCGCATAGCAATGTCTTGCTTGTCTAGGCTCACTAGATGTGCAGTAGTTTTTATTGGTACAGGGATTTTTCACCTGGAAAAAGCTGCATTTTTCTATTTTTTGCTTTCGATATTTAAGCCAAATGAATCTGGAGTTTACATGACATTAAGTCAAACCTCAGATGCGCTGAGCTGTAGAAGGAGGCAGGGAGCATGCATTGTACTGACGTGAAGTGGGGATTGAGTTCTACTCTCCTTTACCCACCTCTGTTCGTCCGCTGTCCATGTCACTGCAGGTATTTTCTCTTCCATTTGACTGGTTACTCTAGCTGTCAGCCTCTGCTCTAGTGTCAAACCACCTTAATAGTGGTAGTTCCAGTGTTTAATAGGACAACACTTCACGTGCTGCACATTGTACTATAAAACCGTCTGGGTCACTCCAGGATTCTTACTCTGCCTATCAATTTCAGAGATGATTTTCGGCTGATGTGAGCCCTCCTTATTTGTATTTATTTTACCTTGTAACCCTTCAAATTTGCTGTCTCTATGGCACAGGTTTGTATTGTTGAATACCGCACAACTGTGTACAGGTAATGTTTTATATTTTTCCATAATGTGTTTACCTGTATATTCCTTGGCAACATATTTTTATTATATCTGTTGTGTATAGATTCTTTTTTTGCTAAAAAAAAGAAATTACTTCCAGAAATTATTTCTGTGATTGTCATTGACTGATCTTGAAATGTGCTGCTCTTTGAAGTCTTTTCCCCTAACATTTTGCTATAGATTATACTAGAATTTTCCTTTTGGTCTGTCATAACATCTATAGATAAGAGTACTGCTTTCAAAGTCACACAGCTTTGATGTTATTTAATACTCTTATGGTACGAGACCACAATCTTCAGTGCAATGTGGCTTGCAGCGGTGGAATAGACTTCTTTATCTTCTATGGCACTATGTCTGAAGTTTTAGTCATTTTGTTACATTTGTTTTGGTTCTGGAACAATATTTGGTCATATATTGGTATTGGTTAAACTTTGTGTCAACTTGTTTTACTCAGTTACCTGGTTGAACATTCTTTTTTATGTGTGTCAGCGAGGCTTTTCCTGGATGAGGTGTTTGTTTGAGTTTAGACACCAAATGACCCATCTGAGTGTGACTAGACATGATCTAATCTCTGAGGGCCTGAAAAGAGCAAAGGGAAGAGACTCTTTCCCTCTGCCATGTAGTAGAAACATGAGCCTTCTTCTCTCAGGATCCTCCTAGTTCTCAGGTGTTAGATTCTGACTAGCATCTCCACCACAACCTCATTCCCTCCCAGGGCTTTCGAACTACCGAATTGCTTCACTAGATCTCCAGCTTGCTTATACATATTGTGGAATTTACTCTAAAATTTGTTCTAAATCCCTACACCAGTGTTTTTAGTCTAACTAATATGCAAAGCAAAATTTAGCTTTATGTAAGTTGTAATACATATAACATAAATTATGAATAGAAGCTCACTTCTAATGTGAAGAGGAATTTCCCTTGTATTCCTGTTCTGCTTTAGCCTGATAGGAAGACATGTGGTGCGACAGGACTGACTGGGAAGGTATAATAGATATATACTGACATTCTTTAGAAGGAGCCAAAACTCCATCATATGCTGGAAACCATAGTTTCTTTTTTTTTCCTTTATTTACTTATTTATTTATTTTTGTTATTAACTTGAGTATTTCTTATTTACATTTCGAATGTTATTCCCTTTCCCGGTTTCCGGGCATACATCCCCCTAATCCCTCCCGCTCCCCTTCTTTATGGGTGTTCCCCTCCCCATCCTCCCCCCATTACTGCCCTCCCCCCAACAATTACATTCACTCGGGGTTCAGTCTTGGCAGGACCAAGGGCTTCCCCTTCCACTGGTGCTCTTACCATAGTTTAAGAGTTAGATTTCAGATTTATTATATGGAATTTCTTCCTTCTTAGGCATTATTGACTTGTGAGAAAATACATGAAAGTGTTATTTTCACTGGCTGAATCAGCCTCTAATTCCTGAAGAGTAACGCAGTTGGTTAATATTTATACTTTGTTTAACACCACTAAAGACTTGACCATAATTAGTTTTTGTTATAAGCAGTAAAATTTTGGTGATATTTATTACAGTTGAGCATAATTCAAGCAGACACTGGTTTTCAACATAGAATATTGATAACTAAGGTAAAATGTAAACATATTGCAAGTGATTTCATTATTTTATAAGAGAAGATAGCTTATGAAATCTTAGTAGACTATGTAAGACTAGAGTGTCTCTTATATATACAATCTATAATAATTCTTGATAGTACCTGGTTAATTTTAATGTTGACTTTATTTACAACTTTGGACTGGCAAAATTATACCTAAAAGCAACTTATGATGCATAAGGCATTTATCTGAAATTTAGGGAGGGTCCTGGGCCCTACCTCTACACCTTCTAGCTAATTAACACAAAATACCTTAAATATATTTGTGAAAGATATTGGGATTTTATTGTGGTTTGGACAGTATTTCAGATTAAAGTTTTTCAGTTCTCTGACACTTCAAAGTAGAGAAATTGGAAACGGTTTGTGATGGTTCTCAGATGAGTAATCAAGTATATACCAGTAGTTAAGTTAGGAAGTCAGCAACATGGCATTTTCTTCTCTTGCCAGACACTCACCATTCCCTTCAGTAGTCTCATGTCCACTCTGCCCCACACATGCTAGTTTTATTAGCTTAACATAAATGTCTTTAATTTGTGTAGATAGTTTAGGTTGTAGAGCATTCATATTTTATTAGTTTTAAATTTTAAACAGAATCTGGGATTTAAAACATTATTCTTTTGTATTAGAAGAGACACCTTTTCTGTTTCCAAGACATATTACACTTCAGTAACTGATTTTTGTCAATACTCGGTTTTCATAAATAATTTTCATCGTCGTTGCAACCTCAGGGAGCAACACTGACATATAAACATTAGCACATTGGCCTAACAACTAGTCTTCCTGAAATAGTTTATCAGAAACCACTGCGCCAGTAACTGAGAGCCCTTTGAATCTCCTATGCTTTGCGTAGGTTAATAGAAGATCTTCAGGAAGTAGAGATTATGCTGGGCTAATGAAAGTGTCTCAGCTCCTGCTTGAGCAGATGTCCTGGGACACTTCTGTGGTTCTGTTTACGACCATACAAAGAGCATTAAAAACATTTCTCGGTTGCCTCTCGGTTCAGCTCTCTTTAACATTGAACTTATAAAAATATGTCGTAAGTTTGCACCTCTATCTCTCTATCTATATAACAAATATATCATCCTGTAGCAGAGGCACAGGCCTTCTTGATTTGAACCCCATTCTGGGAAGATGTTTATTTTCCTAAGAAATGTGACATTTATAAGGATTGAATAGCTTGTAAACCTGGGCGCAGGACTTGGTCTGACGTATAATGTGTTCCCAGGCCTGGCTGTTTAAGAGGCAGAGCAATGAGTTAGGGTTCAGCTTGGAACTGCGCTCTATTGTGGCATTACTTACTAGGATCGTAGATAGTACACGCAATATCACACAAGGATAGCAATGAATAACAAGAGGGAAAAGGCTTTCATTTGCATTTAGGATTCAAAGTCTGTTCCCTCAAAAGTTCTTTGAGGTTTACTATGTATTAAAGTGCGCACATAAACGTTGAACTCCATCCAGCTCAAGGCAGAGCTTTAACTTCGGAAAACTGTTATATCCAATTGTTTTTATTAAAACTACAATTTCAGAGACATTTAGAAGAGGTGATTGCTAATAGCTTTTCTTCCCACTTTTGTTCACAGTGGTTTTTCTCTAGCCTTCAGTATGAGTATACATGGTATATGAGATCCAATTTTATTCTTTATAACAGGGGAAACTTTTAAAGGGGATAGGCTGGTGAGGTGGTACCTCACTGCAGCACAGCGAAAATGGTAACCTGTGCACTGTGCCCTGGTTAACTCACTCCTCTTTCCTCCCTCTACAATAGGATCTCCCTTGATCTCTGCTCTCTGCAGTCTGTTTTGAACACTAGGAATGGGTTTATTTTGTCTAAGGTAAATGCTATCTTTTCTGTTCTGACTGTGGAAAGTGTTGGGTGACTTCATGTTGATACAATCACTATTAGGAGTTGTATTCCTGGTGCCTCTTAGAAGGCCCTACTTTACTGTACCTTGAAAGTTTCCAAAAGTGATCTTTTTCTCATTAGACTGCCATCCTAACATCAAAAAGAAGCTAGCTTTAGAACAAAGGCTGTCTGTAGTTGGCAGAAAATAACATTCCTCACCTTGATAGCTATTACATGTACCCACACAAAGGAAAATGTAAGTGTGAGTCTCTGTGTGTGTGTGTGTGTGTGTGTGTGTGTGTGTGTGTGAAAGAGGGGGGGAAGAGAGGGAGAGGGAGAGAGAGAAGAGAGAAAGAGAGAGAACATAGGAGAATATTTTAAATAATATGTTTATGTTTTTCAGAAAAATTATTATTTGAAACAGGGTCTTACTCTATAGACCAGGGTGGTCTCAGACTCAGAGATCCACCTGCCTCTGCCTCCCAAATGCTGAGATTTAAAGTATAAGCCACCATGCCTGGCTTACAAAGAGGAAACCAGGCTGCCACTTGGGGTTTCATTTTAAATATTTATACAAAGCAAGTCATCTGCATCCGAGTGACAAAACAGCTTTTTGTCTATTCCTCCACTGGTCAGATATCCTCACTTTTCCTATAAAAAGTTTTCAGAACGATGATATGAAGCCATAAAGTCAAGCCTTCTGAAGTTGAATGGTTTATTGCCTGAAATGATCCTCCTTTGATTATATAGTTTTCGGAAATTTGCATTTTTATTGCCTTAGATGATAGAATTCAACGTCTCATCATTTGCTCAAAAGTTGTTAGAGTCTGAGAAACTATTTTCTTATAAATTTCAGTTTATTAGAAATTACGTCCCAGAGATTAAATTTCAAAGCTGGTGTGGAACATAGGTTGGTCAGAGAGAAGAGAGAAAATACACATGCAGTTTCCCCGTTATTCCACATCCGCAGGAAAAATCTGAAACAATATCCTTCATGAAAGAACATCTCAAGGAACGTGTGCCTGGGACTCCTGAGAGGAGGGTGAGATGACAAAATTGGTGATGTGTGACACTGTAGTGGCATGACAGAGAAGGTAATTACAGTACAGCACCTGCAGTGATATGAAGGTGAACGGGAATTGTCTAAGACCCAGTCAAATGCTTTTGTGAAAGAGTGAGAGACACTGGGAAGGAGATGTTATTTTAGCTGCATATTCTGGCCACTCATGACTTAACTGGTATGAATTTCAAGAGGACAATAAAGGAGAAATTATAGTGATCAAGATAGGAAATGATTAAGGGATGGGAGAAAATTTCAGCTGAGAGGGAATGGGAAGATTAAGTAAGGAGTCTAACAAGCTGCCTGACAAGTTGATGAGCACATTTACAGAAGAGAAATGCAGAAGGAACAAAAGACTGACTTCAACAATCCTGAGCCAGTGCCAGGTTTCTATTCGGAAGGATGAAAGTCGAATTTGAGCCATGGAGGTTCTAAAGAAAGGTGAGAAGGAGTGTTTTGCCATGGTTTCCTTCTGAGGCATCACTGAATATTGACAGACGTTTCTCCTTTGTGTATCTATTTGCAAAGGGTTCAGTGCTTTGTTTTGTAATCTTTCTTTACTGTTGAAGAAAATGAGAAGAAAATGGAGGGAAGGAAGAATGCGTGTTACTTGGAAGTTAGACTAGAGTGCTTCAGTGTTTTGCCTATTGTGTGCAGTAAATGTATCTCTCAAACACAAGGGCCATCTCATGAGTTCTAAGTAGTACTGAGTAGTTCTAAGTAGTAGGCAGACTGACCACGCCAGGGATGCAGTGGCAGGGTTTGAAGGCTGAAATCCAAGTCTAGTTCTGTGGTTTACCAGCTTGCTAATTTAGATTAAGACACTGAGCTTTGGGTAGAAGAACACACGAGGGCATCTCCAGGAAGTGTGACACAAGAAATGAACCTTTCTTTCCCACTGATAGATATACATGTTCCGAGGGGAGACATCTACACCACTTTGCACTAACTGTGAGCATGACCACCATGGCGATCCAAGACTGCAGCAAAGTGATGCCTAAGCGTCCAAGCAAGTTAGTACCAAGCTGACAGCGGTGCTCGGCCTGTCGGAATGCGAGAAGCCTGGTTTAGCAGAATTTCTACTTGTTTCTCCTTTTGTTTGTGCTTCTAAGGGGAAGAATGCAATTTGTATTTTTCAGTGATGTCTCCACCTAACGCATATAAATAATCCATCCCCCACAACCCTCCTTGAGCAGGCACTACTCACAAAATATGTTTCTGCTCCTGTGGATATGACTCAGATATATAGTGAGTAAAGGACAGTGTGCCTGCTACTAACTGGATTTTAAGTGTTGGACAGTACAGGGGCCATACAATACTCTCTAATTTAATTTAGCGAGATTGAAAACCTTACTTACACATTTGGGGAAATTATTGCTCAATCAGGTTAAGTAATGCACAGGAATCATAAAAAGGGAAGTACTACTGGTTTCTTTTTGTTTTTTATTAATTATTTATTTACATTTCAAATGTTGTCTGCCTTCCTGGTCCTCCTCCATGAGTCCCCCACCCCATCCCCTCTCGCCTTCGCCTGTAAGAGGGTGCACAGCCACCTACCCACCCAATGCCACCTCACTTCTATCATCCCCCTTCTCTGGGGTTTCAAGCCTCCACAGGACCAAGCGCGTGAGGCCAGACAAGGTAGTCCTCTGCTACATATGTAATGGGGACCACAGACCAGCCCATGTATGCCCTTTGGTTGGTGGTTTAGTCTATGGAAACTGTGAGGGCCTGGTTAGTTGATATGGTTGTTCTTCCTGTAGAGTCGCCATCCCCTTCTGCTCCTTCAGTCCTTCCCCTGTCTCTTCCATAGGGGTTCCTGAGCTCAGTCCAATTGTTGGCTGTGATTATCTGCATCTTTATCAGTCAGGTGCTGGTAGAGACCCTCAGAGGACAGCCATGCTATGCTTCTGTCTGCCAGCACAACATGGCATCAGCAATAGTGTCTGGGTTCAGTGCCTGCCTGTGCATGGGATAGATGCCAAGTTGGGGCAGTCTCTGGATGGCCTTTCTTTCAGTCTCTGCTCCATTTTCATCCCTGCATTTCCTTTTGACAAGAACAATTCTAGGTCAAAAATTGTGGGATGGGTGGGTGGCCCCATCCCTCAACTGGGTGCCAGGTCTATCTACTGGAGGTGGTCTCCTCAGGTTCCTTTCCCCCTCTGTTGGACATTTTGGCTAAGGTCATCCCTGTTGGGTCCTGGGATCCTCTCATATTCTTGATGTCTGGGGCTTTATGGAGTTACCCCTCCCATTTTCCATCCCACACTGCTGCATATTTCTATTCATTCTCCTGGTCCTCTGGGCTTCTCTCCTTTTTCCCCCCATACCTGACCTTGCCCTCATTTTTCTCTCCCTGTCCTCTCTCCCACCCAGTTCCTTATCTCCCTCCCATGATTCTTTTGTTCCTCCTAAATGGGACTGAAGCATCCACAGTTGGGCCTTCCTTCTTGTTAAGTTTCATATGGTTGTGAGTTTTATCACAGGCATTCTGAACTTTTTGGCTAATATCCACTTATCAGTGAGTACCATGGATGTCCTTTGGGGTCTGGGTTACCTCACAGAGGGTGATATTTTCTAGTTCCATGCATTTGCCTGCAAAACTCATGATGTCTCTGTCTTTAATAGCAGAGTAGTACTCCATTATACTGCTTTCATTTTATTTTTAGTGAGTTCTTACACAATGCACCTAGTCCCATGTTTCCTACGGAGTTTCTAAATTACCAACCAAACCAAATACCTTGGGAGTAGATTGTGGATATTCAATAGAGAAAGGTGATGACAGTTTAAAAAATTCTTTCTCCAAAATAAAATTATTCCCTACTGCTTGAAACCTAAGAAGTGCTTAATAAACACTATTGTCAGGGGCCATCAGACTGATCAACACTTTACTAGAATCACTGCCCATTTCCCACTTCATGCCAGCTTGTATATAAAGCGAGAAGAAAATATGGGGAGAAAGGTGATCCAACAGCCACAGCGTATTTACCCGAGGGATGTCTAAGTGACTTAGGTGGTCTACTGTATGTGCCCTTGGATATTAACCCAGTCGGGATAGAACTATGTTCAAAGCACTTAGACTAGTTTCCTCTAGGATTTTAGTGGCTCCCTGAAAGAAATGTCTATAAGAGGACAACTGCTTTGCCTAAAAATGGAGTTTTCAGGTTGCTGGAAGTAAAGGTTTGGGACCTGTATTTATTTTCATTCAAACTTTGATGTTGGCCCGAGGCTTTCAGGTTATCTCATGCTCTTCTTAGAGAGCAGTGGAGTGTGACTTCTACCACCCGCAGCCCGCAGCTCACACACTTGCCTGCAGCTCCAGCTGCAGGGGATGTGATGCCCTTTTCTCACACAATTTGCACATAATAAAAACCTGAAAGTGTATGTATAAAAGCCTTGTGATGTCTCTTCACATACTGTTTTCCTTCATGACAGTGGTCTCTTTCCCCCTTTGATACTAGGACTTGTATCCCAGAGGCCTATACAGGCTAAGCACATACTCCACCACTGACTTCTACCGCACTTCCCTCACAGTGCCCTTCAACTTTCGACTTAGTCTGTGTACTTTTGACTTTTTCGTTTGTTTGTCTAAATATCTTCTATTTTATAGTGTTTTTCAGAAAGCCCAGGTTTAAAAAAATCTAAAGTGAGAAGAAGTTGAAGAATTCACTTCACCTTAAAAATATGATTTCTAGTTTCCCCTTCGGAAATGTTTGTCCATAGGTTTTTGACTAGTCAGAAGTCATTTTTAGCCTTGGGCCATGAGTTGGCTGTTAATGGAATGCCTGTGGTGATTGTATTCACAGATAATTATGCCCAGTTTTCAGATGAGTTGAAAGGAGTGAATATGTTCCAATACAGCCATGGCAGACATCAAAGTTTCTCTTGGTTTCTCTTTCCTCTTCTGGTCTGTTCCATTCCAACCCTGGCTCTCAGGAGCCCAGCAACTGGGAGTGCATCGTTTTGCACACCTCTATACAGCCATTTTAGAAGGTATTTGTAGATCAGAAACACACATCAAACAAACTAGTTCAGCTAAGCACCTTAAAGCACAGAATTGGGGAGTGTGGAGGACTTGGAAAAGGGACCGGGTGCCCCAGTCCCAGTGCCACTGCCATTCTTCCCAGAGACCCTTCTTTGTTTCTCAGCTATGCTCCCCTGTGCATTTTTCCCTCCTACATGTGCACATTCTGAATAAAGACAGTGACCTTCTCCCAGTGAATATTTATAAAATCTCAAGGGGGATAAAGTCCATTGACTTTCATCCTCCGGCCCATATTTGGAGCAGTCACTGTGGACAGAGGCTCAAGGATCTTTATTTGGCTCTGTCCTCAGCAGATTTGAGTGTAGAGACAGAAAATCTTTCAGTACACATGAAGTCAGAGGGTAGTGCCCCTAAGAATTCTGCAGGAAGGATGCAGGATCTTGGGCAATAACCAGGGCCAAAGGGATGAAGGGTATAGGATGAGGGCTGGACCATCCTGTTCAGCTTCTCCTGGCCTCCTCCTTCACTTTTAGCCTTGTTCTCATTTCTCAAACCAGTCTCCACCCAGAGTACTAGTTTTATTTTATTATAGTTGAGCCATTAGCATAATTTTGTTTGCCTTCATGTTTATTAAACTTTTGTATTTTTATGTTGGCAGAAACAACACAATTAAACAAAAGCTGCTTACTTTCTAAAGGAAAATTTATGCCATATCATTTTACGAAGTGGAATTAACTTCCTGGTGCCGAGTTCTCAAAGTCATCACTGTAATGTTTCGGTGAGGGAGGAAGTGGGGGACTGGGAATGAAAATGAATGTGAAATGAGTGTGGTCAGGCAGATGGAGATAAAAACCTGAGGATGCAAACGGTTTGGGTCATTGTTAGTTGTGGTTTCCATTGCTGTAAAAAAGACACCAGGCCTGTGGCAGCTCTTATAAAGGAAAAACATTTAACTGGGGCTGACTCACAGTTCAGGAGTTCAGTCCATTCTCACCATGGCAGGAAGCATGGTGACATGCAGGCAGGCATGGTCCTGGAGAGGAGCTGCGAGTTCTATATCCCACTCTGCAGACAGCAGGAAGAGAGAGCCACTGGATCTGGCTCCAATCTGGGCATTTGGAACTCTAAAGCCCACCCCCAGTGATACAGTCCCTCCTACAAGACCACACCTGCTCCAACAGAAGTACACCTAAGCATTTAAATGTGAGTCTATGGGGCCATTTTTATTCAAACCACCATCATCTCTTTATCATTAGCCTATGTTGGTTCATAATGTGGAATGGAGGAGAGCAAGATTTACCAGGGTTTCAGTGTTCTTCTTCTTCTTCTTTTGACTTTTTATTAGTTCTTTATGAATTTCATAGCATGCACCCTAAGCTCACTCATCTCCCCTCCTACCCACACTCCACCCACCCTTTTAGTTCCCTCCCCAAAGGGGGAAAATCCATTGTGAAAGCTGTAGTGTGTCACACAGTGTGTCTCAGAGTTTAACCTTTTGTCCACATTTCTTTGCTTGGAATGTTCATTGCAATGAGTCCTTGGTCTCTTATGAAGCCTCTGCTACACTAGCAATACTGCAACCTCCTGGGACTCCTCTTAGATATTCTGGTGATGCCCTGTGTAATGGAGAGCCTACAGTTTTCTATTAGTAGAATTTGGCCTTTTACCCATTCCAATAATTCATCAATGGGGTAGATATTGGGGCAGGCATATCTGAAAGCTCTGGATCTGGACCTCAGAGGTATCTAAGCTTTGTAAGCCTGCCAGCTCTCCCACACTCACAGCACACGGGCAAGGTCTCCTGCCCTCCCCCAGCTCATCCCCACCCACACCACAAGGACTAGCACTACTGTGCTGGTCTGCTCTCCTGAGTACTGCAGCAGTCAAGGGGCTTGGGAAATTCTCCTGCTCTCACGTCCTTGGGGGTGGTTCATCCACGACCCCCATGACCAGGGCTAGTTCTACGTGCTAGCTAGTTCAGGAGCAGGGACCACTTTCCTGAGAGGTGCACTTGACGAGGGACAGTTCTCCCACTAACATAACCCTGGTGGTGAAGGACAAGGGAGGGGAGAAGAACATCTCTCTTTCACTGAAGCACTGCACAGCAGACAAGAGGCAGGGCCAACTCACACTCATCTGTGCCACAGCTACCAAGGTCAGCTCTCCTGTGCTGCCCAGGTGAGGTACAGAGCCAACTGTTCTGCTTTCATAACCCTGGCAGGTGTTAAGGGCAAAGTGGAAGGGAGTGTATCACTCACTCACACCAGCACGGATACCACAATGGAGCAGAACAGAAGCAGGATCTGCTGTCCTGTTATACCTGCAGCTCATTACACAACCCGCTATACAGGGTTATCTATACTAAGGTGCAGGGCCAGCTCTCCCGAATACTGCAGCCGGTCGGAGGCAGGGACAACTCTCTTGCCTGCTGTAGGTGCCAAGGGGCAAGGGTTGGGGAGGGCACCTCTCCCTTGCCCACACAGCCACATGGTCGACAAGTTGTAGGGCCAACTCTCCCACACTCATATCTTCGGGACCTGCTCACCTGCGCCCCATCATCAGGGTCAGCTCTGCTGTGCTACCCAGGATCATTGAAGGGCCCATTCTCCCGAGTGCTGCAGCTGGGGAGGGGCAGGGCCAGCTCTCTTGCTCTCATGACCCTAAGGTACCTGCAGCAGGTGATGAGTGGTAAGCAGGGAGGAGACTATTTCTCTCTTGTCTATGCTACCGCACCAGAGACAAGTGAAAGGACCAGGTCTTTGACACAGGGATGGCTTACCTCAAAACTCCTGCAATGTGTGGGATCACTCTTTCACATACTGTTGCTGTCTAGGGGTGGGATCCTCTCTTTTACTCACACTCCCCAGGGCCAGCTCTTCATGATCCCCAGGATAGGGGTGGGCAGTTCTGCGTAGCCCTCACACATCAATATTCCCCTAGATTGCAGCCCAAACCAAGGACATCTGCCTGGACTTGGGTGGCAACAGCCCCTGCAGCTGCAGGGCCATAGACCCAGACATGGCCCCCAGTGGCAGCATACACCAGGACTGCATCATGATCCCAAGTGGCATCATCAGCTACTCACGTCAGGTTGTTCCTCACTACCCTTGAGTCTCCAGTTTTGCCTCTCTTCATTCTGCCCATATCCTTCTGTTTCTCTTTCTCTTCAATTTCTCCACCACTTACTTGTTCCTTCTAGTAACCCCAGGGTGTCAGGGTGTCTGGGTGTCTGCGCTCTCTTAGGAGTGGTTTCAGGAGTGCTATGCCTCACCCATGAATGATAGCACCATGCAGGGGTCATTTTGGGCATGGTCTTACCGCCTAAGCCTGCACAGCACTGGACTGTTGGTCATTTGAAGCCAACTCCCTATGCGGGCCCCATGGAGCCAGACTGGTAGTCTTCTTGGAGTTGCCCCTTCAAGGCCCCCATGTGAGGCCTTCTGCCTTAGAGTAAATCCTGCCGGGGTCCCTCAATCCCAGGTAGGTTTGTTTCACCTCTGTCTCTCTCCTCCACGAGGGCCTGTGAGGCTGTGCTGGACCAGTGGTCTTTTAGGCTTGCTTTCTTCAGGGACTGTCAGGTCAGGAGTGTGAGATCAATCAGATGCTCACAGGTCAGAACACTGAGTGTAGACACAGCCTCTCTCCTCTCTGCTACCTCTTGGTGCACATGTGACACGGCAGCCACGCCTGCGATTCGCCTAGGGCAGGGGTTCCAGTTTTCCTAATCTCATGGTTTGAACATTCTACTTCTATTTGTACAAGTTCTCGCCATGTTTTATGCCTTCTACTTATTAAACATGTCTTTGCAGCCCTCTCTCTGTGGGATTGACCTAGACCCACTGCTGACGTTTGTTTTCTCTCCCCACTCCTGATTTGACTTCTGCTTGCTCATTTTATATCCATGTACTCTTCCTGACTCCTCTCTCTATTTTCCTTTTTCACCTCCTTTTCTCCACCCCACCCCCCAAGCCCACCCCATGGATTGTTCTGCTAACAATGTGCTAAACGTTTTTCAACCTGTATTCATCCACACCCCTACCCCTGATCTCATCATCTTCGTTTTCAGCTTTCCTTTTTTAGCCTCTTCTGGTTTTAGTTTTATTTTATGTTTGCTGCAGATGCAGTCGCTCCATCTCATGGATGCCTCATAGAACTTCTGTTCGGTTTCACTTGTTGTGGCTTGACCTCATTTACTTAGGAGTAAAGCCTCGAAGTAACCATGTTTCCTTTGCTGTTTCCCTCTTCTAATCTTTATCCACCTTGCTGGCAGGATGGGGCCTGGAGCTTCAGAACCTTTAGTCATTGGCTTTTCCTGATACACATCAGGTTCATCTGTGCCCGTTCTCTTGTGTTTACACGTCAGCTTTTGAGGTGGATCCAGGTCACATCAGAAAATGTACCAAAGGAGTTATTTTGTAGTTAAAATCCTGCTGTATATTGTTAATCAGGTGGACATGCTCTTTAGAGTCTCATTTAACCAGCTGTGTGTTTGAAGAAGACATTTGCTCTTACGGGCTGAATTAGCCATGTTCTAGCAGGGGAGGAGGGCATCTTATCTCCAGACAAGTGGTAATTATTTACCTAGCTAAGCAATTTTGTTGACTGAATATATCTAAACGTTTGGCATCGAGGCTAAGAAATACTTTAGGCTTTGTTTATGTGTGAATAAATTGAAAATTAATACGCATTTTGCCACTTTTATTAGTGGAAACCACACATTCATTTTTAAATATAAGTTCAATTAATGAAAATTACTTTCAAATTTCTGAAGAAATAAATAAATTGTGCTTTTTTTGTTTCATCACTACACTGTCATAAATGGTCTTAAACTATAAACATGGAGCCAGCACCCATGGAAGTAATGTAATGAATGTTTCAAGCCTTCGTACATAAGCTGCCTCCCAGGATAATTAGATGATTATAATGGTGCTTGCTTTGAGATAGCTAATTAAAAAAATCTATTGCTCGTAAGTCTAATTATTTGAGTAATGATAACATATTAGCAACTGGGAAGCTTCAGCTATAGCCAGCCTCATTGAAGAAAAAGGAGTAAATATGTTAATGACATTTTTTTTTACAAAGACCCAAAGGATGGCACTAGAGTGCTTTTCATTTTCTTCTGTGTTCTGTGTTCAGTTCCCTTTCATGTGAACTGTGAACCACTCACTTGTGTATCATTCATCCAGCTCCACTCTCACTTGTTTAGAGACCTCTCCCTTTGGCAGAAGGGAGCTAATTTTCTAGCACTTCTCCACCCTTTGTGGGCCTCTGAAAGAAGGCTTACCTAATTAGTCTTCATAGCTTTAACAAACATTTCATAACCTGCCAGGAAAATGTCAGTTCTCTGGGCCAGAGCATAATCAAATGAGTAAGTATCAGAGTAGTTATTAATTAAGGGCTGGCTTTGATTTTAGAATTCCAACCAATACTAAGCTCTGCATGTGAGAGACAAAAATCCTTCTTGCTTCATCATTACCTTATTAAAATATCAAATATGATGGTAGCAGTGAAATGTTTACCTTCTCTCCTCTTCTTAGAGACTCTTGTTCTAATCCCAGCACATTTGATGAGGTCACAGAAGATGTTTTGCTCTGAGTCTTTGAGTCATACAGACAATGTGAAACCTTACAATGGATTCTGAAGCCATCGTTTCTTTATAAGGGGGTGGAGTATGTAACAGTTAGGTCGTGGAGACCAGTGCTTGTTTGTTAAGGATTCTTCTGACCTGGGGCAACAGGTAGAGTGCAAATGGTTGCTTTAAACTGTGCAAGCCATATTTGAAATACGTGGCAATCATCAAGTCAGTATATCAATGTCAAGCATTTAGTGAGCTCTTTCTTTGTTACAGAAACAGTATGGAGTGCCCTGTGTCCATTGCTTCAATTCTTGTGAGCCTTTGATGTCCGTTAGTAAACCGACCCATATAGACTACCTTGGTAGAGACTGGGCTGAGCTATGTAATTGTGTCAGGCCAGGATCATAGTCAGAATTGCTTTCCTCTCACACTCAGGATCCCCTCTAAGTATTGGTGATGAGACTCTCAGTTCAGTTCCACCCAGAGCAGGGATTGTCTCACTGTGTGCTTCCGATGGCCCATCCTAAGTAAGGAGGCTCGGTCTGCGGAGTCGGGGTGGGGGCTATGCAGAGAGATTTGCATTATGTAACCTCTCCCAAAGAAGAGAGTTGTAGCCCCAGTGTTAAACCTTTGGATCTTAAAAAAATTACAAAGTTTTTCTTGAACAAAAATTACATTTTATACAACTTAAGAATGGTTGTGTTGGGCTGGAGAGATGGCTCAGCTGTTAAAGGCTAGGCTCATAACCAAAAATATAAGAGTGGTTGTGTTGAAATTACTGATATTTTATTTTATTTTATTTTATTTTATTTTATTTTATGTACTCATTTGCAGCATTTGCTTGGTGTGCTCATCTGGATCCCAAAAATAACAACACCTAAGGAAAAATAATCTCTCTCAGTGAGCCTCATTGTTTGTCATGCTTTTTATTCTGTTCCGTTTTATGGTTTTCTTGCTTAAGAGATGAGAGTGAGCTATATTCTCACTTTAAAAACCTCAGATCAGAGTCAACTTACTGGGTCAGTATACCCCAAAAGGGGTGTAAATGCACTTTGGATGCTGACTTTGTGGAACTAATAATAAGGCGGTAAAATTGCCTGCCTTTCAGTGGCTTTGATCTGCAAAGCTAAGTGGGGCAGCAAAGAGGAATATTAAAATAAGCACACCGCCGTTTTCTCAGGGTGGACACAGAGGAGGCAGGCTTCACTTGTAGCATGCAGCATCTGCTCTTACAAGAAGGATGCACCAAAATACCTTTGCTGTTCACTCACAGTGAGCTGAGGCCTGGAGGAATGTGTACCCTTATCCTCCCCCTCCCCCAAATCCGTGGTTGTGTAAGAATAAGATGTTTGTAGATTTAAAGCAAGTGGGTGTGCCTTTGGGAAGGTGCACTGTGTACTGTCTCAAGTTGGGCTGTACATGAAGGCCTGGCATGGAGTTAGTGGACTAGCACAGGAAGTTGAGGCCTCCTGTCATTTTCACCATGCTGGTTCTGTAATATGGCTTGACTTTGCCCCAGCTGGTCTCTTTCCACTGTGAATCAAATAAGCCCTCTTTCCACAACTTCAGCTTCTTCTGGGGCCTCTTCTGTGCAATTGCGTAGGACTATACGCAGGAGGACTACACTCAGTAGGACTACACTCAGTAGGACTACACTCAGCACCAGAGCAACAGTAGCAGAGACCGGAAATGAGACTGCCTACGGTCTCCGATTTGATTTTCTTTCACCTGTGTAAAACTCCTATGCTTTTTGTGACTTACTACTTAATGTCTGCATGTGGGCATGTGTGCGTATGTTTGTTTGCATGTGTCCTTGTGCATATGTGTGCCTGTGTGTGTGTATATGCACGCACGTGAGTGGTCACATGTGCACAAGTGCACTTGTGTGTGTATGTGTGTGAGTGTGTGCTTGAAATGGCTAGTTTTCAAGTTTTCTTGTAAATCAAATTAAAACTAGTGGGTGACCTGTGGGTGACTGGTTAGACTTTGGCCTATAATAGCCCAGAGTCTGCAGCAGGCCCCACCTCCCACCTGCTAGGAGCTGTTAGCTTGGCTCTGAAACAACTCCATAGAACACATATGGGTGTGGCAAAGTGGATATGGCAAATAAAGCATCCCTGCAGGGAACAGTAGTCACACAAGTGAACAAGCACACTTTGAAGGGCAAGACTCGTGTGATACACGCCATGGTCTGAATGTGTCCTCCAGTTACACGTTGAAACCTAATTGCTGGTGAATGGTGTTAAGCAGAGACTGACGTCCGGTCTGACTGGAGACTACATGAATGAGATTAATGGCCTCCAAAATAGAGTGGCCTGGGCTTTGTTGGAGCCTTCAGCCTTTCGCAGGTTTCCCCTTTCTTATTTTAACTTTCTTCACCTCCGACCTCCTTCTTGCACTTCAGGGTAGAGCAGGAAGCATCTTACCAGGCATCACATGACTACACCTCAGTGTCAGACCTAGAGCCCCTACCAGGATGAGAGATGTTTTAGTTATCTTCCCAGCACTGGTGTTTTTAATTATAGAAGTGGGAACAAACTAAGACAATGGATAAGGTCTGATTTACTTCTGAAAATATTTCACTCTTTCTACAGTATAATCATACCCTAGTCAGATCTCCAAGTCTGCCTACAATAATGTTAAAATGAAAACCAAGACAAGGAAAGGCTTTATTTTTTTTTTTTAAGCGCGGACATGGATACTTAGTTATTTTAGTTCAAATGGTTTGAAAATTTTCTTTGTGTCTCTGTCTCTCTCCGTCTCTCTGTCTCTGTCTCTGTCTCTCTCTGAGTGTGTGTGTGTGCGCTCATGTGTGTGTGCTTGTATGTGCATGTGTGTGCGTGCGCACACATGAGCTCACACATGCCAGGTGTGTGTATGTTTGAGTGTGTGCACGTGTATGGCTGTGTATATGTACATGTACATGTGTGTCCATTTTGTATTAGGAGGCCAAAGGACAAGGGTGAATGGGTGTCATTTCTGGCAATGTAAAAATAATATTATTTTAAGTTTATTTTCTGTGTATGGGTACTTTGACTGTATATGTCTGTGTACCATGTGTGTGGACTGTCTACTGAGCAGTCTGGTATACCCTGGGAGTGGAATTACAGATATTTTGAGGGATAAATAGGTGGTGGGAATTGGACAAGCATCCTCTGGAAACCCAGCCACACAGCCTTTTTTTTGTAATTTGGATTCTGGAGGTCAATCTGAGGTCCTCATGTTTCAAGGCAGGCACTTTACTGACTGAGCTGGCTTCCCAGACTTAGGCATGGTCATTTTTAATGCTTTTTTTTCCTTTGTTCCCTTCCTCCCTCCCTCCTTTCTTTTGGTAAGGGTGTGTAGAAAGTTTATAATGAGAGGACATTTAAAAGTCAATGCTCCTGAAGCTTTGTTCATTCTTACAGCGTTGCACCTCAGCAGACTGCCCAGCGAAAGTGTGGGCAACACGCACACAGCCACACCAGCGTGGGAGGACCCTCAGTACTCATCCACAGAGACTTGGAAAAAACTGGAGTGGTCTAACAGGCTTTTTAAAAATTAAAACTGCTTTCTCAACAAGCCATTAGGGCGTTTACTCAGAAGCTCCACTGAAGGCTTCTGTCCTCATGCACTCGGATTTTATAGGGACCACTTAATAGCGCTGTGGTTATTTGCTTTTATGGCCCCTCTTCTGTTTCGAGAGGATTTCTTCAAAGATGGAAACCTTGCTTTAATCTTGTGCTTTTCTTCCTTGCCTTGTTCCTGGCCCACAGAGGTACTCAGAAGTCTTCTGTTTAATAAATATCTGGTTCCTTTTATATGCCCCCCTCTCTTTTTTCTCATGTGGCTTTTGTTTGCTTAGTTTCTTATTTTAAATTTTTTTTTAACATTTTATTTTTTTCTCTTTCAGGGCACTAAATCAGGTGTCTTTCTGGAAGGCAGTAGTCATCACATAGTAATTTAGTGTGAGAAAAAAATAGAACCAATTTAAATTACTTCTTTATTGTACCAAGATATTCAACATGTATATTTTTTTATTATTTCTGCAATTAAATTACAAATGTCTCTGAATATTCTGATACATATTCCATAAAACAATTAAGCGTGATGTGCTATTTTTTTACATTCTTTTAGCAACCAGGCCTATGGAAGACATTAAAATCATATAAGATAATTTCATTTAGAAGGAAAATAACATCAGTTTATATAATTCTGACTTAATTTGTTTTTTTCCTGAAGTGGTTGTAGCAATTAATCCTGGGGTTATGGAGATCTGAATGTAACATTTTCTGCTTTGATCCTTAGTTATTTAAATCCTCCAAATGCTATAGTCTTAATCCTTAATATGGGAAGAGTGAAATGTACAGTTCGGGCTGAAGGCTAAGTGACTTCTCTGAAAGTAACATGGTCAGCTCTGAAAATCCCTCAAGCATGTAGCTGTTGGTCCAAATTCAGTCTTTAGAAGCTAAACAATGACAATAATGTGGATTACTTTCAATATGTAGATGTATAGAAATTTCATCATCCTAATACTTTCATAGTATTATATACAAGTTTTAGGTATTTCTAGATACTACATCATCAAATAAGTATAATTGAATATACAACACGCATAAAAGTGAAAAGGAATACTGTATTATGATCAAAGAGGTTTTGGGGGTATGCTGCAGTACAGAAGAGATTATAGTCTCCATGGTTTACTACAAACTAAAAAAAACCCTAAGATTATTGTTTTATGCCTTAAGGTTCATATCGTAATTTATTTTTATCAGAAGGGAATTGCAACTTGCATTTTAAAGGTAGATGCCTCTCCAGAGGCATTTGCATCAGTGAGCACCAAGGGCTTTGAAAGTATTTTCAAAGCTACTCACAGCAGGATTTGTCTCAAGTCACTGAAAAAAATTCTTGAACAGGACATGATAATTCCTCATCCACTAGAGAAATGGTATTATTTTAGAACAGTGTTTTAAAATGCAGATCCTATAAAAGGTGATAGATGGTTTTTTTCAAGTGAGATTTATTTTCTTTCTGAGTGTGGTTTGTGCTGCTTCAACTTTAAGAGCATGACTGATCTGTGAGTCTGGGCCACTCAGCAGTTCCAGAGTGAGGTCTTTTGTACTTTTAAAGCAGCCATTTTAAACCTCCTCCTGCCTAAGGTCATACAAGGGCAACTGTCATAATGGTCTCAGGACCTGGAGACCATTCCCGGGAGTGTACTAGTAGGTTTCAGTGGTTTTTCTTAAATGTTTTGCGATTCCTTTTGTCGTGTTAGATTGCTTTCCCACTGACTATACTGCACACTTGTTTTAAAATTGTTCTTTGTATCAAACCTATATTTCTCAGTTTTTGAAATGTAAGGTAGAGAACCAGAGCAAAATATTTTACCAACCATCTGCCTGAGACACAGGCAGGCTAAATGGCACTATGAGTCTAATTCCTTTAGTTTATTTGTTCCACTAGATTTAATTAAAATGGTTTCTTTTGTATATAATCCTGCCTACTCTTTCCCAAACATTCTATCTTTACAAAAGAAAAGCAAAACATTTACTTTGTATTTTGTGTCTTTTATTTAAATAATACTTTCCCTGAATAATTGTATTCTTCGTGTTTTTTTTTTTTTACATTTTTTTTTCAAACTGCCTCTGGCTTTTCTAATGCATTGTGTATTTTTCTTGTTTATTGGTCCCCACCTTTTATGGTATAATAGAGCTCCCACAAGAGCAGTACTCACATCTGTTTGGTTTATGGTGGTTCCAAGTGCCTTCAAGAGTGGCTGAGACTTACTCTGTGTTTCATAAATATTCACTGGATGAATAAGGTAAAGTAAAACAAAATGACTTGTTTAGCGATATTATACTTTCTGTGGAATCATTTCTTTCAAGAACCAATTTATCTCAAATGGAATCTATGCTCTTTTGCATGCCAGGCCTTTCATATTTCTGATATTAGCATCTGAATGGCCAGTCTTAGCTTAGAAGGATTTAACTTTTAGTTTTGCTTTCCAAGGTGACAAATAGACTGCTTGTGGAGGCCAGACTCCACCCCTATAAATATCTGTATTTACAGTTTGAGCTGAGAGACTACCATTTTCATGTCTGGACTGCCCTCACCTTCCCAATATGGTGGACACCTGAGGATTTTTTTTTCTTTGCTTGCTTGGTTTTATCCTCCATTTCCAAAATGGATTTCAGGAGACTATCTTTCACAACATACCATGCACACTTATCTCTGTTTCTACTCTACTAATCAGTTAGTATTGGGTCAACCCGAGTTCATAGAGTAGAATCGCTTATTATCCCCCTTATCCCATTCCTAATGAGAAGTAGTCCATTTCCCCAAACTCCCTTCTTACTCAGGTAATGTTTCCTTTTGATGTTACATTTTAGCACTGTTTCAGCCAGTCTCTGTGAAGAGTCAGTTCTACATATCCTCTTTACTGTAGATCATTAGAGTACAGCAACCTAGAACAAAGTGGAGGCACTTGAATCGCTGGCTGGGTGCACGAGAGAAACTGACAGCGAGGACACTCATCTTTGGCCTGTTGGGCTTATGTGGAGTAGATCAGCTTAAATGATCGGCCTCCACAAGAGAAAGGAAGATATACTTCTGTAGCACTGAGTTCCACCAAATGGGAAGCTGTGAGTGCAGGGCAAGTGTAGTTATTTTTGATTCTTGACACTCGTCATAGACTTTGTTAAGGTAGACTCTGGGGACAACACTTCAGTTAAAGCCCCATTCACTACACATTGGCTGTCTATCAATGGGCTTTATAGACACTGATTTTTCTGCCAACAGTAGGAAAGAGAAATTAACCTAATATCAAAGGAAATGTGGGTACTTCTTTTTTTTTTTTTAAAGATTTATTTATTTATTTTATGTACAGCATTCTGCCTGCATATGTGACTGCAGGCCAGAAGAGGGCACCAGATCTCATTACAGATGGTTGTGAGCCTCCATGTGGTTGCTGGGAATTGAACTCATGACCTTTGGAAGAGCAGTCAGTGCTCTTAACCACTGAGCCATCTCTCCAGCCAATGTGGGTACTTCTTTTGGCTCATAATAGCTTCTTGATTGTGAATCTTCTTCAGACTAGAAACTGTGTGTTTACCACAATTTCTAGTAACATGTTTTTAAAATGAAAATTCTACTTCTTGAGATTTGAATTGGCTTTTCTTATGGAAAGGTTTGTATGTTTGTGTGGCCTTAACAGTTTCATAGACTACTTCAACAAACAATGGAAATACTTTTCCTCACAGTGTGTAAGCAGTGAACAGTGAAATCAAAGACCAAGATACTGGTAGACCAGACTTTTTCACTGTCTACACTTGGTGGAAGGATACCAAGTTCTTGGGATCTTCTTTTGATATAGATCCTCTTTCCTTTTAGAGAGGGAGGCTCTCAGTGCCCTATCATATCCGAAAAGTCCCATCTTCTAATAACATTGCATCAAGGGGTTTCAACATAGAAAGCTGTTTTTTGGTACTTGACATGTGTAAGCCATGACAAGCGTATAACAATTCTCCCCAAATTGCAGAAGTTGTTTTCTTTGAGTTGAAGTGGCTATCTTTCACAACAATTTTATTAGAGTTACTAAATGTGTGAACACTTCGGAGATCTATTTAAAGCATTTTGAGTGGTTTGCCTTCTAAGCAGATGTTTATAACACTGAATTATGTCCTATGCTCTGTAGAGTAATAGATAAGATTGTTCCCAAATCCTGTGTGTATAAATGTGTGTCTCATCATGAATTTATGATTTGTGTGTTATCTTCTTATTATTCCTTAGATGTTTTTATCTAAAGAAAAAGAAAAAGTGTGGGTTCAGAAGGTAGGGGAGGTGGAAGTGGATCTTAGAAGAGTTGGTAGAAGGGAAACAGTAATTAGAACATATTTAAATTGTATTTAAATAAAATTTAAATTAACCAATTAATTATTTATTTTAAATTATATTAAGAACCATCTTTCAAGAAAAGAATATGGGGACATGGCAGCACATATGCTTAATCTCTCCATTCAGGAAGCAGAAAGATATGGATCTCTGAGTTCAAGGTCAGCCTGATCTATAGAGGAAGTTCGAGCACAGCCAAAGAAAACCTGTCTCGAAAAAAAAGTAAATCAATAAATATAAAATAAAAAAATTTACATTTTTTAAAAATGTTTTTAAAGAAAGAAAAGAAAAAAAAAGAAAAGAAAAAGGAATTGTCCCCAAACCTGTAAGAACAGGATCCGATTTGTCTTAGTAGAAGATGGACATATAAACAAAAAACCCTTTTTGAATATAATACTTTTATCAGTTTGGGGAACTCCCAGTTAGCCGTTGACTTATACATGAACCATCTTCTCCCCACTGTCTTCTTTGCTCTGATAAGAGCAATTTGCTGTGTTGTTTCATTGAATTATCTCCTCAGGTCACAGATGTCTATTGTGTCTGTTATTTAGTATCTCCAGATCACAATGTATTTCTGCTTGTCTGGTTTCCCAGGAGATAATTCTTTATAGGCAAAGAGCATACCACATCCTCTTTTAAATTCCACTTTCTTAAATAATATATGGTATTATTTCCTTTAGTGAGGAAAGTAAGCAAAAATATCCTACTACTAATTCCCGATGTTGAGGTTTGCCTTCATGAAGTTAACCAATCCAGTATATCTGAAAACTTTTATGGTTGCACTAGGGAAAAAAAAGAAACTACCTAAGTATCCTCCCTGTTAATACAATAATTACAATATTACTTCTTTATCATGTCAATACGACATTTAAATATTTTATTCTTCAAAAGAGATACTAACATGAATCCTTATTTATTAATGCCTAAACATGTACATATTTTGATATAATCTTTGGTCAGCTTTGTATGATGGAAATATATAGAATGACCAACGTAGGGGAAGATTTTAATCAGCTTTACTTTCCCCTGTAATTTGTAAACTCCTATTCCACACATGTCAGTAAAAATAACTCTATACCTTTATTAAAACTTCAATATCTTCATTTATATTTAGGGTGGTAGCAATGTAAAATTGAAACCTGCGAGTTGTGGAGGATATAAAGTCATGTTTTAATAGAGAAACTAAATTGCTCCTTCAAAGAGCCTATAAAACTGAAAAGCATTCATTATAAATGTAATAAAAACTTATGAGTCTCATTTTATTAAAACTACACCCAGTTTCCCGAAGGGCCTGGATCACTTAGAGATAAACCAGTGCCACTTTATGTCACCTAAGACACCTACCAAAATGAAGTTGGCTGTTTGAACATGAGTCCTAGTGGACATCTATTCATGTTATAAGATAAAGGTTTTTGCTTTAGCAGAGTTTGCAACTTTTGAAAATGATTCAGCCCAGTCAGGTTAATGACGGTAGTAAATTATTCACTAGTCCCACTTCCTTCCTAACAGTGAGAAGACACAGCTGATGCTGCTTCTAATTGCTGCACCAAGGCCTGCTATTGCTCCGTAAACTTAACCCAAGTCAGTTTTACAGCTTAGCAGTGCGGTAGTAGTCATGGGCTTTTCTTCCTTTCACCCATAGTTTTGAAGTTTTCACAGCAGCACCTTTGGCACTGATTTACATCTTAGCTGTCCTTATTTCCATATTGTGCATGACCGCTGTGTGGGGTGGAGTGAATGCTCAATAAGAAGCCTGCCACTGTCAAAGTAACTATCGTGAGCTCATTTTCTTACTGTGCACATTTACTGCTATGAGGTTAGAAAGTCCAGAGGGAGGGATGGAGGGAGGGAGGGAGGGAGAGAGGGAGGGGGAGAGAGAGAAAGAGAGAGAGAGAGAGAGAGAGAGAGAGAGAGAGAGACAGAGAGAGAGAGAGAGAAAGAGAGAGAGAGAGAGAGAGAGAGAGAGAGAGAGAGAGAGAGAGAGAGAGAGAAACGTGCGGAAGGTGGCTTGCAACAGGCCTTCAGACTTATGTGTTACTCCTATGTGTAGTATTACTCTGATGGGTGTTCTGGAAGCAGGTTTAGGGAAAACCTGCCAAACCTGACCTCCAGCCAGATTGTGCACACTAGCAGGGACATGTTCTGTTTAAATTTGATAGAAGAAAGACCCCTTTCATTTTGCCACAGTAATTATATTCTCATGACAGCGAGTCATGAGAATGTCACCCTTGGAATGCTTGGGGAAAGGTGATAATTAAAACCTAAGTGTCCTCACGTTAGTTTGTGCATGTAATCTGGATTCCTTCAGGCAATGTCACCTGTCTTGTAATCTCTAAGTTATATGCAATTGGTGCTTTTTCCTTTGCTAGATGAGATATCCTTTGTAGGATAGAACTTTGCTTTTGGATCCCTACTAATATGTAATAATTTCAGAGTATGAAGAGCCCATTTATTTGAAAACATTTACTTGGCACAAAGATAAATTTTTAGAGAAATAAAATTATTTGAAACACTTTAAATTGATATTTAGACTATAGAAATCAACTTATTTGACATTTGAAAGACTAAGCACTGAGTAAACATTGAGTTTTTCTGGATTTCAAAAACATGATTAGTTTTCAAATTCTTATAGCTAATTCTACTTTTATGATTTCTTGGAATTGGTGTTCACATTTAAGGCTTTTTTGTTTTCTTTTTAAACTACTGGCAGATTCTGTTTTGCTTTGTTAAAGCCTGTTTCTGTTATTTATATCTTTGATTACCCCTTAAAATATATGGAAATGTTTTTGTAACAAAATATCTCTTTCTTGGAGATGTTTTCCCATGATTCTTTTCTAAACAATTGGTTGGCTTATGTGTGAGTTGCCTCAGATCCTCAGCATTTTCAGTAATTTTTGGGAAACTGGTTATATGAAATAATATGTCATTTCCTGAAAGGTATCATGAATTCCATAGGATTTAAGACAATTTATGGAAGCTTGGGGCAGAATTTAAATTATTTACTATTGTATTTACTTATAGCTGATTCTATAATTCATGGAGTTATGGGGTACAGTGAGATAATTGAATACAAGTTGAAATGCATAATGGTCTCAAAAAATCAGTAACCCTTCTATATACAAATGAGAACTGGACTGAGAAAGGAACCAGTGAAACAAAGCCCTTTATAATAGCCACATGCAATAGAAAGTACTTTGGGAGTAACTCTAACCGAGCAAATGAAAGTCTTGTCTGATAAAATCTTCAAGTATTTTATTAAGAAATTGAAGAAGTTATCAGAAGATTAAGAGTTCTTCTACGCTATTGGGTCAGGAGGATTAACATTGTAAAAATGGCCATCCTACAAAAAGAAATCTACAGATTCAGTTACAATGCCCATCAAAATTCTAACACAATTCTTTACTGACCTTGAAAGACAAATCTCAACTTCATATGAATAAAAAAGGCGAAGCGTAGCTAAAAACAATCCTGAACAATAACATAACATTAAAACCACCCTCCCTGACTCCACATTGCACTACTGAGCTTAATAATAAAAACACATAGTATTAGCATAGAAACAGACAGAGTGATCAATCGATCAAAGACCCAAACATAAATCCACAAACTTAATGACTTCTGACGATTTTTATAACATCTGATATTGGAAGCCAGAAGTCTACACTGTAACAAAAAATGCATCACCAACAGATGGTGCCGGTTAAACTAGATGTCTTCATGTAGAAGAATGTAAATAAATTCATATTTATAAGCCTGTACAAAACTGAAATCCTAGTGGATTAAAGACCACAACATAAAACTAGATACATTGAACCTGATATAAGAGAAAGTAGGGAACAGCCTTGGATACAAGGAAGCAGGAGACAACTTTCTGAACAGAACAACCACAGTGTAGACACTGAGATCAGCAGTTAATAAATGGGACCCCATGAAACCGAAAAGCTTCTGCACAGCAAAGGACATCATCATTCAGACTTAGTCACAGGCTACAGAATGGGAAAACATCGCCAATCATATATCTGAACTACTATCACTAAGAAACTCAAAAAATATACTAAGAACTCAAAAGAAAAAACCAAACAAAAAAACCCAAAAAACAAAAACAAACAAACAAAAAAAAACAAAACAGACCTGAATAACAAGAGAGCAAGAGAACACATAACCTAATTTTAAAAATGGGATACATATTTAACTACAGAATCATCAATAGGTCAATCTTGAATGTCTAAGACTTAAAAAAACATTCAACATCCTTAACCATGAGGGAAATGCATCAAAACTACTGTGAGAGTCCATGTTATACCTGTCAGAATGACTAAGATCAATAACACAAGTGATAGCTCATGCCAGCTAGGGTGTGGAATAAAGGGAAAACTCCTCCATTGTTGGTAGGTGTGCAAACTTGTACAACTACTATGGAAATCAATATGGAGGTTCCTGAGAAATTAGGGCTCTATCTACCACAAGGCACAGCTATACTATATACCCAAAGGATGATTTATCCTACTACAAGAAGACTTGTTTAGCTATGTTCATTGTGGCTTTATTCATAATGGCAAGAAATTTGAAACAATCTAGTGTTCTTCAACTAAAGAATGGATTTAAAATAAATGTTTGCAGGAAAGTGGATGGTACTTGAAAAAATATTCTGAGTGACGTAACCCCGAAGAATAAATATTCATATGTGTTCACTTGTAAGTGGGTTTTAGCTGTTAAGTAAATAATAATCAAGCTACAATGTAGAGACTCAGAGAAGTTAGCGAAAGAGGTGGGGATGAGAAGCCTGGGTCTCCCAGAGTAGGGCTGGGAGTGGGTGGGGCTGGACATAGGAGAGATGAGTAGGGGAAGTGGAGAGAAACAATTGTTTATTGACAGTTGGAACTTTAAGGCATTTGGGAGTTGGTGTGGAAACTTAGTGAAGTGCAAAGTTCTTGGAATCTGAGGCTGACCCTAGGAAATGGGTGCTAGTTATGAGGGATACTAAGCAAGAGTTAGAACAGAGAAACACTTTGGCCTTAGCCCAAGCCTTGTGTTCACAGAGATTGGGTACAGTACTCATCTCACCCCTCATCTGAGGAAATAAAAGTGACATTTACACTGTATTGTGGAAATAATATGGATTTTGGAATCATCCATACTTGTCAGAACATTCTCATAGAAGAGTTACACTAAAAACTAAAATGGGACATACATAGACTTCCCTGAAGAAGAATTAGTTCATAATAAATTCATAATAATATTTGTGACTTCTAAAAGTACAATTCACATCGCAAAATATGTACTGAGAAATGTGTACTGAATTTTGACTCATTTAAATCTGCACATTGCTGACTCCTCCTGGAAGAGTCATTTCTAATTGTTTCAACCCGTCTCATTTTTATTCTGTGCTTCTTTATGCTTTTATGAAATTAGTCTTCAGATGAAACTGATAATGTCAGTGTAGAGTGTGCTGAGATCATAGAAGCTGGCATCAGTTGAAATGGAACTGATAAGTTTTAAGAGAATATTTATTTCTAGCCTCTCATGTATCTTCCAAAGATGGGATTTAGCATTCCACTATCTTTATTATTTTAAATTTAAATTACTCTAAATTTAAATGGCATTAATCCAACAGATGCAGTAAGATGTCATAATTCTTTGTAAGTACAGATGCAAGTCACAAAATCCATTGCCTCTGCCTCTATAATATGCTGGCCATGTAAATTCTACGTAATAAATATTACTGCCTTAAGAACTAGTATATTAAATAACATACCAAGCATGGCAGTTTTAGTCATTATCTTGATATAATTGAGCTTTTTCCAATAATTTACTCAGATACATTATTTTGCTTTTTATTATACCTGTACACATAATTGATATATTTCTACATATGGAAAATAATCCATGAAAATGATAAGTACAATTTCTTTTGCTTTAAGGTATTTGCATATTTAAGTTTATGAAAAACCAAACTGGCAATTTAGTATCTGCATGTTAAATATAATTAAAACTGGGATTCTGGCTAGAGGTAGGCAGGTGTGTTCTTTGTAATTGATTTTTTTTAAGGTCTCTAAGCTTGAATGTTATAGTAAATCTCCTTTCACAGTTGGTATTTATTAAAAATTTATTAAAGAAACAGCATTTTGAATGCTACACTTTCATTTAGAAGCAAATAGTGAATGTGTACTTCTGTGATTACGGCGAGGTAAATACATTGACTAGCTTGTACTGAGTACTTGTACATTAGACCTTGTGCCAGGAAGGGGCTATATTGATAAGATGAAATTCTTGTATTGACAGAAATTATAGTAGCTGAGTGTATGGAGACCTTAAAAGCAAATAAATGTGGCACATGTTGTCATAGAGAGATGCAGTGGTAAAAAGAAGTCCACTCTGCAGCCGTTCTATGGAATCCTTCCCAGTGGCTGCCCTTGGAAGCGGAATAAATAAGAGTGTCTGGATATTAATGACTTCAATGGGTGAACTGGGTGTCAGATTAACTTTTTCTGTAACATGAAAAGAATTACAAAATGTACAAGGAGAGTAAAATTCTAATTAAGTGTTCATTGAAGAGCTATACGGAAAAAAATTCTGTGCCAACCTCTCTGATTAGCACTTGTTATTTGTACATCCAAGCAGTTAGACATCTAACCTTAATAAAACCGATTCTGTTTGGTGGTAGGCACGAAATAGCAGGCGGTTTGGAACTTGCTGAGTTGGTTACCTCCATGACAATCCTGCCACTCCTGCACCTTCAGTGCTATCTTTTCTGGCTGGTCATTGCTGTGGTTCTTCAGCTTGACAATGGTGTGGAACCACAGGATTGCCTTTTCTCCTATGACAGCTCACACAGCACCTCCTGATACATACACTAGACCTGGAGGTCAGTTCAGCTTGATTCCTCTAAGTCCTGCATCTGACATGTGACATGTATGGGCCTTCCCCAATACGCCTACATTGAATATCTGGGAGTCAACCAAGGGCAACGGCAATAGCCTGTGTTGGTTTTGATAGTCTTGTGGACCCTAAGACTAACAGCTTCTATGATCTCTGTTGCCCTTCATGGGCACTTGTATGCATACATACTTATACACAGAGAAACACATGTATACACATTAACAAAAACCAAAACCATTTGTCATCCCCCCACCTCCCCCACTCCCAGTTCTATTCCTGGTCTTAACTATGTACCCTTTGCAAGGTCTTAGTGTTTGTATCTTCTCCTTGATGAAGGACCCGAGCTGGAACTCCTGCCACAGGTTCCCAGGACTTCTGAACTAATAGTGCTGTCTGTGCGGATGGACTCTGCGAACAAGAGCCTTTGTCAATATGTACCTACTAGCAAAGAGAATTAGTTTTATTAAGATTAGATATCATATATTAGGTTTTGTTAGATAAAGTAAAAATAAAGGAAATGGGACTGATGGTACAGACTCACATAAGGTTTCTTAAAAATCACATTTGTTTTTATATGCGTATATGTGTGTGTATACACGTGTGGAAGTCAGAAGACAACTGTGAGAGTCGCGTCTCTCCTGCTCCCACATGTGACTAAGACTGAACTCAGACTCTCCCTCTTGGCGGCATGCACCTTCACCCACTGAACTCTCTCGTCAGCCCTGAGTTTCTTAGTTGGCATATTAAATACAAACACAGGTACTGGCAACGGGAAACAAAATTATAAAATTGAGAGTCATTTACACATGATGTTTTTAAAAGTGAGAACATTAAACAACTTTATTGAAATGTTGGGTGCCTCACATTTTTATTTTAAAATAATTTTTATTTTAAAACATTTTAAAATATTTGGCTTTGTTGTTGAGCAGTATGAGGTTAATGGGACTCCAGAGCCTCATCAGATCATAGTTGTAGTTGATGAAAGTTATAAAAATTCTCTATTTTCTCCTGTCTTGGTTTGACTTGTGTGGAAGCCTTAGCTACTTCATCACTTGTACACATAGTTGATCATCCAAAGTGAGGAGATACCAAGGTCAGTATAAATCTTAATTTGCTATAGTGACCTGTGGCCGGTTCTTGGTGGCCACTCCCTCTTCTGCTTCTGCGAATGCTCTCATTTACCTGCCTCTGCTGCACAGTTCTGGACTATAAATAGAAGCAAGTAACCCTCCAGAAATGGATTCGGATTAAGGTGCAATACTGAGGAGGAGGGGGGAGCGGGAGGGAGAGGGGGAGAAAGGAGAGGGGGAGGGGAAGAAGGAGGAGGGGGAGGAGAGGAGGAGGAGGGGGAGGGGGGGAGGAGTTTCTACACAGAATGGGAAGTCCTGTCTAGAACGTTTTCTTACTTTGCTGAACAATGCAGTTCTTTTGAACTAAGTTTTGGTAGGCAAGAACTCTTCCTAAGCCATGCCTAGGAATAAGGACTGCTAGAAGCACCTTACCTTCCTAGTGTATCGGATTCCTGTTCTAACTCCTTCAAGTTTGGCAGGAAGGAATGAATATGCAGGTGCTTGCCTCCAGGATTTTACTTTTAAAACCACATTAAATGTTAGTCCAGCCTCATATGTAGCAGAGGATGGCCTTATCTGGCATCAGTGGGAGGAGAGGCCCTTGGTCCTCTGAAAGCTCAATGCCCCAGCATAGGGGTATGCTTGGGCGGTGAGGTGGGAGTGGGCGGGTGGGTGCAGGAGCATCCTCATAGAATCAGGGGGAGGGGGATGGGATATGGGATAGGGGGGTTTTGAAGGGGAAACTGGCAAGGAGCATAACATTTGAGATGTAAATAAATAAAATAACAAATAAAAATAATAAACAGAAAAAATAAAAATCACTTTTCACACAAACAAACACAAAATGTCAATCCTAGACACAGCAGTTTGCTTAGAAGTAGATTCACGCAGGCAGTGACTGGTGTGTATGTGTATGTGTGTATGTGCCCGTGTGCGTTTGCGTGAGCATGTGCCTGTGTGTATGTTTGTGTGTGTGTGTGTGTGCATGAGCGCGTGCATGTGTGTGTGTGTGTGTGTGTGTGTGTGTGTGTGTGCGTGTGCACAAACACACATCTGGAAAGCAGCACTTCTTTTACCTACGGATTTTTCGCTATGCTCAGGAAGTCCCCCGTTAGCAACTGTGACTGATGTGACGAATGCATTTTGCGTGCTGTAATGAAATTGAAATTGTGCTGTGAGGCTAAGCAAAGCAGTTCATCAGTATTTGCCTTGGCTTTCTTATCTGTCATCTGAGGAAGAAATACTGTACAGGACAGTTTTAAAAAAAATAATGTCACTCAAAATACAAAGCAATGTCCTGTGAATTGTATGAGCCTCATAGCCACGTTTTACTGAAGACTGGTTGTCCCTCAGTCGTGCTGCGAGCTGGGCTGTGCTTCCGGGCCTCTCACAGGAAATGGCAAGTCGCAGTACATGTTTACCATGTGTTCGCATTTAAATAAGAAAACATGTAACGCTGGCTGGGTCTCTTTTCCCAGTTCCAAGCATTGCTGAGTCAAACTGTTGGCCATGGTGATTATAGAGTGTACGGATAGTACAAGATGATATTGCATAATCTCCTTACACATGTGTCTTCGTATGTCTTTGTTGATCTTGTTTAATATAGAAAACCAGGAAGCTCCCTCTGATGGAGAGCGTGGAATTTGAAGTCAGGCTTCTTGAGAAAACCAAGGCTCTAGAAACTGTTGTGCAAAGCCTCTTGTTATTAGTGACACACATAAGATGTATTAGAAATTAGAATGAGAACATTCAGGATGTAGGAAGAAAACATGCCCCTGGAGGCAGGGCACATCGGGGAGGAAAACAATTGTAAGCAAAATGCAATGGCAGGCGTATGAGAATGATGGGATGGAACTCATTTTTTTTTGTGTGGTACCTTAAAAATTAATAAAAGCCAGATAAGCTTGGTAGGAAATTTGAGCTAAGTGTGACAGACTGAACTCCATTCTTCTTCCAAGCCATTCTAACCACTATTTCCTACCATGATTTTTCATAGCAAAGAAGAGGGAGATACGTACCTAAATCCTAATGATGTATTTTAGGCAAAATAAAACTGACACCATTGAAAACTGTAAAAGCTGAATAAGGTGTATAATACAAATTCTTGTGTTTTGGTTGCACCGGGTTTAATTTTAAATTGAAGCCTGGATGACTAGTAGAATCAGAGAGAGAATAAGAGCTTGTTTTCTGTAAGATATCATTGTTTTCCTTAGAGCATGAAAAATAGAGCAAGCGGTTACAGAGCATAGAGGAATAAAGAATACTAACTGTCCTGCTGTCTGGAAATGAGAGGATATGATGGAGCCTGCCGCTGCCAACTCGGCCATCAGGGACTCCAGCAGCTGACCAGACACTTAATTCAATGGAAAAAAAAAAGAAGGACGGAGACAGTGCTTTGAGGCATGTATCTAAAAACAGCATCTACCATTGAATCTGATGCGGTGACAACTGGCCGTGCTAATTTTCACTTCTAATAGATCTGAAATTATTTCATTAGCATACACATTAGCAATCCACCTGAAAACACTTAAGACTGTTCTACAAACACACGCTTACTGTACCCACATAGAATTTCATGCGTTGATTTAGAAAAACAATTTGTATGCACACACATTTAAACCAAGAGAGATAAATGTAGATGGTGTATAAATCTGTGGTATAGTGTTTGCCCTGCATCCATGAGCCTTGACTTTGAGTCCCCAAACCCTTAAAAAACACATAAATTATCAGAGACAAGCCTTTCATTTAAAAACACCAAGTCAGTCTCCCTACCTCCAAGCCCTTCTGGTCCTCATCCCAGGGTAGATGGAGATAAAGAAATCCTGGTAAGTGAAGTTAGTTCGGCCACTAAGGTGAAGAACGGCAGTTCTCAGAAACTCCGCTGTCTTGTAAATACACCTTGTTATCTTAGCTTCTTCATCTGGTCTCATTGCTTTGCTGAAGGATGCCATAGTTTCCTCAGTATCTGTAGGCCTTGGAGCTTGTAAACCAGTATGTCTTTATTCCTTTGATTCCTTTCTGTATTTATGTTATCAATGATATGATAGGAGATTCCAAGTCAAATCTATGAGCAGAGACTGGAAGCATTAAAGGAAATCTCTGGAGAAAGTAACTCTCATATTCATTAAGTATTAGTACAATTTTTCTGTTTCTTAATGTTAAGGTGATTCCATTTCTTACAAGTCCTCATACTATGTCTTATTTCTTTTTCCTTCCTTCCTTCCTTCCTTCCTTCCTTCCTTCCTTCCTTCCTTCGTTCCCCCCCTTTTTTAAAAAGAGGGCTCAAACAGAAGTACTTATGTCTTCCCATTGCTGGAATTGACATAGAGCCCTCTCAAAGCCTCAAAGAGCACAGAGACAAATGCTTTTGTTACTCTAGCCCATACCTCTGGCTGTAAGCAAGGGAGTTCTATAGAGCCTTGATGGAGAATGGCCAGAATCACACGGGCACATGAGCCTGCTCATTGCTTCTGAGTAGCACACTAGTTATTGGGGCATCTAGGCTGTTCTCCACAGCTTGCTCCTATTTGTCACTTGCGAGTTGTCTTGGCCAGGCTTCTGGTCAGCGTGATCAATGGAGCTGGCCGATCCTTCAAAATGGAGTGTAACTCTCAGTGACTTCAGTATAAACTGGTTTTATAGGTCTGGACTGTTCCTTTCATGAAGCCAGCTTGTCAGAATGAAGTTCCTTGCCTCAAAATATCTTACTAGGTAGGTAATCTTACTATTGATAACAGAAAGGCTATTTTACGGCATTTATGGTGAGATAACAAGCTAATGTGTTTTAGTGATGTATGTTTCTCCCTTTGGGGGATTATCATTCACCAACCTTGTCAAGTGGCTACTCTCTGAGTCCCTTTCTATGGTACATTGGTACCAGAAAATCAGTTTCATACAGACACAGACATTCCTAGCTTTTCAAGAAAAATACTTATTTCCATGAATGGCAGGATTTAACTAATATAAATAGAGTCTTCTTGCAAAGTATTATCAACTGGCTGTTTGTGTTTTTCCCAAGTCCATATACTGACAGATTTACCATGTATATGACGGTTCAGGGCTTGCATTGTTAAGGGGAAATTAAGTCATGAATGTTGGGGCTTAATGGATGAGATTAGTACCTTCATGAAAGGTCTCTAAAGAAGCATGTTGCCATCTTTAGTCTCTGAGAGACTAGAGGAGGGTCCTTGCCAGAGTGCAAGCATACTAGCACTATCTCAGATGACCACTTCCAGGACCATCAGAAATAAATTCCCCTTGTACATAAGCTACCCAGTGTGTGGCAGTTTTTAAAGAGTAACCAGAACTAAGATCGTAACATTAGAAATTGCCCTGAAATACACAGGACACAGCCTTATTTTAAGTCTTTATTAGATCAGTACAGCCTCACTGGTGAGGAGCAAGATGCAGCAGAGAGCCCTGAGGGCTGGAAGGCCTGAGGTGCCTGTAGTCCTTCAGAGGGAGAGACATGCTAGGCAGTTCCTGGCTTTCTTGTAGTTCCTTTGAGAAGGTGTTTAATTAACTAGGTCTCCTCTCTACACCACTCCCCTCAAAAGAATACCTTCATTTTCCCATCTACAGGCTGTAACATCAATATAGTGATAATCCTTCTTTGTCCTGGTATACAGGAAGTGGTTAAGGCCTCAGCCAGACTGCCTGGATTTGATTCCAAGATTGCCAGTTGTTGCCTAAGTAATTTGGGGGCAGATTATTCAAGATCTTTGTGTTCCAGTAGCTAACTCTGATGATATCCCATGTGGTTCTTGTGGAGAGAATCATTTGGTGTGTGTAAAGCACTTAAACTAACACCTGCTACACAATAAATTCTTTTAAAATGCTGCTATGGTGGTGGTTTTAAACAAAAAGAAAAAGAGAGAAACCTGTGTAATATAGTCTATTCATTCAATAGATTTTTACTGAACATACACAGGGTTCTAGGCATAAAGTGTGTCACATTCCCAACAGGCTTCTTGTGTGGCATTAGACTATAACTTAGTTTAGAAAAAGAAGTTAAATTCCTGCTCTAATACTGTTTTAAATACAGAATTTGAATATATGTTTAAACCTGAGCTCCGGTGATACTGTCTTGAATATGAAGACACTCTTGCTAGGAGGCAGGGTTAGATTTAGCTGGCCCAAACAGGGCTAGCCTGGTGGGCACATCACCTAGCTTCAGGGCGTACCGTAAGCTGTTTCTGAGTTACTGTGATTCCTGTGATCTTTGGATGGAATGGTAAGTTCCGTGTTCGTTAAAGGAAGGAAGTGACTTCCTAGGGACTCAGGAGTTGCCAGAGAGCACCACCTGCATATTCTGTTCATCCTCTTTGTGTCACATGGCATGCGGAATGAGGTCATGTCAATGTACATGGTTATGTGTGTTACTCAGACTCTTGAAGTCTCCTCTGTACTGTTATATTCACTTAGGCAGCAAAAAGAGAGCCCAATCCTAATTCTCTCCAAGTTGAGTAGACTACATTGTATAATGCTGAAGAGATAAGGAGGTGTAAAACTGGAAAAGGGGAATTTTTATATAAAACCAGAAGGGCCAAATTTAAGATATATATATCATTTATATAATTTGAGTATCATTTCACAGCTGCTTCTATGTGACCCTTAGCTGGATACATGGATTCCCACACGTTCTTGAAGAGTCGAGTCATGAATCAGCCTGAATGATCAGGGTTGACCTTTGGCTTGACACATGGATTCTACATGTTCTTGAATCATGAACACCCTGAGCATGAATCACCCTGAGCAGTCACAGTTGAGCTATGTTCCTAGTGGTTTACAGAGACTGACAGGACTGAGAGAGTCTGCTTTATTGACCAGTGGAAAGAAATAAGGAAGACCAAATTAGACAGGTGTACATGGTTGTCCTGTGGACGCAGTTGCCTTGGGTGGTAAGATGGTGTGCAGGAAGCATGGACTTGCCCCCTTTGCTGCTTTATTTATAAAAGCTAAGTACACACTTTCTTTGTAACATGGACTCACCTGGAAAACATCAGCTATATTTTTAATATTCAAAAAGAAGTATATATATGTGTGTGTGTGTGTATATATATATATATATATATATATATATATATATATATATATATATATAGTATTGTATTGGTTAAGTCCTAGTATTTAGAATGAAGTCTTTTACTATGTGTTGATCAGCTAAGCAAGGTTAGTTTTTCACGTGCTATTTAATTTGGAGTGATTAGATACACTGTAATGAAGGTTGTAGCAAACTTTGGGTACAGCCACTGGTCTGCTTTACCTGGTTACTTTATTTGATGATTTACAGAAATGGAAATTTTCTGTTATATCCCCAATATCTTTTTGTTCAATTTTGCTCTTTTAGAAGTAACATGTTTGAGATAATAAGCCTCAAACTTGTAGGTTTCCCTCACCTCTTTGGTCTCATGGCTTTTGATATCCAGCCTACTTTTTTTGGTTTATTTTATTTCCAGTTGCTAAATGCCATGAACATTGTCAGACTAGAAGCAGAAAGCCTGTGAATGAAGCATGATTGCTCTTTTGTATTAGGTGCTTGCAGAGGGGCTCATTTACACAGACAGCATTAAGAACGTTTGAAATTACCATTCAAAGCTACCTTGACTGTGTTTATCTAAGTATTTTTATTTGCAGCTTTAAAGGATGTTAAGAAATCTTCTTGGGACATGTTAAGTGCCATATGGCACATGGACTGGGGCACCAGGACAGCCTTTGAGTTTTACAGAAGCTTCTCCTTCTAGTGGGAGTGATACCAATGTATTAAATTGTTTCCGTTCTCTGGCATTCATACACTGATCAGCAATAACACCACTTACAAAACAAAGCAACCCCACAGCCATTTTGGAAGAGATTTATCGCTTTAATATCTATTTGTTGATAGGGCATTTTTATTAACGTTATTTTTATTGGATTAAAACCCTACTATATTTACTGACTACAGATTTTGTACAAATACTGTTGTGGGTAAATTAGAGGTATGGAGGGGATTTGGAAATTGGAGTTTCTTTACATTCAATGAGTACTCCTCAGTTCAGTTTTTCTGTGTTCACCACATGAATACATGTACTTCCTACCTGAAGGAGTAATTCCAAGTAACCTTCAAATGACAGTGTCCAGGGTCTGGTTCAGGTTAAGGTCAGAAGCCAGGCTACATTTAGCCCAGCAGCATTCTTCTTGTTGATGTGCTGATGCCACAGGCAGGAAAGGAAGAACTGACTCCATGATCCTGCTTGCTGCATGTGCTTGTATGGCTCTATAGCAGGAGTGAGACCAGGAGCCACACAGAGGAAAAGTCACTGATGTTCTTGGGGACTGAGTGAGTAAATGGAGTTTAATAGTAGTTACAAGCTGGTACAACCACTCTGGAAATAAATTTGGCAGTCCCTCAGACAATTGGAAATAGCTCTACGTGAAAACCCAGCTATACCACTCCTGGGCATATACCCAAAGATGCTCCACCACATCACAAGGACCACTTGTTCCACTATGCTCACAGCAGCCTTATTACTAATAGCCAGAAGCTGGAAAGAACCCAGTTGTTCCTCAACAGCAGAATGGATAAAGGGAATGTGGTATATTACACAGTGGAATTCTACTCAGCTATTAAAAACAGCTTCACAAACTTTGTAGGCAAATGGATGGAATTCGACAATATAATTCTGAGAAGGAGATACATGATATATACTGACTGATATTCGAATATTAGCCCAAAAGCTCAGAATACCCATGATACAACTCACAGACCATATAAAGCTTAACAAGGGAAAAGGCCAAATCCACTTTGAAGGGGAACAAAATAATCATGGAGGCAGAGGGAGGGAAGGGTCGGGGTGGGGGGAGTGGGGAAGAACCAGGTATGGGAAGAAACAGGAGAGAAATCCAGCAGGCCAGGAGAATGAATAGAAATTAGTAGCAGTGGGAGGTGGGGAACTTGGGGAAACACTAGAAAGTCCTAAAAGCTAGGGATGCAAGAGATTCTCAGGATCCAGTGGAGATGACATTAGCCAAAATAACCAGCAGTGGGGAGATAGAACCTGAAGAAACCACCTCTTACTCTCTCTGTCCCAGGCTGACCTTGAACTCAGGAATCTGCCTGCCTTTATCAGTACAAATAATAAATTTAGCTGGGTGTAATCTTGTCCTGTAATCACCACTCTCCAAATCTCTACCTTTTTCCTTAGTATCTTTCTGACAAGCTGGCCTATGGTGCAGCTGCCTTTATTCTTTTAGGTCTGTGATGCCCCTCGTATAATAGACATGACCCCCCAGTTGAGAGATGGGGCCACCCACCCATCTCATAATTTTTTACCCAGAATTGTTCCTGTCTAAAGGAAATGCAGAAACAAAAATGAAGCAGAGGCTGCAGGAAAGGCCATCCAAAAACCACCCCACCCTGGGATCTAGTCCATCTACAGACACCAAACCCAACACTATTGCTGATGCCAAGATGTGCTTACAGACAGGAGCCTGGTATGGCTGTCCACTGAAGGGTTCTGCCAGCACCTGACTAAGACAGATGCAGATACTCACAGCCAACCATTGGACTGAAGACCCCAATGGAAGAGTTAGGGGAAGGACTAAAGGAGCTGTAGGGGTTGCAACCCCATAGGAAGAACAAGAGGATGATGTAACAGGACCTCTCAGAGCTCCCAGAGATGCATCGGCCTGCCCATCTGTAGCAGAGGACTGCCTCATCTGGCATCAGTGGGAGGGGGAGGGCTTGATCCTTTGGAAGCTTGATGCCCAGAGAAGGGTGATGTGAGAGGGGTGAAGTGGGAGTGGGTATGTGGGTGGAGGAGCACCCTCTTAGAGGCAAAGGGGAGGGGAAGGGGTGAGGGGCTTGTGGAGGGGAGACGGGTACAGAAGTAACAGTGAAAAAGAAAGACTCAAAATCAAATTGTGGGTATAAGCAAACACCAGTCAACTCTAACAGACCAAAGCCCAGTCTTTTATTCACATATCAATTTAGTTGTTCACCCAATGTTCCTTCATGATTATCCCACCAATCAGTATTTTTTGACCTTAGCACCTTGACTAGTAGGAAAAGACAGCAAGCACAGTTTTTTTTTTGGGGGGGGGTTCTTTTTTTTCGGAGCTGGGGACCGAACCCAGGGCCTTGCACTTCCTAGGCAAGCGCTCTACCACTGAGCTAAATCCCCAACCCCCAGTTTTTTTTTTTTTTAAACATTGTAAATGAACTCACAGATCTGCATGCCTTTATAAGCACAGACAATAAGTTTAGCTGAGTGGGAACCAGCTCTGAGATCACCATTCCCACCTTGCCTGAGCCTAAACTCTCTCTGTCCCAGGCTGACCTTGAACTCAGGAATCTGCCTGCCTTTATCAGTACAAACAATAAATTTAGCTGGGTATAATCTTGTCCTGTGATCACCACTCCCTAAATCTCTACCTCCTTCCTTAGTATCTTTCTAACAAGCTGGCTTACGTTGCAGCTGCCTTTATTCTTTTAGGTCTGTGATGAGGGGCACCTCATATAATTCATATTGTATCCTTGTATTTTGCATAGTTGAGAAATTATACATTGTTGACCTCATGCTTTTAAGAGTTCTTTCTCACAGCCTTATGGGTTTTCCTGAAGGTCACAGCTTTTACCATTTTTGTTAAAGATATAAACACACTCTTGCCTCCAGATCTTGTTATGTCACTGATTATTATGGAGTCTTGAACCTTGGCAAAGAGGACATTCCCCAATGACCTTGGTAGAAAGGATATTTCCTGAAGGAGGAACATGAAGTAAAATATCTCTATCTACATTATATATATACTATGTATATAATCATATAATACTATGTATATAATCATATAAAATATATATATGTAATATAAACATGCTTGGTGGTCAGTAATTGTCAACACTTGTGTAGGACCATGCCCTGCTAGTTCTGTTCCAGGGGTGAGAAACCACATCACAGCAATATAGAAAAATAAAGTGTTTGTGATCATGTTATCATTTTATATTATCAATATATGTAATCTTTGGAAGCCTGGACAAATTCCACCATGTACATTATAACTAGGATAAACAATGGTATCTTTGGGGTTTCATTTTATATAAAGATAGTCACTATATTTGGGGCATATTAGAGAGCAGAGAATATCATTATCTCTTTGATTCACTTCTACTATTTTCTTTATTTTTCTTTGATTCTGAACACAAAGTTATAGTTTGACCCAGGAAGACACTGAGGCAATCTTTGAAGGTTTTTTTTTGTTTGTTTTTGTTTTGTGGCTAGTTCTTATATCTATAATGAATAGCCAAAATGTGAAAAAAAACTGTCTTTCACTGATTATAATGTATAATAGTTATTACTTTTGGGTACTTTGTATTTCTACAAATAAGTAGACGTCTTTCATTTTTCCTGTTACTGTGGCAAGATGCAAAAATAGATTCTCTTCTCATAAATGCTAAAATGTGATCAAGAGAATTGGAGGAAATTCCAAAGTTATTTTAGCAGGCTTACCTAGTAAGTGGCAGGTCTGATTCCTAGATTCTGGAGTCCATGTTCTGTCTTCTGTGATCGAACTTTTGTCTCATCTCACAGGCACTTGCAGTTTCTTAAGTGAAGCATTTTGTGCCTTTGAGTTAAAGGCCCAGGATGAGCTATAAATACACTGTGCAAAAGGGATTGCTCTTTTAGCAACAACAATAACAAAAATCTTATGAGTGAAGCCATGCTAATTAGAAACTGTGTGATGGAGCTGCTTAGGAAAGTACCAACCCAATTTCTGGCAGAAGTCTGAGCATATAGCTTCTGCTTGCCCCACTTAAGCTCCAAATGCATATGTAGTGATTTCCCTTTATAACTCTCCATGGACAATGCTTGCACTATGAGTTCTGAAAGTACATGAGTGGAAGGAAGCTGAGGAAGCTACTGCCTAAAATACAAACTCTTCTTAAAAAGCCTCCTTCCTCGCTGAGGCTGCCAATTTCCATAATTAGTCAGAGGCAATTAAGTATCTTAATTAGTTTGATCTTTATGGAATTTCCAGCATATTTCTATTTTGTAATCAGCGCTGAATTTGAGTATATGACTAATATCTCTTATAAGAGCCTACATTAGCATATATCAAAATAGTTTCCTGGAGCTGTTTTAGTGACATAATTTCCACATACATTTCAAGGAATCTCAGTGTTATGCATTATTACTTACTTGAAATAACATGCCTTCTTTTCTGTATACAGCACAGGATTAAGCATAATATAATTGCTTTTCTTTACTTTTTTGGCTCATACTCTCAGTCACAAACGTCTAGGTTGTGTTTAGAAACAATGTCATGAACATTCATGCAAGTGACACTTTATATTTTTATATAAAATAACTGTAACATAAAAATATGTGTAATATAGCAAGACACCAATTTAAGTGAGCATTACCAGTCTATTCAGCATTCAAGCCACAGTTGAGATTAACATTGATTTGATTAATGAATTTCTGTCTTTCAACTTTCCATTTATAGAAGCACTTAAAAGAATCTAAACCATTTACAAACAAGCCTGAGTTCTCCTCTCTTTCACATTTCTGTCTCTGTTTCTAAAGCCATTGGCCATGTCTGTAATTTAAGCCTTATATTTTCCTATTTGTAAGTCATTTCTTGAAGTCTTTACTGCCTTAAATTCAATCAGAATCCTCTCTATACGCCCCACCCCAGAGATACCTTTTCCTAAGAATGTGATTGGTTTTATTTATTTTCTTAACTCCATCTTTTTGTCTTGTGTTCTCATTTTTGTCCAGCCTTGCCTCTCCCAACCCCTTTTACCTGATACAGAAATGAATACATGATGGACTCCAAACTGTCTGCATCCACAAGGTTCTCCCACATTTTTGCAGGTGAGACAGGGAAGATGTTAGGGGTATCAGGCTTAGAAGCAGACTGGCTTCTCAAGTTGAGTCCCATTTCAGACTTTGGAACAGAATCTAACTTCCTTCCTTCTAACAGGACAAATAATGGTGGGAGATGTGTAAATGTGAAGGTTTTGAGGGAGGACAGGGTTCGGGGGAAATCATGTAATTATAACCTAAAAAAAAAAAAGTGAGTAATGCTTGGTAGTGGCCGAAACGTAAACTAAACACAAGTTTCAGTTCTTGGTGCTAGAACTGTATTTATCATACCAGGGTTTTCCCAGGGGTCCATTAAGGCTATTGAGTAGCTGGTCCTTTATATGTTCATCGTGCACACACAGAATTGCTATGACTGAGAGTGGGATGAGGAAGAAAGAATGATTTTTCAATATTATGTATCAATTCCTTACCCATCCCATTTTCTAAAGGGACTTTTAAAAATACACCAGCATATTCTATGCTGGTTTCTTTTTATTGAAGTAAGATATGGCTGTGCACTGAAATGTTTATTCTTAAGGTTTTAGAAACCAAAATTTTACTCAATTCTTGTTTCATATGTAAGGAACATTTCAGCATATCCGAAGTGACAGTTTAACTACAAAAAAAAAATGTTACTTTTGGTTTTAGCTTTAAGAGGTCATCAGAGATGTGAAAACAAGCTATAAGCATTAGTGCACTTTATTCTGCCTCTAGCTTTTATCATGTCGTCAAAAAGAGTTATGGGCAGATTTTTGTTATTGTTTGTGCCATTCAACTAGATTAAATAATGAAGGCCATCTTTTTAGTATTATATAAAACATCTGCATTTGTTTCAGGGTCTACTTCCCAAACTGGGAAACTCCTTTATGTATTTCAGGGCATCCCAGCATTCTGTTATGTTTCCTATTGGTCATCTGACTTTGGAACCAATGCTGTGCTTCCAGCTTGTGGGGGAGCCTGTGCATCACGTCCTGGGCACGTGTAACATTGGGGCTTTATCTTCTGTGCGTCTTCTTTGTAAACCACACTATGGTTGGACGTTTACCCACGTATAGAATGTTTACTGAAAGATTCTGACGTAAATAGAGCCATGAAAATGTAATGGTGAGTAAGATAGATGGGATATCTGTTCACATATCTTAACATTGTATTAAACAAACATACAGAAGAAAATGTGAGAATAGTGGAAATTATAGTATGAGTATGGGACTCTTCTTTAGAAACTTGGTTCATAGGATTCATAGGAAAATGATGGCTTTACACCTGGAAAGCCACTTTGACAGTCTGCTTTGTAACTGTTAAGGGGAAATTGGGCTCAGTGATCTTAAGACATCATATTATGAGAATATCAAATGCATGTGTGGATTGTCTACTGGTAACAAAAGTGTTATGATAATATCATCAGGTAATGTATATTTTCAATTATGTATCAGTATGTCTATTATAGTGATATACATTATGGTATACTGTAAGATAATGGTATAACGGTATGATTACCCAGATATAATGGTATTTTATTTTGTTTATAGAAACTATCTTCTTTCCTTTTACTGTAGCATTAATTAAGCATCATAGTATATTTTTTTACATATTCAATTTCTTTTGTATAATTCTATTTTTCAAAGATTGGAACATCATATAAACCTCAGTATTCTAACCTTAATTCACCAAATGAAGCACACACCCCACATAAAACTGTCTAGTTCTGGGAAATTCTTCCTGGTGAAACTTTTCGTTTCTGAGTTTAAGTTGTTTATACCTTCTTGATTCAATTGCTAGAATATTAGGTTGCATGACTTAAGCAGTTTATCCATTATCCATTTCTTCCTTATTTCCTACATTTGGAATATATGTTGTCACAATGTCCCCAGGGATCCCTTAGATGTCATTGTAATCTGTTGAAAGAACTTAACTATTGGCTGTAATTCTGTTAATTGGGTCTTCTTCGTCCTCATTTTATTTTGGTCTGGAATTTGTCACCTTGTTAGTGTTTCTCAAGTTCCACGTGTAACTTGATTCTGCATAGGTATTTTTCTCTTCGTGAGTTAATTCTACCCTATAGGTTCTCTCTATGGATGGGCTTGTTAAACTCCTCCATCTCTGAAGCCTGGTCCTGCATCTGCTGAAGCTGGTGTTACTGCTCTGTGTGCCTGGTGTGGTCCGTTCCCTGCTCACTTGCATCTCACCAACTGTTTAATGTGAGCGTTTGGGCTGACCTCTCCTTTGATTTTAAATTCATTCATATCTTTTCCCTCTGCGTGTGTTTCTTGAAGATAACAGATAATTGGATCCTGCTTTTTGTTTTTGTTTGTTTTGTTTTTCTTCACTGAAGTCTGTGTCCTTGAATTGGTGAGCTAATGGCATTTCCTCTAGGGTTATTATTGAGAAGGCTTTGGTATTTCTTATGATTTTATTTGTTTTTCCTCTTGATGATTTAAGTTTGCTAGGTTTTTTTTCCTTCCTTTCAACTTCTTACAGTGTTTTCAGGGTTCTGTGCTGCCTGTGCAAAGGCCTCCCTGCCTCTCCTGTTTATTCTTCTCATGAAGTCACCTTTGGTCGTAGTATTCATTTAAATATGTATAGTATACACTTAAGCCACACTTTGCTCACTACTATGACACTCTTGGCCGATGTTTGCTCATATATTTATTTCTCGGTTCATTTTCTAAGCTTATGACAGAATATGTCAGATCTGGTAGTTAGAATGAAAAGAAGCTCATCCAGCTCTCGGCTCTGATGTCTGGAATGTCTAAGGAAGGGCCTGATAATAGCTTTTGATTGAGGCTTCTTGCCATGTCATTTAATGGTGGATGCTAGAAGTACTGGGGAGTGCAAAGCCGGGCAGTGAGCAGCTGGGGTTCACGGCTCTTGCAACAAGTTTACCCTTAGTGCATCTAGGCCGCCTGTGACCAAGACCTTGTTTTACTCAGGTGGTCCAGTGTCATGAACTTCTCTTGCCTTTATTCTTGCCTTCTTAACTATCAGCTCCACTGATCTTCCTGTGTAGTTTGATACAATATGACTGGTCTAAGATGTATTCCCTTCTTCAGCTTTAGAAGACTTTGGAAAGGCGTGGTCCTTCTTTGTATATTTGGATAAAATTCAGGGTAAAGTCATTCGGATCTGCACATTCTGTTAAACCTGTTTTGGTGAGAGGTTTGATTGCCGCTCCAGTCTCTTCATTGATTATAGATTTTGCTCAGATTGTTGACTTTTTCCTTGATATGGTTTCAATAGTCCATTTCTTTTCTGCAAGGAATGTAATAATTTTTTATCTATTTCTCTGCTCAGATAATGTTGGGCTATGTGTTTTTAACAGTAATTTTACTAGACTTAACAGGAGGTTTGCTATTAGCTTTGCGTATGATAGTCTCATATATAATCTCAAAATCTCAAGATCTCACTTTGTATTTCAGGCCGACTAAAACCCAGTGTGTAGGCCCGGTTGATATTGAATTCATGTGATTCTCCTGTCTCGGCCTTTCAACTGCTGGTATTAGAGATATGAGCGATCACAGCTGGTTTAATTCAATTTTTTATCTTAAGTCAGGAAAGTTTTATTTCTGTTGCTTAATAAAATACATTGTTAATTTTTAAATACTGTAGCATTTAAAAACAGGTTTTATATTAGATCTCAGACATGTAGATCTAATGTGTTATTCAGTTTCCCCTGAGCTGACATAGCTGTTCAGGACAGCTGGCACATGTAATGAGTTTGTGTGGAGGAGGGGTCTCTTCTTCCCATGCTGTTTTACAGCCTTGGAGATAGAACCTAGGGCATCATCGTGCCGGTAAGTATGCTACCAAATGGGGAAGTTTGTCACAGAACACGATCTTGCAGTAAATGTAGCCCAGGCAGGTTGCTGAGAGTGCTGGCTTCTGCGAGAGTTAAAGCTGTTTCTTGACTGTCTCTCGACCCATGTTCTAGAGAGTTGGAAGGTAAATTAAGATAGTATCAGTGTACTCTGTATTCAGTCAGAACCCTACTGGCAACTGCCTTGGGATGCATGTCCTAAGGACTCTGAAATCCAGCAGTCCTTTCTTCTTGTTCCCCACTTAATTACTGATACATATAAAAATACTTTAAATTTAGTAGCATTCAGTGTTGGTTTAATGTAATGGTTCCTTATGATAAAAAGGAAAATTTAAGTACCGAGTACATGCTTCATATTCCAGCAAGAACGTATTTATCTCTGGTTTGTTGACTTATTCTTCTTTATTGCAGTGTCTATGACTGTAAGAAACTCCTTTAATGGATGTGTCCCTCCCCGGCCTTTAGTGTTTCTCTGTGACCATTTATTGCACAAGTATTGATTTCAGAATATCTTTCTGATTTTCCCTTGGCAATTTGAGTTTGTGTACCTGTGCCAAGAAAGGATTTTATTTGTTTCCATGCACATAGTTTATGGGGCTATGTGCTTTTTCCAATAATTGTTTTACTAGAGTCAATAGGAGGCTGGTTAATAGTTTTTCATACAGTAATAGAATTTTTTGAAGCAGGGAGAATGTAATCATGAAATTTAGAAATAAGCAAACAAGGGCCAAAGGATTTAGGCTGTGCATTTCCTGTAAGTACTCTGAGTTTTGAAATTAAGCAGTACATTTTTGCATTGGGTGAGAGTAGTTGCAAAGATAAAACAATAATGATCGGGGTTGGGGATTTAGCTCAGTGGTAGAGCGCTTGCCTAGCAAGCGGAAGGCCCTGGGTTCGGTCCCCAGCTCCGAAAAAAAGAAAAAAGAAGAAGAAAAAGAAAAAAAAAAACAAAAAAACCCCAATAATGATCGCAGACATTGGTTCTAAGTGGTAGGCCTGTGTGTGTGTGTGTGTGTGTGTGTGTGTGTGTGTGTGTGTGAGTGTGTGTGTGTTTGTATTTGTGTGAGTGTGTGTGTATTGTGTGTGTATATGTGTTTGTGTGTGTGACATACATTGAAATAGGAATCAGAAGCTTAACCAGACCAGCTAAGGAAGTTATTAACTCTTCGTCTGTCTTGCCTTTTTGATGTGTAGTGCCTTTGCTATTTCTCCTGTTTGCAAGCATGCAAGAAGGTTAACTGTGTGGAACTACTCAATGTTTTTCCATCATGAATATTATCCATTTGCATGGTTGTCAGCAGTCAACCTTGGACTGTAGTATCACTTGTATGAAGCTGAGGACAAAGCCCCATGCTTTGTTTAAACATCCATCTTATTGTACACACACACACGCACACACGCACACACGCACACACGCACACACACATGCACGAACACACACACACACGTGTATAATTCCCCTTTATATTAGCAGGCGGTGTACACTAAAGGATGTGCCTGCACACACACTTGTGCCTTTGGGGAGTTCATATTTATCAGAGGGTTATGTTTATCATCAGTTTTAAGAGGGCCGAAGGGGTCGTAAGAAAGTTCCATTACATTTAAGTCACTTGAAGTTTGATATTTTAAATTGTACTTGGAAATTCATTATTTCTTAGGTGGCAATAAAATTATGAAATGATAAAGAATTATAGATTGTTACTCATTTTAAGCATTGCAGCAATGTTATTTCTTTTTTTCAAATATTTTATCGACATTTTGTAGATATTCCCCTATGAGTGGTTATTCTTGGAGTAATTTTATTACCGTTCACTAGATGGATTATGTTTCATTCCTGCCTTGATCAGATAATGTGCTAAACATTTTAGGAAGAAGTTTTCTTCAGGGAGTCAAATTACAGCTCAGCCCTTACCAAAGATGTGAAAAAGGATGTTCTCAGGAGCCCTCAAAGCACCGCAGTGACCACCACTAACCTTAGCAATGTGTAGCGATCCCAGGTGTACTCAGTGATGACCCTCATGCATCCTCAACAGTGACCATATTGACTTTGGAGTTCACATTCTGTGTTGCTACTCACATGTAGTTTGTTACACACTATAAGGAGGAACCCAGTCCTTACAATCGATCGTAACATTAATTCCTTTGTTGGTATGTGTAATCTGTCTTCTATTCATTGTTATGTTATTTCTACTTTTTGGAAACAGTCCAAATAGTAAGGCAAACATGCCACAGCCATGCATATTCTAGAACTCCATTAACAGGTATGTTTAATGTTTGTGTCACATGTATGTCTTCATGTATTCTCTAAAGAATAATTCATTTAGTCTGCTAACAACCATATGATCCATATACAGCCAATTTCTAGATAATATAACTAGGGTAAGGTGGTTAAATAACTTGTTTTATAGGTAACATATTACGAAGCCAGGAGTTGAACCATGATGTCATACCTTTTGCTGAGGCACTATGGTGCCCTCTATGTACCTAATGAAGCTTCTGGTTAACCTAAATGGTGCTTCCCCTGGAAAATCATGTGTGAGACTAATAGGAACTTGTACACAGGGTTAATAAGTTCATTTTCTAAATCACTATAGTTTCTAAATCACTATAGTTAGTGTGTCAAATAATATTGGAGAGGGGACAGACACACATTGCAGATTTCTGTTTATATTTAATTTATAATATAATATGCCTGGATTACGGTCAGATTCTCTTGTATGAGCTGACAGAAAAGGTTATCCTGTCATTCTTTTTATGGTTAAAGTGACTTTAAGAGTAGCATCTTTGGCCAAATTATTCACTGATTTTATTAGATTTTAGGCACTATTTGGAATGTTGCTTGCTTAGAGGAGAAGAATGCAATGTCAGTGTCTGTAGTCACTTTAAGACCTGGTGGGTGTGCTTCCTGACCTTGACAAGTTAATTACTCATATAGGTATAAGAGTCTCATACTGGTAAATGGAGGGACTATTTATCTATGGCATTTTGGAATGCCTAGTATGTCTCAATTTTGGTTAAATATAGCATGAATAAATATAATTGAGAAAAAATCTAAGCGAGCCTTCTCTAGCCAAATTCAGTCCTCATAGTTCCCAAGTAAATAGTAGTCTTTTTCCTGTTTTGCATCAGTGATTAACTTGGGGTGTCTAAATAAGCATGCTTTAAATTCATGTAGTGAAGCTGTTTTCAGGTCTGTGTGTTTTAAAAATCACTTTCTAAAAATTTATCCGTAAAATGCAACATCTGGCAAATGGTCTCAGGTTGTCTAGGGGTTCAGTTTTCAGGAGCTGCCATCTAATCATGTGACAGCGGGAAAGAGAGAATTGAAGTTGTTTTAAGACCTTTATGTGACTGTAGCGCCGTAGTAGTAATGTTAAATACTTTGAGGTAAAGTCCTTTTTCTAGGCAACTGGGGACTCCTGGCACATTTATGTCAGAAACACTGTGTTATTTGCTAGGATTCTTGACTTCATCTGCAGTTCATTTGTCTGTAACATCTGTGACAATAAAGGTCCCCGCCAGGGTCCAGTTAGTCTTTGCTGCACAGATTATCAACATAGTGGATTGTCTAGTGCTTTACTACATTCTCTGCCAGTTTTGCCAGTTTATCAATTTCCAGTTGATTTTCATTAATTTAATAGTACACCCTTCACCCCAGAAGTCACAGCACCTGCAATTGCCTACACAAGACTTGTTCAAAGTCAAGGTAGTCAACTTTCCAGCATCAGTCAGGGAGAGGAGCTAACCACCAGCTAAGGAGCTATTGACAGTTTATGGCTTCTGTGCAAGGGAGATTAAGTTTTCTTTAGGCATACTTACCTTTATAGGTTACCCATGCAATGGTCCTAACCCATATGTAAAGGGAAAATGCTAACTGGACTCTGTGATGTATTTAAAAATGAAGAAGTAGGAGGAGGAGGAGGAGAAGGAGGAGAATGAAGGTGTGAAGTTGGGAATGGGAACTGGAGGAGGAGCTGGAGGAGGGGAGGAGTGGAGGAGGGGAGGAGTGGAGGAGGGGAGGAGCTGGAGGAGGGGAGGAGCTGGAGGAGAGGAGGAGCTGGAGGAGGGGAGGAGTGGAGGAGGGGAGGAGTGGAGGAGGGGAGGAGTGGAGGAGGGGAGGAGTGGAGGAGGGGAGGAGCTGGAGGAGGGGAGGAGCTGGAGGAGGGGAGGAGCTGGAGGAGGGGAGGAGTGGAGGAGGTGTCGATATGATGGAAATGAATTTTGAACATGTGTGAAATTTTCAGAGAACAAATGAAAATATTTAAAGTTGTCTATCTCTTTAAATGCTGTTATAACATGATGTGTACAATTCCACATTGAAGAATTGCATGACAGCAGTCCAACTACCAGAGCAAATCACTGTTAAATCTAACATGTAATTTGATAATATAGTTGGTAAATTTTCTCTTATCTACAAAGAACTAGAAGCTGAGTGATGTCTGTTTGGGAGGCCACACCTAACCCTTAATTTTATTTCAAAAATCCCCTTCTATTTCAGAATATTTCCCAAATGGATTGAGATTAATACCATTTTCTGCTAAAACAGAGAAGAAATGCTCACTGTCTGTGCCTCGGTTTTCCCCAAGTCTGCAATATCCTACTCTTTTCACCTGCTGATTTTTTAAGTTGTTGTTCCTTTAGCCAGCCCTGCCTTTACCTAATTACCTAAGCATTATATTTTGATTATTCGTTCACATCTATGTTAGTGCCTCTCGTTATAACAAAATTCCTGAGGAAACCGACTTAAAAGAATCAAGATTTGTTTTTGCTTAGGGATTCAACAATCCGTTCTCAGTTGAGTCTGTGGTGTTTGGACCTAGGATGGCAGAGAGCACCACGGATTAGTGAGGTGTGGAAGAGCAGAGCTGCTTCCCTCAGGGGAGCTGGAAGGAGAAAGAGAAAGGAGGGGGCTGGGTTCCAATATGGCCAACCAGCTGTACCAGTGATCTTCAGTTCTCCTAGGCCTTGACTCCTAGCTTCCGTATAATGCTCGCATCTGTGCTCCAAGTTTCTATACTATGTCTTTGGTGTGAGGTAATATTCTCTTTTCAGACTACACTGTTTTTAGTTACATTTTTGTTTGCTTTCAGTGTTTGGTATATGAAAGGTTTTCTCCCATGGAATCTGAAGAATTATTCTTTAAAGAGAAAATTCCCCTGTTGCCTTTTCTCTGCAAGTGTACTGAGGAATGTCCTCAGTATATCCCATCTGATTAGGAAGTTGGTAATTTCTTTCAGTATTTTAGACTCATGTTTTCTTGAGATACTTTTACTTTCAACATTATAAGTCTTTAAATATCCAACTTGATAAAACATAGTTTCATGAATATTTGATTGGTCATGTTCTCTTTTGAGATGGAGGCAAAAGATTATTGAATCTTGGGAGTGGTGTGGAGGAAGCTTTAAGTAGTTTACATTCTGTAGGTTGTCTCATCATGCTTCTGCCTGTCTCCAGCCTGCATAGACAAGTATTTAAAATGGTTGTTGGGATATTTATAAAATCAGGAGGCTTGAATATAATTTTCCTTTTTAAAAAAGTGATTAAAACACCACTTTTCTTCTTCCGTATAGGTTCCTAATATTCTAAGGTAGTAGAATCCTTAGAAGTCCACATGAGACAGTTTAATTCACAGTAATTTTAAGAATAAATATACACCATATGGTATGTCTGTGTATGTTTGAGTGCATATGCCCTTTCATGCATATTCTTATCATTAGGATATTAGTGCATAAGTGTTTGTTAGAAAAATCAAATTGGATTCATTGTTTTACACTTAGAAAAATTATGTATTTTTTAACTGATTCCTTGGAGATGACAGAGATGGATCCATTAAATACAATCAAATAATTCAGAATGTTTAATTTGTTAACTGAGTATAAATTCAAAATTCTAGCCTGGTATCATGGTGTAACTCCTGTGCTGGAGAAGTTGAGGCAGGAAGATTTATATATTCGAAGTCAGCCCTGCCAGGTTGCATGGGGGAGCTGTATCACACTGTGGTAGTATGAATAGGAATTCTGCTCATAGGCTCATATATCCGAATGCTTGGTGAATAGGGAGTGATGCTACTTGACAGGGGTTAGAAGGTATGGTCTTGTTGGAGTGGGTGTGACCTTGTTTGAGGAAGTGTGTCACTGGGGGTCAGATTTGAGGTTTTAAGGCTCAGACCCTTCCTGCTGCCTGTGGATCTGCATCTAGTGTTCTTAGTTCCTTCTCCAGTACCATGTCTGCCTGTGTGCTGCTATGTTTTCTGCCATGCTGATAATGGACTACACCTTTGAAAGTGTAAGCAAGCAAGCCCTAATTAAATATTTTCCTTATAAGAGTTGCCATGGCCATGGTATCTCTTCATAGCAATCAATAGAACACCAACTAAGACAGAAGTTAGTACCAGGAGTGGGGTGTTTTCATGAAATCTTGAACATGTTGTTTATTGGTAGAATTTGGATTAACAAAGTTGTTGAATGCTTTAATCAGGGCTTAATGGGCCATATTAATAGCAGCATGGAAAACAGGGATGCTGAAAGCAATGTAGATTGTGATGTCCCAGTCAAGGTGTTTCAGAGGAGAAGAGTATCAGTAAGTGGCCTGTAGACTGCTTTTGTGATATTTTGGTGAAGAACATGGCTGCTTCTCACCTTTTCCCAAACAATCTGCCTGATACTACATTGAAGAGTTTTATATTAATGGTGTTGTCAGAGGAAATTTCAAATTAGCCTGGTATTAACTATGTCATGTAATTATTACTGAACACTCCTATGCACACCTATAATGAAAAGGAGAAAGCTTGACAAAGAGAAATACATAGGGCACAGTTTGAGGAGAAAAGGAGCACTAGAAAGTGTAATGGAACTACATCTAGTGCTCATATAAATAAAAAGGTTTTTAAAAACCTGGTGCTAAATATAATAAAGAGAATAGTGACCTCAGGGCAAGTGCCCTCCCCCCTCCAATAAGCTTCCAGTTTGTGAAAAGGAATTAAAGAAAAGGTTAGACAGGGAAGAGAACCATTGAAAACAGAAAGCTGATGCAGATGTGTTTGAAGGAGAAAATCAAGTTCCTTTCTAAGAAAGTAGAAGAACTTGGCAGCTTTGGCCATGTGTTTCTGGCTGTAGAGTCATGGATAGAGAAGAAAGGCATCTCCCTTGTAGCTAAGAAATGCTGCTTAGACTAGGCCTGTGTCAGGGATATCCCCTACAGGGAGGCCCTGGAAGGCCTTTGTGTGAAGCCGTGGGAACCTAAGATATTGGAAATGGCAGAGGCATGGGATAAAAGTGTCTCAAGCTCATGTTTCCCTATTAGGACTTCTCAGTACAGAAACGCAGGAGAGACTAGGAGGAAAGATCGCAGGAAACGTTAGGTTTTCTGTATATACAGCAGTGTGTGTTTGGTTGATTGCCTCTTAAACATAGCTTGTCCATGTCATCGCTGCTCTACCGCTCTGTGTGTCTGTGTCTGATGCTATTCATTCCTTCTGGAAACGAACACTATGCACCTTAATTCTTAAGAGCCTTGACCTGAACTGTTGCACCACGGCTTTGGATTTTGATCCAAGCCTTCTTTCAACACCTTGTTTGTAGTCTCCATGCTTCTTCTCATTGACCAGACATTCTCTGCCTTCTGTGATCCTCTGGAGTACCTGGAGAAGCAAGTTCTCTTTCCATATTCTTACCAATCCATCTGTCTGTTCCACATCCACATTTTCTGATTAGAAGTTTTCTTTGATTTCTTGGATTAGTGTCTCCTGAGGGAATAAAACTTACATAAACTAACAAAGAAAAAAAGACCTCTTTTCTTTTTCCTTTTTCTCTGCTTCCAAATACTAATCTATAACATGTTCTAAAATACAAACTAGCTTATAAATATCCTGTAACAACAATATTTGAGTGACTATAAATCATTTAAAAGCATGTGCATGTACATTTCCTTTATGAACCCAGATTAGTTCAGTTAGTTTTCAAAGTTAATACAGAAATTTTCAGCAGGAGAAATTATCACAAACAAAAGGGGACCACAGAAGAGTAGAACCATTAGACCTGATGAACTTAGGGAAACATCACTGTGTCTGTGCAGTGTTTGGTAATATGTAAGAGAGTGCTTTCTTATGGTTGAATTATATTGTTGAAAAACATGCTGGTGTTCAAACCCTTAGTACTTTTGAATATGCCTTTGCCTGGGAAGTTAACATGAGGTTACTAAGGTAAGCCCTAATCCAGTATGGCCATATCCTTATAAATATGAAGATTTAGACAATGAGATGTGGACACAGAGAGAATGTCATCTGAAGTTTAGGGTTATGCTACTTCAATGAAATGAATATCAAAGATTGCCAGAAAGCCCCTAGATGGAGAAAAGTGAATGACAGATTGTCCTGTACAAACCTTAGAAGAAAGCAGCCTCGGAGACACCTTGGTTTCAGATTTCTAGTTGCCAGAAAGGTACAAACATGTCTGGTTTTTAAGCGCTCTTGTTTGTAATTGAATGTTGGGTTTGCCTCAATAAATCAATGCAGATTTAATTCAGTAGCTGTTGATTTAGAACTCATTTAAAAAGCCACAGTAACTTTGCTTTTAGTGTCAGTTTTAGAGACCATGGTATTCAGTCATGACAAATTCTTTCCCATATTTAAGAAGGCAAGGAAAGGCCAGAAAACACTTGGCGGTTGAACTTAAGAAGTCTGCATATAGATCTTAGGATCATCTTTAGGGCTGGTTTTCAAGTTAAGGAAGTCATTAAGTAGAATCTATGTAGCAACACGGAAGATGCATCAGAGGCAAGGAAAAACAAGTGAAATAAATTTGGCATAGGTCAATACATGAGTATGTTTGCCCAAAATGAAATGTGAACTGGCACAGCAGCAAGACACCTTTCCTCTTAATGATGTGCTAGTTTAGCATGCACTGACCTCCTCTCGGTTTATAAGACTGGCTCACAGCCAAACCTCCTATTTATAGATACAACTAGATGGCTTGCTTAGCAACATACTTAATAGGACCACGGGGAGTTTGGTTTTCCTGCCAAATGAGTTTCGAATGTTCAAATCAAAGCAAAGGTATGGGTTTTTCAAGAACTTAATGCCCACAAGTAAAAACCAATCACACATCACTAAATCATTTTTGTAATTTTGTGAGTATTTTTTATTTGTTTGATTGTTTGTTTTGGTACTAACTTTGTATACAATGTTCCTTTTTACCAAAATCAAGTCTATTTTTACCAAAATAGTGCTCAACAGAAAACCATGTTTTAAATTTCTCTAGAAACAATTGTACATCCAAGATTATTTAAATATACCTAAATATACTTAAGAATGAAAATTATTTTTATCCAAAAATAAATAGAAATTTATCATTGTTTTCATTGCAAAGAGAACATCAAATACAAAGTAACCTGGGATGTAAGTACAGGTCTGCAAAATAATAAGAAAAACAACCAGATAGGGTGGCTCCTGCTTGTATTTCCAGAACTTGGGAGGCTCAGTCAGGATTACCATAGTCCCTGACCAGCCTGGACTATAAAACGAGACTCCTTCCCATAAAAAAATGGAAATAGGTTAGTTAGTGAAAAAAATTATTACAATTTACGAAAGAATTCTTACTGCACGCACCCTAAGGCTCAGGAGGCAGATCTCAGGTATTAACTCAATTAATTCGTGGCCAGTGTTATTTTCTCTGTGTAAATATTGTGTTGATGGGTATTATGAGTAAGGAGTGATTAACCTGGGATGCATATGGTGCTACATACTCTGAGGGATTTTACAGAATAAAGTCTAAGACAGGCATTGTAGGAACACATTATTGACAAGAAAAGATGAAGTGCAAGATCCTTTCTAGAGAAGGGTTTGGAGTATGTAATAATTGCAGTTGCTGGTCTTCCCATACTGTGTGTTGGTCCCAGGTTCACCAAAGTTAATATAATCATGTAATTTGAGCATGAAGACTTAACAGTATTAGGTTGAAATATCAGTAAGCCACCATGGTCCTGGGAAAAGTGAGGTATTTGCTCATTTTTATTAGCACAGATCAATGATTGGTCATGGTAACATCTAGATACAAGTTCATGAGCCAACAAGGAAACCATTAAGAAATGTCTGAGTCACAGAGGGCGATAATAGTGAAGAAAGCTCAACTTGCTGATTTATTATATGTAATAAAATATTGGAAGACATACTGTGAGGAGAATAGATGTAGTTTGTGATGTCACTGGATTGAGCCCCTCCATTGGGAATATAGTAAAGTGGTAACTTAGAGGTAAGACTGAATGGCAAGATGACATCTATTGGTCAGCTTTGAACGGGCTTGTAAATTTTCTGTATGTAATCATTATCTTTGTATCTGTCTATATCTATATCTATATCTATATCTATATCTATCTACCTATCTATATATCTATGAATGTATATATGCATGTATGTATGTATGTATGTATGTATGTATGTATGTATCTATCTATCTATCTATCTATCTATCTATCTATCTATCTATCTATCTATCTATCTATCATTTAGATTTTCCCTTAGTAGAATGAACTAGATGGTGTCCCATCACAAAACATGCCTACCTCTTAACCAGCAACTGTAGTGTATTTGAGAAAGGACACTGTGTGGATATATTTTAAAAGTCTCAGGTGAAAGCATATTCCCAGGAGAGATCTTTTTATACGAAGATACAGAGAGGAACCACATAAAGGAGATGACAGGAATGAGAAAGTGTCAGAGATTGAATTATCATCATGGTCACATGCTAATAAATGTCTAGGGCCATCATAAGTTGGAAGAAAGAAGGGAAGGACTTTCTTTAAGGGTTTTTGGAGGAAGTACAGCCAAATTTCTGAGGACACTGATCCTGCTTGTAGGACTTTGTTACACCAACTTAGAGTATTAGCATACATGAACATGACAGAAAGAGCCCAAATGTTGGAGCACCTCAGGGTCATTGAGTCACTTCTGGACAGACCTTTAGAATCCTAGGTTGTCCTTGGCTGTTTAAAGAGGCTGCCTTATGCGGTTGGAGAGGTTGCTCAGCAGTTAAGAATTTCAGAAATACCTGCCCTTTCCCCTCTGATTTAGTAGTGTGTAATTTACATGATTGCAGGTAGTATGAATAATGTAATAAAGTTTATTTTCAAGCTTATCAGGGTGGGAAGAATCCTAGATTCTTAGAAAAAATATACTAAGTTCAAGGATTGTTTAAGTACTGGATTTCATCCTAAAGCAATCAAATATATTTTCCCCCTTTCTCTTTTCTCCTAAGTACATCCTGGCCATCAAGCTCCCTCTGTCAGATTATAACAGTCCTAAGGCCCCTGAAAGATATGGTTCACTGGATTTGAGCTTCCCAGATTCTAGAACCTAAGAGATAAATAAACCTATCTCTTAAAATTTATCTACTTCGTGATGTTCTAGTATGATAACATGAAATGGGCTATAAGCTTCTGTTTCTTAATCTATAAAACGGAGATAATAATTCTTTCATTATTAATCACCTTACTCATGGGGCTTAAGTGAGATAATAAAAGATACTAATTGCTATTTTTTCTTGTCATTTTAAAATTATAACCAAGAGGCCAAGTACTCTTATATGTGATTAATAATTGTCACAGCTAAGATTCTGTGATCTCTTTGGGGATGAATATATTACTATCTTATGACTGAAATTTTTCCTTCATATCATATATCTGCTGATTGGATGAGAGCAATTGTTTTCATAATGACTACTTACTGGAACTGTATTATAGTCCTGACACCTTATCAGATTCTAATGCTAAGGTAGAGCTGAGTCCCAGAGCTATCTGGTTGTATATCACACAAAACCTGGAGAAATTGTAATTACTTTTGAAAGATCCCACGCAGAGAGACCCTTACTCAAGTCTTGGGAAATCGCGGACCCCAGACACAGAGAGACCATTTTGGATGTAATAAGCAAAGGCGAGGTTTATTACGGAGACCTATTACAGAGATCTCCGGGCCGACACATATCCCACGCAGGAGACAGAGGTGTCGACCCCGAGAGGCTGGGAAAAAGAGTATTTAAAGGCAGAGGCTGTGAGCACCAGGGGATGGGGGATGTCAAAGGGGAATGTACCACAAGTTACAAGATTGTTTTATGGCTCCAGGAGATAAGGGGACGCCAGAAGGTTTTATGGCCCCCTGGTTCCTGGAACAGAGCTACTAAATCAGGAGAAGGGTAGGGTCTTCAGGTCCTCATTATTTTTAAACGTTTGTCAAAACTGATGGAGCATTTGTATTTGAAACACCTCTGGTTAGGCTTGGGCTGCCCGGTTTCTTGGAGTGCTCTCTGCAGGACACAATGGCTGAAAAGCACAAGTAGGGGCTTATCAGGGTCTGGAGGACATCTGGTTAAAGTATGACTCTGAGTAAGCTGGGGGGACGTCTTTGGATGGTTTATGGGTCAGTCCTCGATAGCCTGAGCTGGATCCTGCATTCCTTTTCTTTATCTTTATGGCCTGCTATTCCTGGTGGCAGGGCTTAGCCCTGAGTTTGTGGCTTTTGGGGCTAACTCTTTTAATTTTATATTTCTAAACCTAGAATTTGTATAATTTTCTTTTCATTCCCGTCTTCTCCTACTAAATAATTCTAATCTTAGAATTTTGATATCAAGTCTTATTTGGTCTCACCAGTTGTCCTAACTGACTGGTACTGTTGTCTCACAACCATCAACCGCACAGCACCCACTCAATTTTTAACAAAAGCAATTAACCTGTTTGTCACGCAGGAGCCAAAGACTAAAACCAAGAAAATTATTAATAATGGCCCAGCTGTAGCAGAGAGTAGGGTAGTCATCTAGGGAGATCTACTAAACTAGCTCTCGAACCATCTCTGATGTGTTTTTCTGTCTGTCTTTTGTCTAACCTTTTTCTAAGTTTATTTATGGAGTCTTTAATTACTCCTGAATGGTCTGTATAGAAGCAACATTCTTTCAGTGTAGCACACAGACTCCTTCTTTAAGGAATATCAGGTCTAATCTTTTCTTATTTTGAAGGACTACCTCTGAGAGGGAGGTTAGGTATTCTTGGAGGTCAGCTAAAAAGTCTTTAGCATCAGGATTTTATCTGGACACTATCTAAACCTATATACCAAGGTCATGACTGTCTTTCAGAACTTCTAAACTTATATAGGTTGTGATCCCTGAGGCACAGTCCCAAGAAGTGTTAGGAGTATTAACATATGTAATGTTACATCATTTGTAATAGAAATCAAGCCTATCCCACACCTATCTTGATAGAACCCAGGACAAACATGACTGAATTTCTCTCTAGGTCCCAGCTCTCAGCCCTAACAGCTAGTACACGGCTGGTGAGGGCTGAGAATTGACGGCTGTCAGGGTGGTCAGCAGCACCAGGTATGGTCCTTTCCAGCGAGGATCGAGTGTCTGGGCTCAGTGTAGCTGCTTCCGACCTGGAACTGATGGGATGTCTCAGGGGTCTCCGGGGCATAGGCTGCTGTCAGCTGTGAGCAGATTTCTTTCTGTATCACCTGTAGGTCTTTTAGCCTGGCACACAAATCATTATTACTATGACATGTTGGTTCAGTAACATCATCTAATACAGTCAGGGGAGCTGAGGCCCCATATAAGATCTCAAAGGGGGTAAGGCGGAATCTGGAAGGGGTATTTCTTGCTCTGAAGAGAGCAAGAGGGAAGGAGTGTCACCCAGTCTGTGCCAGTCTCCATGGTCAATTTGTTTAGGGTCTCTTTTAGAGTTCTATTTATTTACTCTACCTGTCCTGAACTTTGAGGTCTGTAAATATAATGTAATTTCTAATCGACCTCTAAATACTTGGCCACACCCTGGCTTACCTTGGCAATGAAAGTAGGACCGTTGTCTGACCAGATTACCTTGGGCATTCCAGACCTGGGGAAGATTTCTTTCAGTATCTTCTTGATGATTGTAGAGGCCATCTCTCGTTTGGTGAGGAAAGCTTCTATCTATTCCTGAAAAAGTATCTACAAGCACTAGGAGATACTTGTGATTATATTTTTTTGGTTTTATCTCAGTGAAGTTCACTTCGACTTTTCATTAAACTCTCTAGGTCTCTTTGTCCTGTTTGTTTGTTAAGCATTTATTTATTGACGTATTTTATACTTTTTTATTGTCTCTCTTGGCTAAAATCTTAAAGTCTATTATATATATTTTAACTATTTGGACAAACTTCTTATCTCTTAAATGAGTCTATTTTTTTATTTGGCAAAGTGAGTCTTTTCTTTGTTCTCTGGGGAGTATAGCTTCCCCTCAAGTGTGCCATTGTCCTTTATCTTTTAAGCAATTTGGGCCTTTTCTAAGTGAGGCCATCCCTTAGTCTAATCCTAGTTCTCAGTGGCTGTCTCTTGCAGGCCTGTAACCAGGATAGGCTCCTGTATAGCCATTTCCCGAGCCACTTTATCTGTTTTGTCACTGCCCCATGTCACTGAATCTCTTCCCTCCTGTTTTCCTGGGCAATGAATAGTACTCACAGTTGTTGGCTTCATCCGGGCATCCAAGAGATGGCAAAGGCATCTGTGGCACTGATGTGCTGGGGGGGGGGTAGAGGTTCAGCCATTCTAGATGACATTGTGTTGTCCACCATGGCAGCACCCACTTGTCTCTGACCTTCATTCATGAAGAGAACTGTTCCCATCTGTGGACAAGGTCCTCGGCTTTCAGCAGGGGTCAATCAGCCAGTCGCAAAGGTCTTTCCTCCACCCATGTGCTTCTGTCAGTGTTTGACACTCGTGCTGTGGTGGCTCCAGGTCCGGATTGGGCAGCAAGGTGACCAGATTGTCCCCAACCGGTGGAGAATCTAGTCCATGGCAGCTGACCAGTGGTCCCATCTTTGGACACTCTATCAGCCACTCTATCACAGTTTAAGTCCTGGATTGGGTGATAATTGTTAGTGCCCGGCTGGCAGGAACGGTGTGTTTCAGGCAGAAAAGCACTAAGCCATTCAACTCCCAGCATCAGTTACTGGTGTACTGAGACAGGTCTTAAGCTCCACATACACAGTCTATAGATATGTATACACATGGCCTCATCCAGCCATTTTAGCCCACGCAAGCCAATTTGGAGAGCAATTTTCTCATGAGCAAGGGATGGGGGCAGTCAGGGATGACTATGAACTAGTGGGTTACCCGGCCCACGCCAAGGTCCACTGTTCTTCGGGCAGTCCATAAGTATTGTTCGTTGTCAGTAGCTCCTTGCACTCAAGGTCTTTGGATATTGGCCCACAGGGGGGCATAGGAGCACAGAGCATTGGGTCCCTGTATCCACAAAACAACTGGGCGGGCTTCCCTTCTATCTCTGTGTATAGCCAGCACCAAGAGGCTCTCCAGTGTCCCCTCTTGTTCTTTCTTGGGCAGTCTCTGACCCAGTGTCCTTTTTCTTTGTATTAGGCACACTGATCTTTAGCCAGGAATTCTCTTCTGTTGTCAGGTACTATCTTCCTAGGTTCCCTAACTACTGTGGCCAGTATATGTTCCTCTCTCGTCTTTTATCTCTCTTTATCTCTCTAACTTCCTCTTCTTTTTGTCTCTTTTTTTTTTTTAGCTTTCTGTTCTTTTTACCTCTTTCTCTGTAACTTGTACTAACTCTCAGCAACTTAACTTAACCCTTTAAATTTTTGTAACTTTTTCTTCATATCCTTTCTTTATCTTAGCCAGATTGGTGGGGCATTTTTTAGCCCCTCAGAGACCCACCCTTGGAGCCTGGCGGCAGACCTGGCACTCCCTACCTTTAGGCGTCTGAAAAGAGCAGGCAGAAGTGAGGGCCTTCCATCCATCTCTGGAACACTTTTTCTGGCCTCTAGTAGGATTTTGTCTTTCCTCGGTGGTAAAGAAGACCTGTAACAGTTACTAACAAGCATCTCAAATGGGATGGTGAGAAAACAAGAGAATCTTGAGAATAGAGGTCCACTGAAGAGGGCAAATAGCATTTAGTCACACAGCTAAGCCAGGAGGCTTTCTTGGGACAAAAAGACCTTGTGTCTGTGAAACAGAAAAGTGAGCAGAGGGGCAGTCTATCTGTTACCGGTTGTCTCTCTGGACTTAGATTTTCCCTTAAGGAGTACCTTCCTTTAGTGCCAGCTCAGTGGCTTTATCACTCAAGAGACCCATCCTCTAAATGGCACTAGGCTTTCAGTAACAACTAATAATAAAAGAATGGAGAGACGATAGAACCTGAGTGTTAGATACTAAGCAGCTGACAAAAGAATTGTAACCAGTTCACCTGGGGCTTCTTGTCTCTTATATCTAATAAAGAGATTGTTAATACTATAGTACCAACCTTTAATAAAAAAACTATAGCTCTCTCCATGTCTCTGAATATCAGGACTGTAGTAGTAGTCCTTTACCAAACTGTCTCAGTGGGCTAAGGGCCCATGGAAACGAAAACATTAATCCTGACCTCGGCCACAGCCAAAGCCTGAATTCTAAATTCAAACTGGCAAAACAAAACAAAGTTCTTTACAGTTTGTTGTAGATTCTTTGAAACTATTTTAGGGGCTTCTCTGCCCCCCAACCTGGGACATTTCTACCACAGGGGCAGGAACTGGCTGCTGTGGGGATAGGATCAAAGGCATTCTCCATGCTAATGATGACCAGTGAGAAAAGTAATTTAATGCTGGAGACTGGCTCCTCTCTTGGAATAGGGCCAGCAGATAAGGCAGGCTCCTTAAAGAACTTCTCTTAATGAGCACCCTCTTTCTGTGAGCAAGAGTTGAAGGTCTGGTCACTAAAAGCAGAAATTCCTTTCTTGTTCTTGTTTTTCTTAGAGTCCTCTCCCACCTCACTCTCAGCCTTTTTAGATTATTCTTTATGTAGCATTTTTAACACAGCCTGTCCCTTTTTTATAGCCTGTTGACAGCATTTCTGATCTTTTAGGCAGCTATGCACTAAGTGTCATACCGGCTGAAACTCCACCTTTAAGATTCTTTGTTTCTAAGCAAAATTTAAATCCTTTTCCAGCTTATCTCAGCTGTCCACCATGAGATTCCCAGAGATCGCAAACCAAGGTGTAGTAATTCACTAAGAAATCTTTTTATAGTGTTTCTTTTTACCTTAAGCCTTTTTCTTTTAAACAGCTCCTGAAGAGCCAGAAAAATTGGGAGAGACTTGAGAAGTCCCCATGCTCGCTGTAGCAGCTCCGCAGCTAATTTCGCTCCCCCCTACTGTGTGTTGCGAGCACAAGCACAGATAAAACACTATGTTTTAAAAAATTAACGTTGGCTATCAACCAAAACACCGACACTAGAGCGGGGTCCATAAAATTAAGTTTCTTACTCACTATACTTGTTTCATACCGGAGGCCTAATCTGGGGAACTTTTTTATTTACGAGCAGTTTTGTCCTCAAGGTTTTTGTTAATGTCTGTTTACACAACTGTTAACAGCAGCTAGGCTGATCAAGGGGAGTAAAGGGAGGGGCCTCTCTCCTTGGGGAGGAGGCTCAGGAGAGAAAGACAAAACTCCTTGGCAGAAAACAATTTTTCTCAAGCAAATTATTTTTAACTCTTAACTTAAGCACCAAGAGGACCAAGTAAAACTCTATGACGAACAAAGCAAACAGTTTCATGATTTCAAACACAGTCATCAGTCCACGATTTTAAACACAGTCGTCAGTCCAAATTCAAACACAGTCGTCAGTCCAAAATTCAAAAACGAAACAAAAGCCAAAAAGACACTCGACAATACCACAGAAAACAAGCCAGACAAACAATATCAAGACAAAGCATCTTATAACCAACTTTCACAGATGCCTGGTACCTTCAGTACGTGGCCCAAACTGCAGCTTAACCTTAGCTGCTTTTGGGATGAGATGGACCATCTGATTCCACCTCCCAACAGGATTCCAGAGTGTCCTCTTGTCCTAACGACTAAGCACACTTGTCCGTGCCTATATTTAAATAGGCAGCCGAACTCGACCTCTGACGGAGTGGGATTCCTCGTCCACTCCCGCCTAGGTAAAAGGAGCATTCCATCTCCTTTGTTCCAGAAAACCAGAGTCAGGTCCTCCTGACTGTCCATAGCCGGGCTCTCCCGACTGTTCTCCGCCCGTGGAACGTCTTCCAGGGGCTGCAGCCTTGCGGGCCCGGGGCGTCCCCCCTTCCGCAGCCAGGGGGTCCTCACGGACCACAAAGGCAGCTGCACTGAGTGGGGATACACATCCACTCTCCTACAGGGCAGGAATACACATCCACCCTCTTACCACAGGGCAGGAATACCCATCTGCCCTCTTACCACAGGGCAGGAATACCCATCTGCCCTCTTAACACTGACCAGTACTAAGACACACATATATACACACACGGTGGAACCAAAACAGAGACAGACACAGACTGACGAATGCGGCGCCGCTCACACAGAAACACTCAGACAAACATCCAACTCACCTCCAAGGGGTCTTCGGAGTCTGGGGTAGTCGCGCAGATCCCGGACGAGCCCCCATAATTATGAAAGATCCCACGCAGAGAGACCCTTACTCAAGTCTTGGGAAATCGCGGACCCCAGACACAGAGAGACCATTTTGGATGTAATAAGCAAAGGCGAGGTTTATTACGGAGACCTATTACAGAGATCTCCGGGCCGACACATATCCCACGCAGGAGACAGAGGTGTCGACCCCGAGAGGCTGGGAAAAAGAGTATTTAAAGGCAGAGGCTGTGAGCACCAGGGGATGGGGGATGTCAAAGGGGAATGTACCACAAGTTACAAGATTGTTTTATGGCTCCAGGAGATAAGGGGACGCCAGAAGGTTTTATGGCCCCCTGGTTCCTGGAACAGAGCTACTAAATCAGGAGAAGGGTAGGGTCTTCAGGTCCTCATTATTTTTAAACGTTTGTCAAAACTGATGGAGCATTTGTATTTGAAACACCTCTGGTTAGGCTTGGGCTGCCCGGTTTCTTGGAGTGCTCTCTGCAGGACACAATGGCTGAAAAGCACAAGTAGGGGCTTATCAGGGTCTGGAGGACATCTGGTTAAAGTATGACTCTGAGTAAGCTGGGGGGACGTCTTTGGATGGTTTATGGGTCAGTCCTCGATAGCCTGAGCTGGATCCTGCATTCCTTTTCTTTATCTTTATGGCCTGCTATTCCTGGCGGCAGGGCTTAGCCCTGAGTTTGTGGCTTTTGGGGCTAACTCTTTTAATTTTATATTTCTAAACCTAGAATTTGTATAATTTTCTTTTCACTTTCTCATGGCCTGCCACACTACAGAGTTAAACAAACAAACAAAGAGACAAACAAACAGATGACTACAATTATTCTAGTTCCTTTTCCCATTGATACCAACCTACACAGGCCACTTAGGTTTTCTTGCTCTAGGATCAAGTATTGCCATAGTGGTGACAGGATAAAGATTAAATTTTGGAACATTGAAAATTAAAAAGTTCCCAGTCTTTTTTAGAGTGTCAAAGTGAGATCCAGAAACAGAATGGAGTATTAGAGATTTTATTCAGCAACAGGGAAATGGGTCCAGGTCTAGTTCCATATGAAGTAGTCAATTTTCCTGTAGCAAACATCCATTTTTTTTAGAGGCTGAGGAAAAGGTGTCTGTACCTACTTATGGCCTATGTGGCCAGGATGATCTATCTGGCTTTTTAAGCAGTGGTTATCATGGGAGACACAGCATCAACTGTACCTGTCCTCAGAACAGAAGGCATTGATAGACCTTAGAGCAAGGTGTGCACTGGAAGTGAGGCCCTTTTTCCTCCCAGCCACTGGGAAGAGGAAGTGATTTCACTGAAGGTTAGCATTCATGAATAACCAATCAGCTCTTAGGAACTGGAGCAAATGGTTTGTGGTGGTAAATTTGCATTTCAAAAGGCAGAATGGAGATTTATAATGGCCAACTTTATAAAGGACCTGCAAAGTTTAGTGTCTAGGTGCCTGTCATAGGTTCTGAGCTAGAACAAAGAACTAGACTGATTCAGAGTGGCACAGGAGTGAGAGTGGGTATGCATATGGTGGTGTTAGTGTGTGTTATGTTAGGAACGTGTCTTTAAGATGACAGAAAGAACAGTGGTATTTGTTCTAGTTTCTATGCATGTACAGAGTGAGGGTATGAGAAACAAATAGTGTGCATTGAGGGCTTTTCTATTTTTTAAAGGCCAAAAGTAAGGATTAGTCATGAAGAGAGCTCAGAGGAGCCTGGGTAGGCATGAGAACACCAGCATAGCTGGGCTTTCTTTAGCCCTGGGCTCAGAAAGTATGTAGTTGGTGAAAACTGTTGTCAAGTGCTGGCATCTTCATGACCATCCAACATGGTAAACCTACATAACAAGACAGGCAAATGGATGGAACTAGAAAATGTCATCCTGAGTGAGGTAACCCAGTAACAAAAGAACACACATGGTAGGTACTTACTGATAAGTAGATAGTAGGGAAAAATCTTGGAATACACAAGCTACAGCTAACAGACCATATGAAGTTCTAGAGAAGGAAGACCAAAGTGTGGATGCTTCAGTCCTACTTAGAAGGGACAACAAAATAATCACAGGAGGCAGAAGATGGGAGGGACATGAGAGGGAGAGAGGAGGGGGAGGGAAAAGCGGGAGGTGGGGGGAAGAATCAGGTGTGGGAGGGAATGAGGAGAAGTACCAGAGGGTTAGGAAACTGAACAGAATTGTGTAACACTGGGGATGGGGAACTGGGGGTAGCTGCTAGAATATCCCAGATGCCAGGAAAGCAAGAGGCTCCCAGTACCCAACAGGGATGACTTTAGCTTAAATACCCAAGAAGGGAGAAAGAACCTATTGAGACTGTATCCACAGGTTAAGGACAGCCCCTGGTTGCAGGATGGGCCACCCACCCATCTCCAAAATATTAACCCAGAATTGTTCCTGTCTAAAGGAAATACAGGGACAAAGAGTAGAGCCGAGACTGGAGGAAAGACCATACAGAGACTGCCCCATCTAGGGATCCATCCCATATGCAAACACCAAACCCAGACACTATTGCTGATGCCAAGAAGCATTTAATGACCTGAGCCTAGTCTAGCTGTCACCTGAGAGGCTCTGCCAGAGCCTGACCAATACAGACGTGGATGGATGCTTACAGCTAACCATTGGACTGAGCATGGGGAGATCAATGGAGGAGTTAGGGGAAGGACTGAAGGGGCTTAAGGGGTTTGCAACCCCATAGGAAGAACAACAATATCAACCAACGAGGCATCCCAGAGCTCCCAGGGACTAAACCACCAACCAAAGAGTACACATAGGGGGACCCATGGCTCCAGCCCCGTATGTAGTAGAGGATGGCCTTGTCAGTGGGAGGAGAGACCCTTGGTCCTGTGAAGGCTTGGTGCCCCAGTGTAGGGGAATGCTAGGGCAGTGAGGCAGGAATGGGAGTGTGGGTGGAGGAGCACCCTCATAGAAGTAGGGGGACGGCAGATGGTATAGGGGGTTTGCGAAGGGGAATCTGCGAAGGGAGATAACATTTGAAATATAAATAAATAAAATAACCAATAAAAAAAAGAAAAAAGACAGGTAATAGACAAATCTCCATTGTGTTATGCTCTCTATTAACTAAGCAGGTAATATTTAGTAATTCTAGTACTCACATGTATGCACATGTCCACATACACACACATATTAGCTTATTTATTTTGTATTGACAGCATTTTAGAAGGCCAGATTTCCCTACATTCATTATTCCAGACATTTTTAACACACAAGTATTCACCTGAACTTAATGTTTCTTGAAATGATCTCATAAATAGATTCGATGCCATTTTAATCTTTAGAAATGTGTGGAAATCCCAGAGAATATCTGTATGCATGTATTTAAGAAAAGAGAAAACTTGTTTCCTAATAATCATAACAGCTACTGGAATTCCTTTATTTTGGATTTATACTCACTGGTTTTACTGTTTTGTTTTTTTTTTTATATAAGAGTAATTTCAATATCGCAAGGAGAACACTAGACCATTCTTCGAATTGAACCTTGATATTTAGCAATTGTTGAACATGAGTAACACACACACACACTCACAGCCTCAAAATATTATCTTCCCATAACCTTTAAAGTATAATGCTGGAAGTATACATTGTGTTTTATGATGATGTCTTCAAAATAGATGGATCAATACAAGTATTTCCTCCTCTTCCTCTTCTTCTTTTCTTCTTCTCCTCCTCCCCCTCCTCCCCCACTTCCCCCCCCTCCTCCTCCTCCTCTTCCTTCTCCTCCTCTTCTCCTTCTCTCCCACTGCCACCCATCTACCATCACCCCCCATCCCCACCTCTCACTTGTTTTGAGACAGGTTTCTTTGTGTAGCCCTAGCTGTCCTGAAACTCACTTTGTAGGCTAGACTGGTTTACAAAGTCACCTGCCTCTGCCTCCTGAGTGCTGGGAATAAAGATGTGTACCCTATGGTGGGCCTTCAATAAAATTATTTACAATTAAAATGAATGAATTGTTTGTGGGTATCAAAAATACTAGTGTTTTCTTTCATTTACTAAAAAGGAACAACTGAAGATAGTGATTGTCCTAAAACCTAGCAAATTGGCATTTAGCCATATTTATCCATACCACATGACTTTTGAGAATACTTCTTACTCAGAACTGTCAATTTTTAAGTGATAGATTTTGAAGTATTTTTTGAGATTTAATATATAGTAGTTTTTTCTACTGTACAAATTGCTTCCATTTACCAACAATAATCGAAGTCCAAAGTTTTTCTTTTTTTTTTGTTTTAGCAAATTTAGAAATAAGCCAACACACAAGCTTTAAATTTCATGCCATTTAAGTAGCATGATAAAATTGTGACCATCTCACTTCATCCTGCCTACGATGACTTTGTCCCTTGGATCTACACTGTGGTTAGTACCCACTCACTAGTTACTGAGCCACCATCTTACCCGATCAATTCTCATGGTCTGTTGTTTAAGTAGTTCTTATTTTATCTAATAATTACCCCCAAAGCACAAGGGAAGTGATACTAGCAAGTAGGATATGTCCAGGAGAAGTTGGGAGGGCTTCCTTTAAGTGGAATGATGAAATTTCCCCAGTTAAGGAGCAAAGTAAAAATGGTACCGTGCACTCCAATTATACTGAATCTTCCATTAAAGTGTGAAGCACACAATCTCATTCTAAGTTTTAACATTTCAAAGCCAGTTTGTAGTCACAGTCCATGACAGGTACTTAAGATCAGAAAGCAGTTGTGGTAGTTTAAATGTGTGTGGCCCCTATAGACCCAGGTGTTTGAATGCCTGGCCAATGGGAGTGGTACTATTAGTCTTACTGGAGGAAGTGTGTCCTTGTGGGGACGGACTTTGAGGTCTTCTAAGCTGAAGCTACCCCCAGCATTGCACAAGGTCTCCTTCTGCTGCCTGTGGTTCAAGAGGTAGAACTGCGTGCTGCCATTCTTCCTGCTATGATGACAGTGGACTAAACCTCTGTAACTGGAAGCTGGCCCCAATTATTTTCCTTTTTAAGGGTTGCTGTGATCATGGTGTCTCTTCACAGCAATGAAACTCTAACTAAGTCACCAGTAAACTTGTTTATATACATTTTATCTTTTCTATGTATATAAGATATGGAATGTCTTATGGAAAGGTTTTAGATTTCCACTTGGGTATGGGATGTATCCTTCGGAGGTAAGGCAACTGTTATACCATGATCGCATATCTAAATATCTTTTATCATTATTAGTAAAGGATTTGAGTGAATGACTTTATTTTGGTGGTCGTCAAGACTTTTTAAAATGTGCTTTTTAATGCCTTTTTATTTTTCGTTTGTCTGTATGAATGTTTTACCTGTACCAACCAAGTGTTTGTTGTCTACTGAGGCTACAAGACAACATTAAAGTCCTTGGAGTCGTTGTATCAGAGGCTTATGAGGCAGACCTTTTGGGTGCTGGGAACCGAACACTGCTCTTACCTGTTCAGGCAGCTCTCCTTCCCTCAAGGTTCTTGTTGTTGTTGTTGTTGCTGTTGTTTTGTTTTAATATTTATAATTACTAGACAACAAACTTTAAAAATGTTTTTCTCCCATTATGATGATAGTTTTATTCTTTCACTTTAACAATGTTTATAAATTCATTTTTCCTTATTCCTTTTGTGACTACTGAGAATTTTATACCCGAATACTGTCTATACAGCACTTCTATTTTTCCCCTCTCCATTGCCACTCTTAGATGTTTTCTTCACAGACTTGAAATTTATAACACACACACACACACACACACACACACACACACACACACACACACGTCTTATTCCATTTAGCTTTAGTTGCTTTAGTTTTACATTTGGGACTGACATGTTGGAACCCACACAGATCCAAGTCTTTTACTGATACCCTGATGTTTGAAGAATTAAAGTAGTTCTTTGTATAAAACTAAAACCCAGTCACTATTGCTGATGCTAAGAAGTGCTTGCTGACAGTAGCCTGATGTGGATGTCTCCTGAGAAGTTCTGCCAGATCTCTACTGATACAGATGAGGATGCTTGCAGCTAACCATCAGACCCCAGGGACCCCAATGGAGGAGTTCGAGAAAGGACTGAAGAAACTGAAGGGATTTGCAACTCCATAAGAAGAAAAAGAATATCGACCAACTAGACCCTACCAGTGCTCTCAGGGACTAAATCACCAACCAAAGAGTACACATGGACGGACCCATGGCTCTAGTTGCATATGTAGCGGAGGATGGCATTCTCTGTCATCAATAGGAGGAGAAGCCCTTGGTCTTGTGAAGGATTATTTCCCCCAGTATACGGGAATGCCAGAGTATTGAGGTGGGAGTCGGAGGGTGGAAGGGGGAGGGGAGCCTGAAGGGGATGGGAGAAGGGGAACCGGGAATAGGGATAACATTTTGAAATGTAAATAGATAAAGTATCCAATAAAAAAAGAAAAAAAAACCTAAAAATATTCTTGGCAGGACCAGTTATGGTCTGGGACAGGGGGTGGGGAGCTACAACTTTGGATCTTGAGAACTCAAATCTTTCCCCTAAAAGGCCATGGTTGTCAGTCTCAAGTTTGTTGTGGGCTTGGCCTGTAATATTCTTGAGATACCCTATGTTACCTTTACGCAACATTGATTAGCTTCATGCTGACTTCAAACTATTTTCTTCCTGTAAGCTGTGTATGAGATGCTAGCTTTCATAATACACATGCTTGGTATAAACCATCTGCTTATGTGAGACCTCTGAGTCCCAAATTCCTCTTATTTATTTTCTCATTGCAAGTCCTCCTCCTCAGGAACTATTTATGTCAGTCAGCAGTTCAGGTCATGTCAGGGAGCTTGTCCATTCTACCTTTCTCAGCAGTCACTAGTTTCCTGCAATTCTTCCTCTGAGGGTGAGGCCTTGGGAGATTCCACTTATCTACATTGGCTTCCAATTGTGTTGTCATTGTATTGATCTTTTGCAAACATTTTATTGCGATTTCATGGCTATTTCTCCCTTACATTGCTAAAAGTTGACCGTAGCAGTAGAAACGTGTTTTTATGTCCCTGGAGTTGACTTTTAATATTTGACCCGATATACTTCTATACCTACCGTAGTGAGCAAGCATATTTTCCCCTCCTTTTCATTTCTCTTTTTGTCGTCCCTGTTACATAGGCTTCATGGAAGAGGAAGAATATCCCTCTGCATTCTACTCACTTTATCTTTTACTTATACAAAAGAACAATATTGAAACGCTAGGTTAGAAGAAGTCTGAAAACAACGTTGATTAAAATCTTTCAGTCTATTGTCTTTGTGGAAAAGTTTTAAAATAATATTGTTAAAATAATTCTACATATTTATTTGAATGCTTATTTTGTTGAATTTCTGCTTTAATGAAAGTTCTTTAAGTTAGATGATGATAGTGATTGTTACTGTTGTTATTATTATTATTTTATCAGTTCTCATAATACCTTTAACTCCCAGTGCTCCTGCCATCTCCTGAGCCTTCATGGCATTGCGCCTAGGCCTTACATATGTCAGGCAGGTGCTCTGTCACTGAACTGCACACCGAGCTCGCTTTTCTATGTATTTGTTTACACAGTGTTCTTTCCATATTGAACCTCCTTGGTCCGTTTAGTTTGTCCTCCCTCTCTCAAACTCTTGGCATTCAGGATATCAGAAATAGTGTACAGCTCGTTGGGCTATTCATAGTTAGGAGTTCATTCGTTTCTCTTCAGAACACCATATTCAGCCCAAAACATGTGTTATCACAAACTGCTTAGAAACCATAACCCGGGATTACAGACACTGCATTAGAAAAAATTCAAATAAAAATAGCACTTTAAACTTTGTAAGTGAGTTGTCATTTTTCCATATATGGTAACATTATTGAACATCTTGCTTGACAATACTTTCTTTGAAAAAAAAGTCTAACCAACGTATAATGTAAAAATAATTATGGCGTGACTTCAAAATCGTCAAGAGATTTTTCCTTAGTTTGCTGCTCTATTCATTGGAGATCCTTAGCCCTGATTTATTCTAGCCACTCATATTTGTGAGATGAGGCAGTTTTTAGCATCGTAGATTATTTCGATCGCAATTAAAGTTTTACAAACAGAAACCTAAAATATCCTTTACAAATCCTGTTATTTAAGGTGAAGAGGCAGAGGTCCAAGCTGTACGTTCTGTGTCACATCCGAAACACAGCTGGTGCACACTGAGATGTGCAGAATACGAACAAATAACTGGTGTTAGAAACCTCCTTAATAGCTTGTATATTGATTACTTTCTGAAATCACAATATTTAAGTTGTTCTCGAACTTACTTTTTCAAAACATTAATGTTACTTTTAAAAAAAAACTCAAAGTTGCACGTTTTCCTTGCTTTTTCTCTCTGTTGGAAGGCTGTAGTTGAAAGTCTGTTTGCAAGCAAGCATGGGAGATGCAGAAACTTCAGGACTTGAGTGCCTGCTGCAAGGACTTTGTCTGCTTCACAGGTGCTTTCTCTTCTCTTCTCTTCTTTTGTTTAAAGTGTTTGTTTTTGCTGGCCTTTTCTTAACTTTGAGAAATTAAAAAAGAAACCATAGGAGAGGCTTTGGTTTCTTCCAGGAGAGCATATGAAGCAGATAACGTTTTAACTGGAAAGGAGGATGACCTGAGTAGAGAGTTCCTGTTCTTAATGCCCCACTGCAGAAATGCTGTAAGCGAGAAAACAGTGCTCATTTCCTGTCATCTCCGTCACTCTTGCTCTTTAATCATTGCGATAAACTACCCTGGCAAATGCAGGTTGAGGGCTAAAGGGTTTATGTAGGTTTATGGTTCCAGAAAGATCCAGTCTGCCATAGCATGGTGGGAGGAGCAAGAGGCTGGCTGGGCACTGAACGTTCAGGAAGCATAGAGCCAGCCAGAAGTGGCACTTGTCTACAGAGCCTGAAGGCCAGAAGGTTACACAGCATTTCCAAGTAGCTGCCATCTAGGGGCTAAGTGTGCAAACATGGGGGACAGGTGTGTGCATTTTACAATCAAACCTCAACCATCTAGTTTAGAAGTTCTCAGCAGGAGATAATGTTCCATGTGATTAGTGCTTATATGTTAATATTCTGCTTATTAAGGAAGAATTTCCATTTAATTTGAACAATGCTTATTTCAGTGACAGGCCCAGTTTAGATAGCTCCACCGGTCTTACTGTTAGAGAAAAGTTAGGCCCGTCTCACTTCCCAATTAGACTTGTCTGGAGAGTTCGGAATGGGGACTGAGGAAGGAACAATTGGTCACAAAGAACCATTTCTTTGTTCTTCTGTTTGTTAATTCAAGAGAGTTGGAATGGACCTTGTGACTGGGCTGGGCAGTTTGGAATAGGAAACTGGAATATTGTAATAAGGAACGATGTCTTTTTTTTTTTTTATTAACTTGAGTATTTCTTATATACATTTCAAGTGTTATTCCCTTTCCCGGTTTCCGGGCAAACATCCCCCTCCCCCCTCCCCTTCCTTATGGGTGTTCCTCTCCCAACCCTCCCCCCATTGCCGCCCTCCCCCCATAGACTAGTTCACTGGGGGTTCAGTCTTAGCAGGACCCAGGGCTTCCCCTTCCACTGGTGCTCTTACTAGGATATTCATTGCTACCTATGGGGTCAGAGTCCAGGGTCAGTCCATGTATAGTATTTAGGTAGTGGCTTAGTCCCTGGAAGCTCTGGTTGCTTGGCATTGTTGTACTTTTGGGGTCTCGAGCCCCTTCAAGCTCTTCCAGTTCTTTCTCTGATTCCTTCAACGGGGGACCTATTCTCAGTTCAGTGGTTTGCTGCTGGCATTCGCCTCTGTATTTGCTGTATTCTGGCTGTGTCTCTCAGGAGCGATCTACATCCGGCTCCTGTCGGTCTGCACTTCTTTGCTTCATCCATCTTGTCTAATTGGGTGGCTGTATATGTATGGGCCACATGTGGGGCAGGCTCTGAATGGGTGTTCCTTCAGTCTTTGTTTTAATCTTTGCCTCTCCCTTCCCTGCCAAGGGTATTCTTTTTCCTCATTTAAAGAAGGAGTAAAGCATTCACATTTTGATCATCCGTCTTGAGTTTCGTTTGTTCTAGGGATCTAGGGTAATTCAAGCATTTGGGCTAATAGCCACTTATCAATGAGTGCATACCATGTATGTCTTTCTGTGATTGGGTTAGCTCACTCAGGATGATATTTTCCAGTTCCAACCATTTTCCTACGAATTTCATAAACTCGTTGTTTTTGATAGCTGAGTAATATTCCATTGTGTAGATGTACCACATTTTCTGTATCCATTCCTCTGTTGAAGGGCATCTGGGTTCTTTCCATTTTCTGGCTATTATAAATAAGGCTGCGATGAACATAGTGGAGCACGTGTCTCTTTTATATGTTGAGGCATCTTTTGGGTATATGCCCAAGAGAGGTATAGCTGGATCCTCAGGCAGTTCAATGTCCAATTTTCTGAGGAACCTCCAGACTGATTTCCAGAATGGTTTTACCAGTCTGCAATCCCACCAACAATGGAGGAGTAAGGAACGATGTCTTTGTTCCTCTCTTTGCTAAGTCAAGAAAGTTGGAGTGGATAACTCTGTTCCTCTTCCAAGTCATTCACCAGGGACTATGTTGGTGGGCTTTGGGGAAATGGAACCTGTCACCTGTTTAGAAACGGTCACAGAATTTTGTGGCATCCATGGATATGGCGGTGCTCTAAAATAACCAAGAAGATGTGTGATTTGAAAAACCAGAATTTTGAGTTGATGTTAAATTTGCATTTCATAGCAGTTTTTTATTCTAAAATTACTCAGTAATTGTAAAAGCACATAATTAGCTCGAGACTTAATTGCTGCTACTTACCATGCACAGTGTTAAGCTGCAAGCGTTATGATGGATTATACTGTATAGTGTGAAAAGCCACCCTTGTGTATTTCAGTGGATTGTCATTGGTGTTTGTTTGCTCTGTAGGTAACACCATTTGGAAATTATTTATATATACTCTGTTTACTTATGTCTATAAACAGAACTCTTTGAAAAAGTTGGAAATACTCAAATAAATTTATGTGTTCATAATGCTCTGATTTTATACATCATAACTTTTACTCCATAAGTAGTAAAAACGACGTTACAGAATATTCATTTTACAAATAGGCTATAAGAATTGAGTTTACTTTTGTACTAGGAAACACACATAAAATTTTTGACAAGTAGTGTGGGCAGCAATGATGTCATCATTAGGGCTAAATCTGCCCCTGCTTGTGTTTTCATGTAGCAGAATAGGTTAGTAAAATAGTGCAGTAACAATGTCTCAGAATGACATTTACTGTGAATTATAGTTTTCTTTTTAAATTAGACCTCACAACTTTATAATACAGTGCCATTTTGAAACTGGAATGTTATAAGCACATCCCTTCTCCCCCGTCCCCCACCTACAGGATATCTTGTCACATTCTCAAGACTATTTCTCAGTACATGCTTAAGGTTTTTAGTACTACACTTTAATTCTCCACAAAATGCTTGTAGAAGAGTTTAGACTCACCAGGCAGAATTTGGTAACATAGATGCTTCTACAGGCACAGTCTGCTCCTCCCTCAAGGGGAGATAATTCACATATACAACATGTGGTGTTCTTTCCACTGCGGGTTTTGGTAGGAATAGCATTGGTGTAGTTCTTGTCATTAAGTTTGAATGTTCAACCCCCCTTAGGACTTTACAGTATCCTACAGGATCAATTTGAATAGAAGGTAGATCTGGCCAAGGATGAAATTCCAATCTTAAGAATATTGCTTAGCGATGCAGGAAGAGCAGGGAGTATTTTTCATTACTTTCAGTGACAATCAAATGGTTTCTATACTTTTGTGATACATTGTTATGTAAGTACTTATAAAATATTCATTTTTATGAATGACTTTCTTATGTTTTCAGTACGTTAGGGCCATTTTAGTTTTGACCGGATGTTCATAATATACTTAGGATCCATGAAATCAAGTTCTTCTACGGGAAAGATTATATTTTGTGCTTAGATTATCCTACGTGTTGAAGAATTTAATATTATGATATTTTCCTCTTTATTTAAAAGAAATGTGTTAGATTTTACATATACTTTTTTTTGTATGTGAAGTACATCTAGCTAGTAATAATGAAGTAGTGTAGTTGTTTTGAAAAGGACTTTGTGTTACATGTGATCAATAGCATTCACTTTTAGAAATTTGTTTCATGCAATAACAAAATATATATAATAATAATACTGCGTAAGTAGTAGTGTTACATTTATTTCTAATGATAAAATACGAGAAACTGTAACTCTCAAAATGTGATGATTAATATTTTTAAAAATTACATCGCAACTAATATAATTATGTGTAACTATTAGAGATTTGCTATAGTTTAATAATGGCTTTTAAAGATAAAATATAATTCTAAATATATAAAATAAAGTCATAACCATAAATAGCTTTATAGTGTCATCTTATATGAGAAAAATTACATCAAAACACTAATCTGAATATTGGATGAATTATCTTTTTTGTCATTTTTTTCCTTTTTTCTTTTATTGAATATTTTTAAATTTACATTTTTTATTGGATAATTTTTATTTACATTTCAAATTTTATTCCTTTTCCCGGTTTCCCATCCCTAAGTCTCCTATCCCCTGCCCCTCCCCCTTCTTCTATGAGATGGAAGGAATATGTTTAATAATTTTGTTTGTTTCAAGTTTATTCAAAATGGTTAAGAATTACTCCAATAATTAGAATAAATCACAATCAACCTATTTGAAAAGTCTAAGCCTGGATTGAAGTGTGTGGCGTCTGTGGCTGACATCAGTCCTAAGACAATGCAGTGGCTTTACCCTTGGGGCTGAACACATATTTCCTGTCCGTTCTGTTATGACTTTTGGAAAGGTCAGAGTGTTGAATTGTAAATTTCTGCTTCCTCTTCATTTTTCATAAAACTTGTTTTATCTTTTGTGTCTTTGGGAGTTACTATTTCCTTCCTAGATGTCAGGTCCTAGGAAGGCCAAAGATTCATTTTTATTGGATAGCTTATGTGTTTACATTTCAAATGTTATTCCCTTTTCTGGTTCCCTCCTCTCCCATCACCCCTCCCCCTGCTTCTATGAAGATGCTCTCTATCCCACCCATGTATTCCAACCCTGGCATTCCCCTGCAGTAGGGAAATGAGCCTTTACAGGACCAAGGGCTTCTCCTCCTACAGATGCCAGATAATGCCCTCCTCCGTTACATATGCAGCTGGAGCCATGGGTCCCCCATTGTACTCTTTGGTTGGTATTGATTGATATTGTTCTTCTTATGGGGTTGCAAACCCCTTCAGCTCCTTCAGTCCTTTTTCTAACTCCTTCATTGGGGTCCACATACTCAGTCTGGTGGTGAGCTTTAGATTTCCTTATCTGTATTAGTAAGGCACTGGCAGAGCCTCTCAAGAGACATCCATATCAGGCTCCTGTCAGCAAGCGCTTCTTGGCATTAGCAATAGTGACTAAGTTTGGTGTCTGCATATGGGATGGAACCCCAGGTGTGGCAGTCCCCAGGATGGCCTTGCCTTCAGTCTATGTTCCACACTTTGTCCCTGTATTTCCTCCTGTGAGTATTTTGTTCTCCTTTCTAAGAAGGACTGATGCATCCACATTTTGGTCTTCCTTCTTTTTGAGCTCCATATGGTCTGTGAATTGTATCTTGAGCATTCGAAGCTTTGGGGGTAATATCCACTTATCATAACTATAACTGTACCACAACACTGTTATTGTCACAGTTTATTTTTATATGTATATTTGCTTGTAGGCAATGGGAAAAAACCCATGGCATGTACATATTGTACAATTTAATAGTGAATGAATATAGCTAAGTTTAATCATTTTTTGGAGATTATAAATGGATAGGATCCAGGCCATCTGATTTTGCCTAACTTCAAAATACATGAAGAAACATGAAATTTCCCAAGTTTATACATAAATAAACTCAGTTCCAAAGGTAGTAAGCATGCTGACTAAAATTACAAAGCAAATAGTGGTTTCGTTGGACATTAGACACATACTATTTGATATTCTCGTGTGCTTACACCACCAAATATTTCAGGACACAAAGAAAAAGAATCTGGAGGAAGTGGGTGCTGAGGCTCATAGCTTGAGGGGTTTTATACTCTTGTGGTGGGAAAGGCCTAGAAGAGCAGATCTACTCAGTCATGGAGGCTAGAAACAAAGAGAATGCCAGCACTGGCCTGTCCCTGTAGACACATCAGGGATGTCCTGAAATAATCTTTCAGTTTTGTCAATCAAAGTAACAGTCAATACTCCCTATCCCAGAAGATTGTATAACATGAATATTCACCAGTTTCTTTATGTCTAAAATGCACTGGAAGTGTTCTAGTCATGTCCAGAAATGCCCAAATAATTGTATAGCAAAAGTAAATGACACGATATTGGCAGTACCAAAAACGTATTTTCAACTAATGATGATTTGTGCCTACAAGAGATGAAATATTGACTTATCATCCGAAAATTAAGCATCTTTAAAAAGTTTCTACTGAAAATTGCCATGGCAAAATGATATGATGGGGATGATAATAAGATAATAAGAGAATTGCACGTAAGACAATGAAATGGAATGAAGTAATGAGGAATTAAAAATAGTCACATAGGGGCTGCACGGGAAAAGCTTAATGGTTAGAGGTGCATGTTGCTCTTCCAGAAGCTAAGGGGTTAATTCCCAGCATCCACTTCAGGGGGCTTACAGCCACTTCCAACTTCAGCTCCAGATGATCTGACATTTCTGGCCTCTGCCAGGATCACCATACATGTGTTGTATGCTCACATAAACATACCCATGCAAAATTAAAAGTAAAATTAATCTTTAAAAAAAGGACATGTTCATATCAAGAAATGTTACAAGAACAAAAATAAATTTTTTAAAGAAAAAATTGATGAACTCTTAGCATGATAGATTAGGAAGGTCAGTGATACAAATTACCAGTATGAGATATTTTCTGAAAGGATAATACTCAGCATTATATGAAGAAAAGCACAATATTTACATCTCAGATATTTTGAAAAACTCCATCTCTGACCCTTCACATAAGGAGAGGTAGAATACCTAAATATTCCCATAGTTGATTAAAATCCATTAGTAAAATTGTCCTTATACAGCTAAATCTCAAATGCAAGGAACTTCACTCTATTCTTCCAGTTAAATAAGAAACTATTAATGGATGCAAGGGTAGCATTCTAAGGTACACATTTTTTTTATTTCTTTGTAAAGTTTAAGGAATTAGAAAAGAAAAAGTTAAGATGACAGTAACAGTAGCATCAAAGCTATGGAAAGCCCGGGAAAATTATTGGCCAAAAGATTTACCCAAAGTTTGAATAAAGGAAAGGAAAAGGATGATCTACCCTGTGCTTATTGGTTGTCTTTCTGTTAACCATGTAAGGTAGTTATAAATTCAGTATTAGCTAATTTAAACTCAGGAGGAATTTGTGCAGCCGTCTGACCAGGTGAATGGTGTGTGAGCTGGAGACCAACCAGGTCCTCCTAAGGAGAGCAAAACTGGAGCACTAATACTACCATCTAAAGCTCTCTGCAATACTGCATTCCCAGTATGTGGTGTGTGTGCAAATGCCTCTGACTGATAGTCATTAGAAATGCATGATGCAGTGAGAAATGGCTGAGTTCAATTTCAGAGTAGAGAATACTAATCCTGAGCTGATGGTGTAGCTGAGGCGGGGTAGCGCAGCCTAGCACACATTACTTCCTGGATTCGATTTTCAGCACTTCCCAAACTGAGCATGATGGCCCATACCTGGAATCCCAGCACCGTGCTCATGGAGGCAGAAATGTAACTGAGTTTGGAAATCATCTTTGGCTACACAGAGTTTGAGCTAGCTCAGGCTACACGAGATTTTGTCTCAAGGGGGAAAAAACCCACAAGAACTAGTAATCAATAACAAGATAATGTGATAAGCAATTTGCATGGAGCAGACACAAGCATCTTTCCTACCCTTGGGAAAGTCAAGTCTAAGCACAGAGGTTACCATATTCCTGACACCCCTTATGACTAAAGTATTACTCCTAATAAAATCATTTAAAATACTTTAAGAACATATGGAGCAGAGTAGCTGAACATTGTAGATATCGGTGTATATTCACTTCGGAAGTCTTGTCAGTCAGTTCAAAGTCAGCCTTAAGTATCTTTTCTGACACAGGACCCCATTCTGGGTATATATTCAGCAAAACATTGTGTACAGGTGTATCTCTAAGAACATGATTTTTAATTATGCCGAATAGGAATTCTTGAAATGTTGGCCCGGTGCAGTATTATAAATTGGTGACGTAAATTTAGCTCTGAAAACAAATAAACAAGCAAACAAACCTATGAACCAAACAATGTGAATAAGTGAGAGAGACACGTTTAGGACCCAGCAGTCAGATACAAATGTATATTTTATGTATATTTCGACTTCAGAGTTCAGTGACAGGCAAAGTTCATCTAGAGTGCTGCTTGTTGACTAAACATGTTAGCCTCAAAGAGGAATATGACATGGGATGGTGCATGATGGCGAGTGGGCAGTATTCTGGAGTGGTGTTTGTAAATGTATTCTGCGAGGTTAAACTTTGTGTATACTGCAAGTTGTGCCAAATAGCATTAAAAGGTTGAAAATAACATGCACTCTCTTAGGTGAGCATCAAGCATGTGTGGATTCCAATGATATGTTTTACAGGAGGAGAGGAGACAGAATAGCTTATAAGGCTCTTGTAGTGAGAGAATTTTGGTGTTTCCGGTGGCTTAGGCGAAGGTTCAAAGAGGCTACAGTTTTTTTCTACTGTGAATTCCCATTTCATTTGGCCAAACTTTGAACTACATAGAAGAAGAAGGACAAGGAAGAGGAGGAAGTAGAAGAGGAGGAGGAGGAAGAGGAAGATGAAAGAAGAAGATGAAAGAAGAAGGAGAAGGAGGAGGAGGAGGAGGAGGAGGAGAAGAAGAAGAAGAAGAAGAAGAAGAGGAAGAAGAGGAAGAAGAAGAAGAAGAAGAAGAAGAAGAAGAAGAAGAAGAAGAAGAAGAAGAAGAAGAAGAAGAAGAAGAAGAAGAAGACAATGACAGTGACAGTGACAATGAGGATGACAATGACTCCAAAAAACCAACTGAGGACAGAGTGAATTAACTTTCTTTTAAGGTGCGTCTGACTTAGCGACTTTTTTTCCTAGTGGTCAGATGTTTGCATTGCTGGTTTCCCCATGATGACATCCCAGTAGACTTAAGGTTCTGCCCATATTGAACTTCAGTGTCCTGCTCAGCTTACACATCAGTTTCCCTTCCAAAGTCACATAGCAATGATACAGAGGAAATAATACAAACTCAGAAGCAGATTCTGGTGAAGAAGCTAGAGTTATTACCTCTCATTCTCTGAACCTCCCAATTTCAATGTAAAGTGTTAGAATAATGAATCCCTGGCAATTTCCATGTTACTTCAGTCTCTAGTGTGTAATGTAAACTCAAAATGTTACTCAGGATATCTTTGCCTCTCAGTACAGAGCAACTAAAGTTCTGGAAGGAAGGTGTGTATTCTGGTTAAAATTCTTTCTTAGAGGTAACGATATTGTTGCCTGTATAGATATATCATGACAATTTTATTTTCTTTCTGAAATTATTATTCAAATATAACAGTCTTAATGGTAAAGGCATTTATTTCCTGCAGAAATGTGGGTTATCTGCTATTACTTTTCTTGTTTGTTTCTTAATATAAACTTCTATTGTTTGTGTGATGCTTGCATTTCTCACTGGTGCAAATGCAAAATGTATATAGAACATAAAGAATTGGATTCTTAGGTATTCGCCGTTATTTGTGTTTCTAGTGAGACTTTAAAAGCTGGCAGTCAGTCAGTGGTGCGGATGAGTCAAAAGATGAGGGAACAGGGCTTTAGAAATATCTATTACAGGTATTTTGGAATAGTTTTATTTCATTTTAAACATTTTTGAGCTAACAATTAGATATAATAGCGTGGTACAACTGGGCATATGCATCTTTGATTTTAATAGACTAGGAAACAAGATTAGGTAATGAATGAATCATTGTACTGTGAAATTAGTGGGGATTCTGGTCTTTCTTCATAAGAAGCAGCAGTGGCGATGCACGCGGCCCTCATTAGTGAGAACCTGACTGGGAGGATAATTTGATGAAATGGAAAGATGATCTGCAATGCAGTTTCTACTCCAAAGCCTTCGAATAAGTGTTAGGAAATATGAATTTGTTTCTGCTCCATCTAACCAAATTTGGTACAATGGGGTGCACAGTTAGGGAAAAAACTCTCCAGCACTTAATGAGGTAATCATTCATGCTGAATGCCTATGAGCAGTCATTCAGTGAAAAATTGATTTTCATAGTGTCCTAGACTTGGTAACTTTCACAGGTTTGTGTGGTTAGTGTGTAAGTACCATAAATAAAATATATGGTTCTCCTGGAAAGTAAGTGTATTTTTTCTTTACTTGATATATCCTTTCTAGGAGCTCAATCCCTTTTCATTTGCAGTTTTAAATGTTGTATGTTTCACAGATAAACATTAATAAAGTGAAATCTCATGGCTGCAAAGCCACTGATTTTTGCTAATGAGGAGTGAGTTTGGATATAAATTCGCTTAATTCCACCCTTAGCAAAAACACTTAGGCATAGTTTAGTACATATTGTAAGTCAAAACATCATTTAGCGGTTCGGAAGGTTTAGAGAGTCAAGACTGCTTTTGAAAAAGTTGGGATGTTTATTGACTGTGCAGTCCACCAATTGTTGTAAACACCGGTTCTAGCTGTAGGAGCGTCAATCATTAGAGCGTGTGCCACACCTGTGAAGTACCGCCTGGAGAGGAGGCAATCCTTCCATTATTTTTTTATAACAGAGAATTTTGGGCACCTGTAAATTCATCGGCTTTAAAATTCATCAAGTCACGATGACTTTGTATGCTGCTTATATAATTTTCTTTACATGTTGGATAATGAGCTAAATGCTACGGGCCATAATTTTCAACCATATATTTTGCTGTTTTAAAGAGATGTACTCTTTTGTGTACATATAGTATTCTTTTCTTTTTGGTACCTAAAGACCTCAGGGGAAAAAATAGTTATTTTGGAGCTCGATACACAGGCATCCTTCCACCCATCCACACATTTACGCATGTGAGCTGATTGTCTCTGCTCTGATTGTGTTGTCTGCTATTTCCCTAGCTCTGTGGTGAGTCCTTGAGTGCTAACCATAACAGCAATTCATCCCTAAATTGTTGACTCACTATCCAGGATTGATAGTTAATCATTTACAGAAAGAGTCTAAGGAGAGGAAATATAGAAAATAAAATAGGTACAAATAGCTTAAGTAGTTTTGGAGGTGTGGAAGATGAAACAATGGCTTTTTCATATGAAGAAGGGTGTGCCAACTTGTGCATACAGCAGGCAGAACATAGCCATTGCTTTTGTGAGTTTTATGGGCTAAGTTGAGGTAATTTCATTCATTAATCTTGTTTATTAGGGAGGGTGACAAGGAAATCACCCTGGTCCTTTGTAGCTTTTGGTTTTGTTTTTACTGTATTGGCAAAGGAAATCAAGATTTACTGCCCCCACATACTTTATCTGAAGAAGTTGCCAGCATGAGAAACAAATACAGCACTACATTGTAACGTGGGCAGTAATGGAGATGTGCCCACAGAGAGGAGCAAGCACCAGGGTTGTTAAGAGTGGGAGGAGCGGAAAGGGACCGCAACCTGGAAGAAAGACTGGTGACAATGGGGAGACAGATTGGGAAGGCCAAGAGCTCAACAGGAAGGAAATACGCAGACTTTAAGAGTCTTTTTTTTTTCTTTTTTTCGGAGCTGGGGACCGAACCCAGGGTCTTGCATTTGCTAGGCAAGCGCTCTACCACTGAGCTAAATCCCCAACCCCTTTAAGAGTCTTAAAATGTAATTAATTTGCTAATTTTTTTTGCATTCTTAGTTTTTCACTATAGTCTGGTGACTACTAAAGGGAAAATTAAAATAGATTATTATATAAAATATCTAACAAGTTATAATATTGAATTGCATAGTATGTGGAATGTGGTGGTAAAGTCCCATTCCATTCGCTCCCTCACTGCTGTGTCTGGCATATCCACACTTGATAACGGTCTGTCATTGATCTCTCAGTGCTGCAGTTATCAGGTCGATCGTCTTAGTGTCTCCATATTTGTTTTCAGTTGTCTTTGCTTCAGTTCTTAATGGCCACAAGGAGTAGTAAGTACTGCCTGCAGCATAATGGCAGCATTTGGTTATAGTTGTTCTAATTTGTTATTTCTGTAGTTGACATCTTTCTATGACAAGTAGCTAAGAGGCATGCAAATCTAGTAAAGATTCTGTTTTATTGGGTTTACTATTACTTATGGTTTTAGGGATCTATTAGGGTTCTCAAATCACCTCTCAAAGATCAAGGAAGACTGCTGTAATTCATAACAGATACTGTTATATATTATACCTTTGTCTTTGTTATCCAAATATTTTTTAAAATCTCTTATTTCTGTATCTCTCTTTGTTTTTACCTGTTTCTGTTTACAATTTCTTACTAAGAAGATGGGGCTAGTTAGGGAGAAGAAGGTTTCTCAGGTTTTCGATTTTGCTGATGGCATGTCTATATTATCCTGGAGCCCATTTCTATATGCCAGATAATCTGGTTGATAGATGTTTTTCTAGACCGTGCACTGACTGTGAATGAAAATAGAATGGGTTATCCCAAATTTGTATCAGTAAAATTGAGGCCATCTATGAATTTCTATTTTTGCCAGAAATACTCATTAAACATTGTGTGTTTAGATATTCTGGCTGGCGGCCATTATACAGATTGATAAAAATCTGTTCTATTTTCAGGTGCCCATAAAAGTTCTGTGGTTTTTAGGAGCCATTCTGGAGCATGCTCAATAATCTGAGTCACAGTGTTCTCTACAACATCCAGGCCCTATAGGCAGGACAGAGGCACTCTGGTAGCTTACAGCTTTTCCTGAAGAGTGGAAGTCGTCAGTACTGACAGGCTCTCCAGGCATCTGGAATGGATTGTGTCTAATGAAATGGCACAGTTGGTCATATTTGCATGCCATGAACAAGAGCAGATAGCCGGAAATAATCTGCCCAGAGACCAGAGAGAAAAACCACGCCTCAGAAAGATTAGCAGGGTGGCATAAAAGATTATGCTCCCTTTTCCGAGGGAAAACAAACAGACAGTAACCTTATGTTTTCTTCCATAAAGTAAGATATATTTCACACACATCTGTAGATAAGTATGCATAATGTGTAGACACGTTTTTACTTTTAAAAATGCAAATATATATAGCAATGGAGCGTGCTTAAAATGCAAAGCCAACTTTGTTACCAAATGAATTAAATAGAGGTCTGGCAGACTTAGTCCCAAGGTCTCACTTGAAAAGTTGATTGAAGCCTGTATTAATAAGTTAGGTGTTTTGTTAGATAATTACAAATATTGTATCAGGAAGTACCCACCCCCTAACACTGAACATATATTGTTCTGTGGCACAACAGGAATCTTTTCTGGAAGGCAAACAGAGGGCCCCCTAACTGCCTGACTGAAATGACAATATATCCCGTGTCTTGGAGATGGTTGAGAAAATAAGCGATTGATTGGATGTATGCTAAGAAGTGATATTTGGGATCACAAATCAGATTGCATGTGCCTTGGGAAGCATGGATAGCATGTCACTATGCAAAGTTTACATTGGATTCTGTTTATTTTAATATCATGATTGAGATCTCTGAATTTTCTGAGAATAACTATAGTATAGTTAAGTATAGCAGAATAAAATAAAACAAAATTGATTCTGAAAATCCATTGAAAATAAAAGGTAAAATGAAATCCTGCCTATATTTGGTATCAGGACATTGACATTTACTGTATTATTTGATGGCATATGAGAATAACTAGAAATTTTGTCATTATTTTTAACTAAAAGTTGGCCAGTTCTGTGTGCAATGTAGCAAACCCCAATACTTGTCTTGAACACAAAACAATCTCTTCTCTTTTCATAGATATGTTATAAAGAAATCCCTAACATTTTATTAGCTTTTATATTCGTGTATGTATATGTATATGTATTAATCTTGGATTTTTTATTTAAATCTATTAACTTCTTCTGGCCTTGTATTTCATAAAAACTTTTAATTCTTTGGTTTTTCAGTTTGAGAATCAAAAAAATCAGGGCCTTGTACATGTTAGACAAATATTGGGCTATATGATCTACCTCTGACACTGCAGTTTTTCTTTGTCTATAGCAGTCATTCTTTGACAGCATTCCACAGCACATATTTCCATCTAAGTTGACGCATCCCCAAAGGTTGTAACTGGGAACTGTGTTCTAAGTTGGAAATTTTTCTTTAGATTGTGAAGAGCTTGGTGTTAGTGCTTTCTACAGTTTACCTTAGCAAGATATTCATGATGCCTTCAACATAACTACTTCTTGAAATTCTTGAAGTATGCTTTTTATAAATTTCATCATTTTCATCTTCCAGTAGGTAGTTAAAAGAGTGGACTGTAGAGACAGCCTCTCTAGATCAAAACTGGATCTCCATTACTTTTCATTCTCAGTGTCCTTGGTCTAGACAAGTTATCTCTAGTGTTTCCTCTGGGGTTAGTAAAGAGTTGACCTGATGTGGGACGTTTGGGGAATCCAGTGAATTATCCACATGAAGCATCTAGATTGTGTATGTATGTCTTTGCTACAAAAATAAAAATATTTGATTATAAGTGAATATAAGCATTTGGCAATTAAAACCCTATTACCTATCCTCCTAGAAGTAATTCCTAGAATTAGAAAACATGAAAGGAAATAAATATGCAAAATGGATTCCGCACAGCTTAATAGATACACATTATTCCAATTATTTCAGATTACTATTTCTTTGGCACTTTTGCCCCAGATAAAACTTCTCATCAAGTATCTTTAAAATAACTTTATTGAGATATAATTTATACATTATGTCTCTAGTAAAGTCTACAACTTATTGACTTGTATATTTACACAGTTTTTCAAACATACTCTCTACAGAAATGCAGATTTTTTAATCACCCCATAAAGAAACTGTACATTTAGTAGTCTACCCATCCTTCCTCTATTCCTAGTAAGCACTAATACCCTTTTCTGTGTTTCGATGGCTTTCATGTTTTTAGTATTTAACACACAAAGAATCATGCAGTATTTATTTAGTCTCTTGTAAGCTGCCTCTCCCATTTAGCATGATGCTTTCAAAATTCTTGAATGTTAAAATATGTTAGAACTTTATTATTTTCAGAAAAATGGTGAGGATAGGAGACGGAAACTGGCCACACAAGACAGGAAGCACAAAGCAGGAGGTCTGAGCTTGTTCTTTCTGGAGGCAAGATGCTAGAGCTCTTCAGATCTGTATGTAGGCTCATTGTTGTCTCTTACTCCTACCTTGAAAGTATACAGGAGGACATGACAGGCTGAGACAGGTTCTGACCACATTAGCTTCCTCTCCCTGTCTCAGTCCAGCCTTTGCCATAAATGCTTTCAAAAGGCCCCAGTTGAGCAGCTTGGCAATATCCAAATTCTCGTCATCTGTCAGTGTCTGTCGGTCCATCTTCTACCTATAAACCTATAGTAAGTTTTTCTTTGAAAATCTCCCCTTTGTAGTCTTTGAGTTTCATTCTTTATATTTAGGAAACTCAAACCCCAAATCAGTGGCTGGAGCCAGGTTTAGTGCCATCGAGTTTTCTAGAATCCTGTCCTCCCCCAGACCTGTATGCCTGTATGATGAAAAGCAAAAGTCTTAAAGAACCCCAAGGACAGTCCAGAATTTCCCATGTCAAAAATGAAATTGCACTTCCAAGATTTTTCTTCTAATTCACACAAGAAGCTTTAACAGTGCAGCTCTATCTTGAATTGCTAACACCTTTAGTTACTTAAACAATGCTTTCATTGTACTTACCTATGAGTACATCACATAACTTTTTTACTATTTATTTTCATTTCTTCACCAGAAAAATTAATATTACTTTTTTGCTCATATTCATTTAGGGTCCCCTACATCAGGCTACTTGGAGCTTCCATGTTTAAATTATCTATTCAAAGTATGCTTTGAATGATGAACGCGGCCATATTTCTATAGAACACTTTTCATTTACATTTAGGCCATATTTTTCCAATTCCGAAGATCCTTGGGAATAGTATCTTTTACTTATTAATATTAATGTATCTTTGATTGCCCTTGTGTTTTATAGATCGGTTCTCCACCTATTCCAGAGTTTGCTTCACAGTATTATGCTTTTTAATGAGAACTGGCTCATGATTCTAACAACCTCTTTAATATCGCTTAAGTGTATGTATTACCAGATGCAGCATTCAGCCCATGCTCATTTGGTAACCTGAGAGCAAATGAGAGAACTCACCTACTGATTCATCTATAGGACCCAGGACACACCATTCCTATAGCATTTTATTTGGTAATCACTGGTTTTAATGGTTTAAATGATTCATATTGATAATATATATATGTATATGTATATGTATGTATGTATACACAGCCGGACTTCCTTATTGTTCAGACAATGGATATTTGCCATCTGTGACATATTTATAATTATAGTCTGCCATACAGAGCCTATACCAAGCTTACACAATTCACAGTTCCATTTATGTTCCTTTTTCTTTTGAAGAGAGTTTTCTGATGTCAATGTTGTTGAAATAGAATTATTTGACCAAAGAAATAATATTTCCATACAATGTTAATACATAAAAACACTCTGCAAAGGTCAAGTGACACACATAGGTGTGTTGGTTCGTTTCTTGGTCTTCAGTTCTATTCCACTGATTTACCTGGTTGTCTCTGAACCAATACCATGCAGTTTTTATCTCGATTGATCTGTAATACAGCTTGAGGTCAGGAATGGTTCTTTTATTGTTGAGAATACTTTTCGCTATTCTGGGTTTTTTGTTATTCCAAATGAATTTGCAAATTGCTCTTTCTAACTCTATGAAGAATTGAGTTGGAATTTTGATTGGGACTGCTTTGGATCTGTAGACTGCTTTCAGCAAGATGGACGTTTTTACAATAATTAATCCTGCCAATCCATGAATATGGAAGATCTTTCCATCTTCTGAGATCTTCAATTTCTTTTTCAGAGACATGAAGTTCTTGTCATATAGAGCTTTCTCTTGCTTGGTTACAGTCACACCAAAGTATTTTATATTATTGGTTACTATTGTGAAGGGTGTTGTTTCCCTAATTTCTGTCTCAGCCTCTTTATTCTTTGATTAGAGGAAGGCTACTGATTTGTTTGAGTTAATTTTATACCCAGCCACTTTGCTGAAGGTGTTTATCAGGTTTAGTAGTTCTTTGGTGGAACTTTTGGGGTCACTTAAGTATACTATCATATCATGTGCAAATAGTGATATTTTGACTTCTTTCCTTCCAATTTGTATCCATTTGACCTCCTTTCGTTGTCTGATTGATCTGGCTAAAACTTCAAGTACTATATTGAGTAGGTAGGGAGAGAGTGAGCAGGCTTGTCTAGTCCCTCATTTTAGTGGGATTACTTCAAGTTTCTTTCTATTTAGTTCAATGTTGACTACTCATTTGCTGTATATTGCTTTTACTATGTTTATGTATGGGTCTTGAATTCCTGATCTTTGCAAGACTTTTATCATGAAGGGATATTGAATTTAGTCAAATGCTTTCTTGACCTAATGTCAGTAAAAATATAGTTATTATAAAAAAGAAAATGCTACAAAAGACTATTCTCAACAATCAAAGAACTTCTGGGAGAATCACCATCCCTGACCTCAAGCTGTATTACACAGCAATAGTGATAAAAACTGTATGGTATTGGAACAGAGACAGGCAGGTAGATCAGTGGAAAAGAATTGATGACCCAGATATGAACTCACACACCTATGGTCACTTGATATTTGACAAAGAAGCTAAAAACCATCTAGTGGAAAAAAGACAGCATTTTCAACAAATGGTGCTGATTCAACTAGCTCTCAGTGCATAGAAGAATGGAAACCAATCCATTCTTATGGTCCAGTACAAAGCTCAAGTCCAAGTGGATCGAGAACCTCTACATAAAACCAGATGCACTCAAACTAGTAGAAGAGAAAGTGGGTAAAAGCCTTGAACACATGGGCACAGGGGAAAATTTCCTGAACAGAACACCAATGACTTATGCTCTAAGATTAAGAATTGACAAATGGTACCTCATAAAATTACAGAGCTCCTATATGGCAAAGGACACTGTCATTAGGACAAAATAGCAACCAACAGTTTAGGAAAAGATCTTTATGAATCCTCCATCTGATAGAGGGCTAATATCTACTATATACAAAGAACTCATGAAGTTAGACTCTGGAGAACCAAATAATCCTATTAAAAATGGGGTACAGAGCTAAACAAAGAATTCTCAACTGAGGACTATCAAAAGGCCAAAAACACCTAAAGAAATGTTCAACATTCTTAGTCATCAGGAAAATGCAAATCAAAGTGATCATGAGATTCCTCCTCACACCAGTTAGTATGACTAAGATTAAAGATTCAGGTATTAGCAAATGCTGGTGAGGATATGGAGAAAGAGGAACACTCCTCCATTACTGGTGGGATTCCAAATTGGTACAACCACTCTGGAAATTAGTCTGGTGAATCCTTTGAAAATTGGACATAGTATTACCTGAGGATCCAGCAATACCACTCCTGGACACAATGGAGTACTACTTTGCTATTAAAAACAATGACTTCATGAAATTCTTAGGCAAATGAATGGATCTAGAAAATACCATGAGTGAGGTAACCCAGCCACAAATGAACACACATGGTAAACACTCACCTCTAAGTTGATATAAGTCCAAAGCTCAGAATACCCAAGATAAAATCCACAGACCATATAAAACTCAAGAAAAGGGAAGACCACAGTGTGGATGCTTCAGTCCTTCTTAGAAGGGGGAACAGAATACGCATGGGAGGAAATACAGAGGCAAAGTGTAGAGCAGAGAATGAAGGAAAGGCCATCCAGAGATTGTCCCACTTGGGGATCCATCCCAAATACAGACACTGAACCCATACACTCTTGTAGATTTCAAGAAGTTCTTGCTGACAGGAACCTGACATAACTGTCTCCTGAGAGGCTCACAGCCAACTATTAGACTGATCACAGGGTCCCAAATGAGGAATTAGAGAAAGAACTAAAGGAGTTGATGGGGTTTGCAACCCCTAGGAATAACAACACTATCAACCAACTAGAACACCTGAGCTCCCAAGGACTAAACCACCAACCAAAGAGTACACATGGTATGACCCATGGCTCCAGCCACATAGGTAGTAGAGGATGGCCTTGTTAGTCATCAATGGAAAGAGAAGCTCTTGGTACTGTGAAGGCTTGATATCCCATATAGACAAATGCCAGGGCAGGGAGGCGGGAGTGTGTGAATAGGTAGGGAAAGATCCTTAAAGAATTAGGAGGGGGGATCTGAGAGGGGGTTTTTGGAGGGGAAACTGGGAAGAGGGATAACATTTAAAATGTAAATAAATAAAATTTCCAATAAAATAATCAGTCTGCAAGATGGATTCTTTTCAATGATACCATCTATACTATGGCTTAATCTTACTTTGATGTTGTTGCTTTCCAAAAATATTTAGCCCAGGTCTCTCCTCTCAGCTCATGGCATCACATTGGGCTTCTCTCAGTTGTCTTGAATTAATAACTTGCTCCTCTGCAAGACTGTAAGTTCCATTTGGGCTTGGATTTTGCTCAACATCTTTTGCCCAATATGAATATTCAGGAAGAAGATAACATAATGGGACAGTGTGGGCATGTCTTTGACTAAATAAGCAAGATGTTCCATTGTCTTTGGAGAAAAAATTCTTCTGAGGTAATCCCATTCAGAGGTTCCCTTTTAGACCTAATGTTCATTACACGGCCAGTCGCCCAGAATCTCTCTGGTCTGTGCCTCAAATAAGTAGCAGTAAGTACTTTTATATTATTACAAAACCAGGCTCTGGTGAAGAGGCTCAGTGGGTCGATATGCCTTCCACCCAGGCCGATGTCCTGTGTTCAACATCTGAGAAACACAAGATGGAAGGAGAGTACCCACTCCTCTGAAGTCTAGTGCTTGCTTTTGTTCTCGCTCTCTTGCTCTCTCGCTTTCTCGCTCGTATGCTCTCCAGCTCTCTCTTTCTCTTTCTCTCTCCCTCTCTCTCTCTCTCTCTCTCTCTCTCACACACACACACACACACACACACACACACGCACACACACACGCACACACACACACACACACACACACACACACACACACACACCACACACCTACCTCACAATTTAAATTTTTACATTTTGAAAAAAAGACCAAATCTGGAAGACAGGAACACTGAGGAAAGGGGATCCATGAGCTCCTGAAGTGGACAGAGTGTATTGGTCTGCATTATGGCAGTTTCTCTGTAAAAGGAATGTTTGTCCATTAAGGAATGTTTGACTCTTCCAAATATACAGTTCACATCTTATGTGACTTGATTAGAAGAGCCCTTGTCTTGACCATAACTGCATTGTGCACTGACTTAGACATATCATAGGAAAAGGAACACGGAGTTATTCAGACAGATGCTGGTACCGCATGTACTACTGGCCTTAAGTACAAACAGCGCACACAGCATGACCTATGCTCATACTTTCACATCTCTGCATCTTCAGCAAGTGTAGTTGTCATCATATACATGGGCGTGAGTTTGCTTTGTCAGTAGAGTTTTCTCAGAAGGTGGATATTTTCTTAGTTTTGTCAGAGAGTCTTACTTGGCAGCATCGTAGTATCTAGTCATGGGCTAGAGTAGAAAAGGGTGTGGTGAGGAATGGATTTAGTTGTCTTCTCGAGCTATGATTGGACGTCAGAGTGTGCTTCTGAGGAGCTTTGCTGCACCGCATCCAGATGGGTTTCTTTCTGAACTCAGACACATTCCTAGTCGAGGTGTGCAATGAGGATCTACTTCCTCACTGTGGACAACAGCTTCAATGGCCACTCACACAGTTGTCCAGATGAAATTCAGCCTAACTTTCTGTGCTTCATCCATTGAGGAAGCCATTTTCATACCTTCACTTACAATCAGTATAACAAAAATGTGGAATCAAAGGAAAGAATTACTAAGAAATAACTGTTTGCCTTTTCCTATGAAGTAGGTAGGGTTTTAGTTCTGTATTTTGAAATTAACATGATCTACTAGCTTTTAGCTTTTCAGAGGGAATATTTCCTTAGTATATAGATCTCACACAAAAATTACATACTCTACCAGTTTGGCTACTAGGTAAAAGTATTATATATCTGAAACTTTAAAAAAAAATTACAGCTTTCCACTACAGGCCACAGTGCATGATAAGTTATGTTCATAAGCTTCCTGGACAAAGCAACACAGATGTCAGGATGTAAAAATAATTTTCAATGATGAATTTCAGGGACAACAATAAAAGTTTGGGGCCAGGAGTGTTGTTCATCTAATGGAGGGCACCATGTTCTGTCCTCAGGTAGGGAGCATTGTCCCATTTTAAACCGTTGAGAGAAAAGGGCTTTATATTTTAAATTGAAAGCTAATAAATGCTCTTTTTCTCATTAACACGCATGACCTCTGTGGTTTATGGTCTCATGCACACTGGCCCACTTTCTCAGTCTCTGTTAATGATGTTGAGAACCTCTGTTTAACATGAATTATTTTCTAAGCAAATCCTTGTAAATTCACAATAGATGTTAATTGCAGTGGTCTGCCCAGGAAAGACAACTATCAAAATTAACTCAGTGTTTTGCACTTTTTCTGTTTTTTTTCCCCCTGACATGTGTATCAGTTGATTGAATTTGTGGACTTTATCCAGACATTTGTTCTGTCTCTGCTACTGTGAAATGGCAAGAGTTTTTATGTTATTTTATTTTTATTTCAAATAAGCTCCATGCTGTCAAGTTACAATCATTAGACCTGGGAAAAGAAAGACTGGTGAAGGATAACTAAAAATTGGGTTTATAAAACTCTCTTGTATTTTTATGTTCTTTGTAATTAGTGGTAGATTTAATTTTATATATACATAGATATAAAGATATAGATATATAATTTGCATGATTGGAAGTGAAAATATATATACATATATATATGTTCCTTTGAGGTAATTTAATATAAAATTTAAGTCTAAATTTGAATTTGGATTTAACTTCAAACTAATATTCGAGTCCTAGAAGATAGCAAATGAACCCAGACGTCTGTGTTCTCAATGGCTGAACTGGTAATTAGTTCTTCAAGTTTCCAAACAAGAGAATTTAGGTAAAAAGAAGAAATAATGTATAAGCTTTAGAACAAAGCGCCGATAGAGGTATTAAAACATCACATGACTTGAGTTCTAGATTTTAACATAAATGTGGTCAACAGAAGCTTTGATGTTCCTTTCTTTATTTTAACCCACGAACTGGCAATAGTTTAACTTTTTTATTAAAGGTGTCATTCTAGTGAAATCTCTCACCAGAAGTTGGTCTTTAGAAGGTGGTCAGAAATGAGAGTGGCCTGAGATCCCACTTGAGGCCGTCTTTCAGGGGAGGACAGTTGAACTCTTGGATTATGCAGATTGCATTGTGAGTAGCTACTTCCACAACTGAAATGAATTGCAGGTGAGAACCCTGAGACATAGGTGAAGTGAGCTTTCCTGGTACTCCTTGTGACCGAGTGTGTGTGGTAGGTCAAGTGTGTGTCCAAGTAGCAGTGAGCTGCTTTCAGAGATTTGTCTTGAAATGCCAGTTGTTTGCCTTAGCATAGCATTTCCCTTCTCTATTAATGGAGCATGTGCTCCAAAACATGTGACAGATGTGCAATGTCCATGTGTGACAAGGTCTCCTCTATACTATACATACACTTCTTATAACAAAGCCTTCGTCATCAAACGAGTTTCTTATTCCAAAATCTCTGATATCACCTACCAGCTTGTTAAAATAAAGAACGTTTTAATAACCTATAGTTTATCAGGTGACCCATATGCTTAGGAAACTGAAAACTTTTTTTCCCTAAATTTTGGAGACAATAAATCAGGTTTATATTAAATGAAATCCTTATCTTTCACTGGAAAACTGAATGTAAAAGTGGTTTATTTCTACCCTGTCATTTTTTCTATGGCAGTCAGAATTTTTCTGTTCTTGATAAATATTCCCATTTATTCCCAGTAATGGTCTTCTGGCTTTTGATGTGAGAGTGTGTGTGTGTGTGTGTGTGTGTGTGTGTGTGTGTGCGTGTGTGCGCGTGCTTCATTCTAATATTTCAACAGGCCACACAGGTAGGTCCTGGTCTACCATACTCAGTTGAAAACATGTATCAGTTGATATCCTTGAAGTGTCTTTAATGTGTTTTTAAAAGCCTTGTGGGCCTGCAGTGGTGAGAAAGAGAACTGGAAACGAGTAGCCAAGAGAGATGCTGTGAGACTTGCTCTACAGAGCTAGGACTTAAATTGTAAAGAAGTAAAGCAGAGAAATTTCAGTGGTGTATTAGGAAGACAAAATGACATAAAGTAAATGCAAGTATAGTATGCTATGTGAATCCACTCTAATAACATACAATGTATTATTAATACTTATTTTACACAGCAATGATAGAATTCTCTGTTGTATGATTGGAAGAGAAATGTATATATGGAGGTATAAACATGAACAAGATTTTTTGTTTCTGAAATATATAAATACATAGTATTATTTCTGAGCAAATAAATTACATCTTCAAAGTTAATTGTTTAAAATCAGAGATCACGTAGGATGATAACATTAGGGGAAAGGAGCTGTTTAAGTGTTAATGTGTTCTTTTTTTTTTTTTTTTTACTCTCCCTCTTCCCCTGTGTTATTTACAGTCAAGTGTAGGTGAAGACATTGCAGTTAGAAGTGACAATCTGATACTCTTTCAGCATCTCTCTGGGAGGTAAACAGTTTTTATTTGATTTGCACCAAAGTGCTTGCATAATTGCCCTTTTAGGAGATAAGAAGATTTTTCTTCTCAGGAGACCAAACAATCGTAATCTCTGAGAGAAAACTATGGAAGCATTGTCAGCACAAATGTGGGACAATCACTTGTTGTTGTTGTTGTGAGGCGGATGGGGATGTTCTGAGTTCTGACACCCTGTGACATTTATGAGTTTTGGTATTTCCAAAATTGCAAAAAAGCCATCTGGCCAAAATGGCTTGGCCTTAGAAACTTTTTAATTCTATCCAATTATCTTTTTTTAAGGTTACTCACAGTTTGCATTTCAAATTTTTATTGTTTCTACAATAGCAGCTCTAATAGTAAATGAAATGTAATGTTTTGAAAGATATATAAGGACTTTGAAATTCATTTAGAGATCAGAACCCTGGAGACTGAATATGTAAGCAGGAAATACCTAGCATTCACTCACCTGGGTCTGAACTGGGTGATTCTTGCCAGAAGGTTCATATTAGCCAGACACTTACTGTTTTATGCCACATCTCTCCCCTCCCCTCTCTTTTCTCTTTTACTCCTCCACCGTGAAGAGTACTCCATCCCTTCAAATGGGCAGGATGCCATCTCCTCCTAGGTCCCCTTGAGTCTCCCTGTTCTTTCCTTCTTGTCCCAGCAGTGTCCTTGTCTGGTTCCTTTTATCAGTGTTTGTGGTTGGCCTTCTCTTATCCCTTCTCCTCTCCCCCATGCTTCTTCCCACTCCTTTTTTTTTTTTTACATTTTATTATTTTTTTTATTAACTTGAGTATTATATACATTTCAAGTGTTATTCCCTTTCCCGGTTTCCGGGCAAACATCCCCCTCCCCCCTCCCCTTCCTTATGGGTGTTCCCCTCCCAACCCTCCCCCCATTGCCGCCCTCCCCCCAACAATCACGTTCACTGGGGGTTCAGTCTTAGCAGGACCCAGGGCTTCCCCTTCCACTGGTGATCTTACTAGGATATTCAATGCTACCTATGAGGTCAGAGTCCAGGGTCAGTCCATGTATAGTCTTTAGGTAGTGGCTTAGTCCCTGGAAGCTCTGGTTGCTTGGCATTGTTGTACATATGGGGTCTCGAGCCCCTTCAAGCTCTTCCAGTTCTTTCTCTGATTCCTTCAACGGGGGTCCTTATACCCCTTTTTACTTTTCTCTCCTCCCACGTTCTATCCTCTCCCATCCCCCTTCTTCTTTAATACTTTCTTTTTTCTTTCATCCCTATTCATTGAGCTCAAAGACTATAACCTAAGTAGGAAACTGAACTTTACGTGTACCTGGCTTGGTAGAAGAGTTAATGGAAAGCCTTTAGGTGGTTGTAGGCATAAATTTGGAGTTTCCTTCTTATTGATGTTCATAGCTTAGACCATATTACCTTGAAAAGAATAATCCTTATTTTCCTTTTCATATGAGTATAAGGTGAACCAAATTTTCAATAGGCAAAGTACTTCTTCATGGCTGTTTTGTTTTATAAGCTCAAACTAGTATCTTTAATTCAGAAGGTGATGTGCTATTCTACTTGAGGAAATGGAGAGTTATTACTTTTTTTTTTACAAAGCCAGTAGCTACTATTTTTGTGTCATCTTTTAGAAAAACAAACCAAACAAAACCAAATAGCCCTCACAACACACCCAGAAAATTCTCTAAATCCATCCAGGCAAATTGCATAATCTTTCCATCTTTTCATCTTCCAAACTGTCCAGCCTTTCAATTCCTTGGTAAATCTATAGAGAACAAAGTAAAGTCAACTGTGTCCCCTCTCTGGCCATTGATGTTGCTTACTACCCATTCACAGGGACTCTTGTGAATGGTGCCTCTGAGGAGTTGTGCTATTTGGATTCTTAAGGCTATCAAACTGTATATTAATTTTTGGACAGTTTGTTTTGACACAGGGTTTCTCTGTGTAGCTCTGCTTTTCCTGGACCTAACTCTGTAGACAAGGTTGGCCTCAAACTCAGATCCGCCCGCCCCTGCCTCCTAAGTGCAGCTAGTTCAGGAGCTAGTGCACCTAGTGCAGCAGTTTTTGTTTTTGTTTGTTTTGCTTTGTTCTTTCCTAATTCCTTTCTGACTTTTTTCAGTTATAAGTAAGACAAAGATAAAAAGTTTTATTCTTATCATTTGTGTTGGCGAAACATTTAGTTATCATGTGTACATCCCTGCATGCTACTCATTATTTTCAAAGCAGCCAGATGAGTGCTAAGTGTGGCTGTGAATGGAGAGTATTTTTAAAGTCTTCAGGACCCGATTACATTCAGGGGCATGGTATCTCCTTCTGTAACTATGGTCTTATTATTTTTGTTGTTTTTATTTTTCCTTTGAGAAATAAAGATGCAGGCAGTTTTTGTTGCCTTAAACAATTTTTACAAGTCAGTTGGATTTCATGAAGGCTTATGAATCCTACACTATTTATTTCAGGCTAGCAAGCAAATGATTTGAGGTTTTCTTCCCTGCCAATACACATAGCTATACTTTTGGTTTCATGGGAAACAAATATTACTTAGGCAGAATGAAAATCTAAGACGAGAGTGCATTCATTTATAAAACTGTTACCTTTCATCTTTTTCTAACTATGTGCTCTTTTTTTTCAGACTTACTTTTATTCATTGGGACATTTTATAGGATTTTACTTGTAAGTTACACTTCCTTTAGAACAACTGATATGTTGGTTCTCGGTAGATGGCTATTAAAATTTAGAATGGGTTAAGAGCCAGTGAATTATAGCACTGTGTAATAAAAAGCAGCTACCATATCTGCACAGAGCAGTCTCCCCTCCCCTTCTCACACTGACCCTGTGGCGCTATATTCACATAGGGCATAAAATGTCAGTGCTGGAGCGTTGCCAGGCCCCTGGGAGTGAGTGCCTTTGCACTTTATGAGACTGTCACCCTGTGCCAGTGCTGAACAGACAGAAGCAATAGAAAGGAATGCTTGTTTCTTCCAGTAGAAAAAAGCATTCAGATTACTCTAGGCAATATGACTTTAGCCACATTCTCTAAATACATGGACAAGAATGAGAGGAATAAAACTGTTCTGCATTTGAGAGGAGGACTAGCCAAAGTTGTAATGAATCTGTCTGGATTCGGGTGGAGTTAGGAGAATGCCTTTTTAGAGGTGGAATTCCCCAATTCCTTCATATTCAATCCTCACAAAATTATTTGTTTCTATTGGTGCTACTGGAACTGCCATGATTTTCAGAAACTAAATTGCCTTCAAATGTGTGTCTTCACCATGCAGAGCCCTGACATTGTCATTTACTATCTTTACCTCCCCAACCAAATTATTTTTTCATATCATTTGCACAACTTCTTGGCTTACAGAGCTTGTGATATGTGCCTTTCCTTACTTTAAGTGGTGTGGTCTGAAAGTGTGAAAGAGGAAAAGAAATGATGGAAGTCCATGAAACAGGGACACGTGTGTTGTGTGTAAGCTTTGATCTGTGTGAAGGCAAGTCATGATGCTGGTTGGCTGTGATCCAGCAGGTGGTGGTGAATCGTCAGCAAGTAAAGAACTTCATTCATACAGATGAGGTCATTGTGTAATCTCAAGAGAATTCTCAGTGTGCTAGTTATTACAACTTGGATGTGGAGTGTGACCTTCTTAAAATTAAGGTATCTTACTTTGCTTTAATACGATAAATTGTATCAGAGAACATCAGTGGGGGGAGTTGCTACTGTTCTAACAAGCCTGTTGCTACTAGAAATTTAACTGACCCTCTTCACTGTTATGACATTTATTAATTTGATTAGGTCTGTGTACCAATAATTGAGATTTCATGTCTTTAAATTTATAGTTGCATAGTGTGTTGAATTATGTCCTGTAGAAAAATATATAATGGTTTCCCTTTATTTCTGGTCTTACTTTTCATGGTTTTGGTTTTGGTTTTGGTTTCCTACAGACAACTATCATATTAAACTAATAAATGGAAAATTTCTGGAAGTGGTCAAATGTTTTAAACAATCTTTATTTTAGTATGTTGTACTTTTATTATTGTTATGGTTAGTATCTTACCATTACTAATCTACAAACTAAACTTGGATGCAGATGTATATGAACATGAATCCCTTCTCATCTAGGGGTTTGCTTAAAAGGTCTTCATTCATTCTTGGTTGACTCATTTCTAAAAGTGTTAGATTATAGAAAAATCACAGCTTATAATTTCTGGATTGTGTGCTGTCTTGAGTACCACAATAAAGGCTAGAGTCATACTGCTTTCTGTCAACAGAGATAGGAATCATCCCTTGGTCTATTGTAATTATAATATGTACTACCATCCAGGGCTTATGTCCAAGTGTTTCACATGGAGTGACCCACCACTAAGTTAAAGAACCTATGTCACTCAACTCATGTCATCCCAGACATTGTATCTCATTTCGCATTACACGAACAAAACTAGTATATTATATTTGTGACATAAAAGGTGAGAGAGAAAATTCACATAATAGTTAATACTGTACATTTTAAAAAGCTTTTGTTATGTTTCATTATTACTAATCACTTACTATATCTGTGTATCAGCTAGGAATTGGTATGTCTGGAGTTCAGGCATTATTGGTGGACCATCCTTGACTGGCACCTACTAAATGCACAGGCTTCTCTGATGAGTGTTGAACAATGCACTGATACATGTGTTTAGCAATGTTACCAGGAATGATTCTATTGCCATATTCATTTAGCGAATAAGAGTAACAGGTTTTCCTATATGGCCCATGACCTATCTAATCTAAGGTTCCTTGCTTCATTAATAGTGTCAAGTATGGATTCTAACTCAAGGAGTATACTTTAAAGCCAAAAAGTGTTTTTTTACTCCCACAACCTCTGTACCACCAATGCACCAGTATATCTTGCTTGCAGATTTCTGTGATGGTTCACAAGGTTCATATTGGGGTGAGAATGATGATTGTTTTTCTCCTCTACCACATATATAGTACCAGTTTATCAGTAGGGTGAAACTTATAGTTGGGCACCATCTTAATTTCTCTATATTCCATGACATAATTATGTGGTGTCTTCAGCAATAGACTGCCAGGGTGTGGAGGGTAACCAATAGCATTGACTGGAGCTTACTATGTTTTGGAGAACCCATGAGAACTCCTTGGCTTGTGACTTAAAAAATGTAACCCATTCCTAGTGCTGAAGGTTTTCTTTGGTGATGTGATGACATAAGATGTCTAGTTAGGGCATTGTCCGACCCATTATAAGGTAACATTATAATTTTTTTTATGAAAGCTTCTACAGTAGTTTGTTACTATATGGTTTTTAAAAGGCCTTTAATGTTAGTTATAATTTAGTGAGACTGTTAGGCTAGCAAGCCTCAAGGATAACCTTGTTTCCACCTCCCAGCCATGGCCTGTCATTTCTTTCACTTTTTACATTTGTAACAGGCCTGAAGACCAGAGTAGGCCCCCAGACCTTAGCACAATTTATACCATGATAGAAACATCTTTCAGGTCATGGAACACACCTAACAAATAAGAACAAAGACTATATAGTTCAGAAGATGTCCTGAAATTTATTAACGTTGCTTCTGTAGTTCCACTTCTCATTAACTGTTGTTACTGAGATGTGTCATATCAGGATGTAATTTATGTGCTTAAAAGCTCACCCTAAGAACAACTTGCAGGAACGGAGGGATGGCTCTGCAGTTTAGAATACTGGCTTCTCTTCTAGAGGTCCTGAGTTCAATTTTCCAGCAACCACAATGTAGTTTACAACTATCTGTGATGTGATCTGATGGCCTCTTCTTGCATGTAGGTGTACATGTAGGTAGAACATTCATACAAAATCTAGATAAATAAACAAACAAATAAATAGTCTTGTACTGCATTGGGTCTTGACAATCTTGTGTAATTACAGTCTGCCTAATAAAGATATTCTGTTGACTTAAACATGTGTCCAAGTTGTCTTTTCTGATGGACACCTCACAAGAAGGCTTGATTGAACGCATATGTTGGTACAGCAAGCATTGAGCTATTGAACTATTTCCCCACCTCATGAGGTCTTAGTGTAAGAAGTTCACACTTCCCTCTTTTTCCTATAACACCTCTTTACAACTGCTGTGCCATGGGTTTTCTTCTAGTTTCTCTTGTCTTTCCTGAAGTTAATAGAAACAATATTCAGCTTTGAATTGATTGACATAATATCTAATATCTAAATGGCCATTCTACCATTGTTTCCTGAGCTTGGGTTGATTCCTTACCATAATTGTAATGGTAGATGCTCATTGGGTTCTTATTTGTTGTTAAGATTTCTTAAGGGAAAATTAAACCCGTTACTCTGACATGATGGTGGACCTAACACACATGAACACACATGGGGTTGGGAGAGAAAAAGGAGAGAGAGACAGAGTCGGGGAAGAGTAGTAGCAGAAGATATTAGCATTTCTTGTGTAGAATAAGAATAAATTATTTTTGTGAAATGTGTGTGGGTTGCAATGTGCTATGTTTATTTAATGTAGGACATAGATTTAAAATGTTTACAAGTCAAATGTCAAAACAAATTCAAGCTTTAATTATTCTAATTTATATTTTCCTTCCCAGAAATCCTTATACTTCATTGTGGATTTGGAGAGTCAGCAGGTTTAATAATAAAATACTCAGGGTGTGTGGTCACCAGACACACTTTTCTAGTGTCCCCTTCTCTGGTGGCATGCAGGAGGCAGAGTTGCTTGTTTCTCCAGGCCTTAGGTTGTGTCTAGCTTCACTTGAGGAAGTATTTGGACAATAAAATAAGGTTTCTTTTGCAATTCTGCATCCTCTCCTGATAAGTTTAGCATTAGAGTATACTATTCCCTTTTTGTACTTAATTTTGTGTATTGACTATCTGCTACTTTTGCAACAACATACTAAGATACAATAATTTTGTATTTTAAAATATTTTTGAGACAAGGTCTTACTATGTACCTATGACTTGTCTAGAATATGCTCTATGTTTCAGGCTGGCCTGTAACCCACAGAGACCTTCCTTCCTCTGCCTCCCAAGTATGAGGATTAAAGGACTATTTCATTGTGCCTGGCCTTTAAATAAATATTTAAAAATAATGTGACATTATATTAATAAACTTGGGATTCCAAGTTCAAGAGAGCCTTCTATCCCCCTAGAGTTTATGATCACAGGGCTAATGATTACTGGGTCCTTGCCACTAAGAAGGGGGCTCAAAACTGTTAGTGCTTATTTAGTAGCGATATAATGATCCAATGAGCTTGTGAATTTGTCTAATGATGTAATCTAATAGGATATTCTTTTCCTATGTGATATAACTAAAGTGGGATCACAGCGATTTTCTGACTTCACCAAGAAGTAATCGATATGACTAATGTAATCAAATCTCCTGGGTAACTGTATGAAAATAACATCTTAAAAAGTCCTTTACACTTGTGAACCTCATTATGGAGCTCATTAATATCATAACTTTAAGATTTTACTGTTTTCAAAATCACAAGCCATTGAGCTAGGAGGGGTAGTGGCAAGTATCTGTAGTTCCGAATCATAAGTGGTAGAGGCAGGAAGTTTACATATTCTAGTGCTGTCTGGGTCTCAGAAGCCCCCATATCCCAATCATAGATCATTTTCTTGTCAATGACATCTATTTTGATACCTTATATGTTCTGACTTCAGTGATGTCAAAACCAGACTTTTTTTTTTTCGAATGAGATGACATTTTGTGACAAGTAACTTGTACATATTCTGGTTGGTGTTCCAAGGAGTCCTGCAGAGAGAAACGGTTGGTCTGAGCAATATGGTCTCATGTTGGGTCAAGTTTCCTCTTATACATAGAACACATGGTCTGTCGTTGCTTTTATATATTGTCTGACAGGATACAGGACTTTTTTGTCACCTTCGTGAGTGGAACATATCTGCGAGCTGTGGCATCTTGATGTGTTCTTCAGGAAATTCAAGAGCTGGCCCTGGGCTCAGAATACTCAGATACCATGATTTAAATATGAAGGAAAATGTACTTTATCAGATTTGTTTTTTGTTGCCGCTTGTTTGTTTGGAATTTTGTCATTAGTTTCAAGTGAAAATCCTCAGGAAAGTTTTCAAAAGAAATATTACTAAAGATTTATTAGAAAATTACCATGTTAATGTATTATATTACAGTCACTAAAACTCTTTTGAGAAGGGTGAATAGCAAAATGAGCGTCAGAGTTTTGCTTTCCTTGATAGAAAATGTATGCCAGTTTAAATTATCTTTAGCTTTAAAAGTTTAATTGTTGTGATGAAATATACTTCTTTAATAACCTACTTGTATTTTGGACCCCAGATTCTTTTTAAAGAATGATTGATTGATTAGTTCGCTTAAATTTATTTGAATTTTAAAGATGTGGCTTCTATGTGTAGTCTCGGGTGTCCTGGAATTTGCTCTGTAGACTAGGCTGGCCTCAGACTCAGAAATCCACCTGCCTCTGCCTCCCAAGCGATGGGTTTACAGGTATGTTCCACCACCCACCTTATTTATTTTTTGTTTCATGTGTCTCAGTGTTTTACCTACATATGTGTCTGTATACCACATGCATGCAGAGCACCTTTGGAGGCCAGAAGTGGGGCATTGGATCCCCTGAAACTAGAGTACAGATGGTTCTGGGAGGTTGAACTTGGCTTTTCTGGAAGGTGTATGGAAATTGCATAAATGAACATGAAGATCACAAAACTTTCTGAGGAGTATGACTGTGATGAATGATCAGTGATCACAAATAAATTCAAAATCATATTCAAAGTGAGTTCAGGGTGTTCCAGCAGTATTCACCCTTGGTGTTGCTTTTACCTTGGCTTTCTGTACACAGAATGTCCACCACATGAAATTTTAGATTGTAATCCGAGGAGAGCAATACCTATTGACACCCCAGTATTTCTGATTTTGGTGCTTCACAGATATAGTGCAAAGAAGAGAAATGCAGCATTCACCTTTGCCTCATCTGGTTTTATACTTATGTAACTTTTTAAAGTCTGTGGAACACACATGAAAATTTAAAAGAGAAGTGCAGTTGATAGCAGAAATAGAAGAGTGCCAGCCTTACATTCAAAGCCATATGCCACACATTTACATTGCATTCGAGTTTTTATGTACAAAATCACCCAGAGTTCCTAGGTTCCTTTTCACTTATTTGCCTCTGTAGAGACAGAGGAGAGCCATAGTGACATTTTGGTTTTCATATATTTTCAAAGGGGCTGTGTTCTGAAAACAGGTCTGAAATCAGTTTATCTTGAAATACTAGACTATCCTGACATAGAAGATGACTTATTGGTACCTAAGGACTTACGTGTATACATGTATTTGTGTCATATCTGATTAGGAAAGTCCTAGGAAGGTTTTTGTACCTTTATGAAGTAGTCATGACAGTTTTAGCTCAGCATCTTTTGTCTCTGGACGGTATAGCACCACATAAACCTGGCTTGGACCTTACTTTGTCTGTAGTTGGGTCATTCTCTTTCCTGCTCTCGAACTTTGTCCCATTTGCTCCTATGGCTGATGGTTTTAAATACTCAAGCCTGTTGTTAGTTTTAAGCCACGTCTAATTTACTTGCATTCTCTAGTTAGGTGATTAAATAAAGCTAGGTATGTTTGCATCCTCTGAGGCTCTGTTGGAATGCTTTGTACTCCTAAATACATAGAAGCCGATCCTATGTCTTTCAAAATTCTTATGATACTATTTTATGTATTGAACTTTCCAGATTAATTTGTCAGTATCTACTTTTTCACTGGGATTTTTTTTATGTCAAAGTATTTACTATGACATCATCCTGAATGGCTAGTAGTTGTTATGGCTTCTAGTACACATATCCCATTAAATAGTGAATGGATAAAATACATACGCAGGTGACACGGGTCATGATTTATCTTCTTGCTTAAAATCTTTCTTTGATGGATGCGGGAGAGATAAACCAAAGCTAAGCATGTTTTTAAAATGCCATAATGAACCCTATTAATTAATATTGATGATGCTTTACAAGTAAAGCTTTGCAACATGTTGCTGTAACTTATAAGGAACTCCACAACATACACAAGTCACTTGAAAGGCAACAATGATAACACAAAGTGTTCTTCAAAGAAGTCACTGTGGATGAGAGAGGTACTGAGCATAGTGACTTTCAAGTATTTGTAGTGAATAATTACTGAATGCTAAGAAACTTCGAACACGCAAGATTATCCTCCCATCCCAGCTTAATATAATGGGATATCTTCATTTATGACAATATTTCTTTTAAACAACCACTTCTTTTCTGTGCCTGCCAGTTTGGCATAGCTTTCTATGAAACGTCCGCTTCAGGTTCAAATCACCTGGATAAGATTATTTATATTCAAGGTTTTGTTGTTCCATTTATCTTAAATGATGTGTCATCTGAGCTACATTGAATAATAGTGCCCTCTCTAGAATTATAATGTGTAGTTCATGACTGTGCTCTCCTGAGAGCCCAGAGGTTGCAGTAGACTCTAAGTTGCTAGCCATGCCAGGCTGCCAGAGCACGGTGACTTCTAACTCTTAGTGGCAGGGCAGGTGTTGCTGTTTTCTTTCCCTGGTGCGGCAAAGGTAGTCACAGTGTCTGCCTGCTGGCAGAAAGCAGGGAGAATTCTCTTTTCCTTTCTCAGTATTCTTCCTCTTTTTATTTTTAAACAGAAAGTTCCTTCTAAGCTAGATTGTTTTGGAGACAGTTGTAATCTGAGTCTTGGAAAGCATGTTTAGCTGGTGACTGACCATCCTGCGTGCACAGTGAGTGGAATTTTGAGAGAGAGGTGCTTGATAGATGAGAACTATCAGATGGATATGGGAATGATTTCAGACAGAAAACTCTCTCAATCAGCTCTGGCTGTGGACTTACTGCGCACTTGGAGAAATGCTTACTAAAACTTTTATTTGTAACACTATGCATAGATTTCTTTCTTTCTTCTTTGTCCTTAAAAAAATGTATTGCTTTGCAAATAGCCAAAGAAATCCATCAAATGTCTTCAAGTCCTGGTGCAAAACTGAGATTGGAATATTTTTAAAGAACGTATTGATGGAGTTGGTTGGATGATAATAATAATTAAAATTCGAATTATTTCATTTTAATTAGAGTCCCAGCTATCAAGCACCCCTGTCTCACAGGTCTACTTGCTGTGAGGGCACGATGGACAGTTACCAGCTAACTATGCTTTCCAAGTCGGAGATTACAACCTCCTCTGAACAATCCAGCCCAGAAGGCATCTTCCGACTGGGCCCTGGTCTATGCTGGGCAAGTGAGCTATGTTCCCATGTCTCTACATATCGGTATATTGTTTCAGTCCCTCCATCACACACTCTCGTGGGCTATGGAATGCTCAGATAGGCTCGCGTCTTACTATTGCTTATGGTCTTCTATCTTTTTGTGTTTATGTTTCTTATTCTATTTTGGAGGAAGAAAACCATTTAACTTCTCTGACACTATATTCATAGTTTTATGATAGGATGGAATATAATGTAGAAATATTGTTACTGCATTTCTTGGCATTCCACCAGTGACTGGATACGCAATAGATTACGTAATTGTATGTAAATGAGGTCCAATGGTCTCTCTGAGAGACAGCAAGCAAGAGAGGGAGAAAGTCTCTCATAGGAGTCACTCTCAGAGGGAGAGTGTCTATCATATTGTTAACTCCTAGTTATGAAGTTTATTTTCATGTTCTATTTTTATTTTCATGTTTTATTTTTCATGTTCTATATTTTAAGCCAAGCCTGGTGTGCCGCCTAAAAAACATTGCCAGTTTTGAGTCTGACACTAGTAAAAGTTTCCTTGGATTTCGCCTAAGTTAATATGATTGTGAATTGCTACAAATGTTAGTAACCTTTTTGAAGTAGCATTTAGTTTACAGGAAAATGTATGAAGTATTGACTACTTGCTTCAGGAACAACATGGATTAAGGGAGATCCAATGGAAGAAAATCTAATGTTTAATGTAGCTTTTATGCTTATAATTACTTATTTTTATTGGTTATATGAATAAAAAAATATTACTATCAGAAAGATGTGACCCTTCTGTTTCTTTTATGCCTTTCAAAAGACTAGTAAACTGCAATTTATTGCATACACGGGTCTGAATTCATTTGCTGATATTATATAATCAGAACATATTTTGGAATCCTCAAAAAATAAGTGTTTTTCTATGAAACATTAAGTATTAAACTGCTGCTTTATTGATCAACTGAATAGCAAAGAGAAATGAGATAGCTAGTGCCCTTAAGTTATTTTATAGATAGAATTTTTTGCTTCTTTATTCCCTGTATTTTTTTCCTTTGTAACTATTAAGGATATATTTACTGTAAGTTTCTGACCTGTATTATACATTTGATAAATTGTTTTGGTATGTTTGGGTGCATTATTCTAACAATATCACTTCTTAGAGTTGAAGAACAAATTCTATCTCTTCTTCCTTGGAGACTGATATCCCAAAAGCCAGGGAGGTATTTATATGACCTCTCATGTGAGGATTGGGAAGGTCAAGTTTTACCCCACATTTACTTTATTATTTGTACCAGAGATTACTGAATGCTACATATGAGCAGCCCAACTGGAATTTTAAATTGATAATCCCAGACACTATCCTGTATGTTTTAATTATTATGGTCACGTAATGCTATGAGTTTTTAAAGATACATCAAGTAGAAAAGATATACAAAACTCATAAGGTATTGTGACATCTAAAATATCATTATCTTTGAAAATGGTATGGGAATGAAATGAAAACTATGATATTACATCATGGAAATTTTGATTGGTTTATAATATCTAGAAAAATCAGCCTTGGAATGAAGAGCAAAATGGCGGTGGCAGCGAGAAATGCAATTAGAGGTTTTCCTGCTTTCAGGAACCCTTTGTTGGAAACTTTCTTAGCAAACATAACTTTAAACTCTGCTGTTTTATTGTTAACTTTGTAATTGCCAGATACTGCAGTTTTGAATAATTTATGAGTCAGTGAGAGAAAATCTTTAAGAGTGAGGTGACTCTCCTTGTAAGAGGTGTAAGCATTTGGTCAGTGCTAAATTTTACCTTCTTGAATTTAACTTCTCATTTGTTTGGATGACCAAACTCTCTTAGTTAAAAAAGAAATTACACCTTTCTGTGCTTAGAAAAGCACAGAAAATAGGTAAGCGCAGAAAATGGAAAATAGTTAAGATTTTTTTTATTTAATCATTCTGAAGATGGTATCGAGCCAGTTATCGTAATACAGAGAATAAAATCAGTAATATATTTTAACAATCTATGTCAACATATTTCTATAGATTATGTTGAGCTTAAATATTTTGTGATTTCTGAGTAGTGTGTGTATGTAAAGATATCACTGATATCACTAGGTATCTCAGTTAATAAATATTTGTGAAAGCTCGATAGAGAAAATATATAATATAAATCTCTGTGTTAAGGTGTGTGTGTGTGTGTGTGTGTGAGAGAGAGAGAGAGAGAGAGAGAGAGAGAGAGAGACATATGGAGAGAGATATCAGAACTTCCCTTCATTCTTCATTCTTCCTAGGCAGACTGGTAGCATTTCAAAATCTCTATTATGTATTACTATACTGATAGTAATGTGACTTCATTGATAGTTTTTGTCTTTGCTGTTTTTCAGCACTCAATGTTAAGCAACACTGTGAAAATGCATGATGAGTTGATGTCACTGCTGTGTGGGCATTCCAGAGTGCACTTCTACAAACTAACAGGGCAGGTCAATTACTTGATGTAGTCAGGAGACACGATAAACAGGGAGATGTATGAGGCTGTCACCATGTAGCATGCCATACTATTTATAGTTAATTTTCTAATAAGTGGAAGGATTGCACTCTAAGATGATGATAAAAGCGTAGTGTGATATTCAACTAGTCACAGTCATTTATTATCCCTTCAAAATCATGTACTATCTATAATTGTATGTGTTGCACATTGATTCAACTGACAACGCTCAAGTTCATTTGCGTCTGCTTCTGAGCATACATTAGGTATTATACTCTGATATTAAGGACAGCCAGGACATCACTAGTTAGTAGGAGGTTTTCATCTCCAAGCAGTGACACCGGTTTTTGTAGGGAGTGTATCGGTAATCAAACTTCATTACACAATCATGATTATTCCTTGTGTTGTTTCCGCATGCTTCTTTTTCTGGAGTATGGAATTGGTTTGTAAAAAAAATTGTGAGACTATGCCATTTTTTTCTAAATAATTTTTGTGTGTGAGGTTTTTCTGCATAAAGATAAGTACTTCAATGGACCTTAGTGGCAGTATAAGCTTTAGAATTCTTTTCTTAGGTAAACTTCACTTCGACAGGTGATTCCATATGATACAGTTCAACTGTAAATTATGCGTGAGTCAGTTGATGAGTGCTCATTTAATCTCGTGATTGCTTAGGAGGTCCGGGAGGGAATTAAATCTTACTCTGTTTGTTGAAGCAGAAATCCTTTCTTTGCTGATACATTAGATTAGTACTTAAATAAAATCATAGCATGCTTTAAGAGCCTGCATTGCTTTGTGGGTGACAAAAATTCATCTATATGCGTTTTTACGATTTATTAATTGGTTTTATCGAGTGACAATTTTCAAAGGATATATGTGGCTGGAAATGCACTGTAAGCTTTAGACGTGGCTGTGATGGCTCCTCATGAAGGTAAATTTAAAAGAAACACTAGATACATGCTCAATATCTTGCTGACCTATACAATAACTGCATCCTAATAGGTCATATTTCAGCTCCTAAATTTTTGATAAATAGCTGAGCCTTGCAAAGCTCTGTCCGTGGTGCTGAAACCTTTCATGAACCCTCTCATGATATATGAGCATGTCTTACTGATAAATTCTAATGTCAGCTTCTGTGTGATAGTGATTCATCAGGTTGTAAAATCTGTTCTTGGGAAACACGTTGAATTAACAAGTTCCATATTTTGGTTTTGTTGAAATTAGCACAGCTTGTCCTTTCATTTTAAAGAGTTCATAGCAATTACCTTCCGCATTGTCACAACTGGCTAGGATTTAATTAGAAACTGTCAATGCTAACACAAAAGAAATGTCTAATATCAACAAATAAATTGATATGGCTGCCATGCTGCAAATGCTTACAGGCTGGTGACGTGCTGGTAATATGCACTCAGCCACTGTAAAATATTAAACACTTGATTAGGAACAGCACAACAGTTATTAATACAGAAGCTCCTAGCTGGAGAGAGAAGGAATTTGCCTATTAAAACTATGAGTTATTATTTAAGATTGGTATTTAAATTAAGAATGTTTTGCCTTTGTGTAAAAAAAATGAACTTGTTTTTGCAGAACTGTTTTTATTTGTAAAATGACTGAAACTGTCTAGCTCCCTGGCTTTTGTTAACTTTTCAAGTAAAATTCTTTAACTTTATATAAAGGATTTCAAAGTGGTAGTTTCATTTGATGAAGTGAATTCATTTTAACATGTGTTTTTAGACCTTTATGTTCAGTCTTAGTTGATTGCTCTTTATTGATGTATTTTACCCTAAATCACCTTCAGAACTCATCTTGGTTAATGAAACTGTTTCCTGACATTTTCATCAGTATACACCTGTAACACTGTTTAAGAGAGGTTCTGGGAGGAGAATCATGAGTTCAAGGCCACCATGTGCTACATAGTAAGTTTAAAGGGAGTCTAGTTTGCATGGATGCTTTTTTTAAGCCTAAACTTCATTTTATTTTACAGTGAACACTGGAATCATTTGGATCACATTGTTTTTATATTGAATAGAGAAAAAAATTGCTACCTATTCACATTTTATAGTATAATTTCAAAACCTTGCTATTAAATTGGGACATAGGATTAACTTACTGTGTTTGTGGTGGAGCAGATTATTAAATTATTTGTTTCATCATTGGAGCTCCTTACTTTAAATCTCAAAGAAATATGAAAATATGCTTAGATGAGTAAGCACTCTGAAATGGCAAAAGCTTTTTGCATAGTAGCCATTTCCAGATGACTGATTCATTATTAAAATTAGGGCTTGACTTACTTCAGTATTGTATTTACATCACATGAACCTAATAATTAAATCCTCATTCAGAGCTTCTTGTCTGAAAAAATCTTTAAACGAATTTATAATTTCCTGGGTGATTTCTTTTAATTAATATTTAAAGCGCTAAATATAATGCTATAATTTCTTAATATTGATAAAGTGCTGTCTAAAATCCATTTTATGTATCAGAAAAATGTGATTTCCAAACCCAATTAGAAAAAAATACACCGTTAAAAATCATTGGTACTTAAATGACTTCTAATCAGATGCTATTTCCCAGAAATTATTCTTTATTTAGAAACAGAAACAAGACAAAAGCAATTGATTGTAATCCAAAATGTATTTTTTCCTTATAAAAGAGGTCCACACACTCACTGTGTCTAGTCTACAGAACCTGTCCTTTCCGTTACACCACGTGTCAATTCAAGTTTATCTGGTCACTGCAAAAACTCGTGGCTAATATGTGTAATACAACACAGGAGGAGGTATTGCTCAGTTCAACTACTCTTCTATACTTAAAAAAAATACAGAAATGTTCACATTAACTGCAGTCCTGACAGAAAAGTTACATGAAAGGTCTAGAAAATGGAGTTGTTTTATTTGGTTGCCACAGTACCCTTTGAAGCCAGTCAATTAAAATGCCGAACTTTCACCTCTCTTTCCCTTGGTCAGGAGCAGCATTGGCGATGCTGAGTCTTCCTTTGAAAAAGTGACATTCCTCTGCCTATTTTTTGTTGTTGATTTTTAAGCACTGCCGCCATCTCCAGCTTTTCTTTGAAGGAGGTTTGGTTGGCTGTTTTAGGACATACTTGTCGGCACACCTATAGCAGTTGCTTTTACTTCCAACGATGCCGGTTTTTCTTTGCTGGACTCCCAGAGGTTGATTAGAGGAGGGTAAAGCTCACTGAATGCCAAGGTTGGCTTGTGACAGTGGTTCACAGTATAGCTGTGTTCACTCTCACAGTTCCCTTCTTGTGAGACACAGCCGAAAAGACACATTACACCAATGATCCCCAGAAGACCTCCAACGCAGGCCACAAATACTGTGTGACTCTTTCCATTTTCTTTTCCGTCATGCTCCAGACTTTTCGTGGTCACATTCACACATTGTTTTCTGCTTTTCTGATAGATGGTGGGAATATCAATACAAATTTTGTACTCAGTAGAAGGTTTCAGATGAGTAAGATTGTATACCTTGACATCAGATGGTATTCGAGCACTTTGGGCAGCCTGGGAGTCTTCAGTCTTAACAAAGGCTGTCCACTTAACACTGGATTTGAGAATTTTAGAGTTTGCTTTCCAAGACACCAGAACAGAATTGGCCCGGATATCTCTTATTTTAATATTCAATGACCCGTTGTTATCCTGAGGAACAAAACCTCCCACTTTGATCATAATAGACTTCAAGTCAGCACCGACTAGGTTAGTAGCTATGCAGGTGTACAACCCACCTTCCTTTGGGGTTATGCCTCTTATGTCTAGTGTGCCTTCAGAATGAACATAGAACTTCTCTCTCAGAGTGTTTGGCAATAGTCTTTTACCAGAAGGTGTGATCCAGTAGATTTCAGGCTGGGGTTCTGCAGTGGCTCTGCAGTGAAGCGACACATAGCTGTCAGCTTCTACATCCAGGATGGAAGGAAAGCTCTCAGGAGCTATAAGAGGGAGGCAGATTTCCATCATATCCCTGAAATGCACTTGTCGAACATTCTGGCCTTGGAATTCAGGTGGGTCCACACAGAACAGAGAATCTGGTTCCATAAACCGAATGTTGGTTTTGTTCATGCTAATCCAGCGGATTACACAGTCACACCGGATGGGATTGCTGTGTATGCTGATTTCCTTGAGGTTTGGCAAAGACTCTATGGTACCATGGTAGAGGGCACTGAGGGCGTTGCTGTTCAGCATGAGAGATTCTAGCTTTGGGAGTCTGAAAAATGCATTAGGGTGAATGTAAGACAACCTGGGGTTGTTAGTAGCTTCTATTTTTCTCAAATCTGGCAAGTTATCCACAGCGAGACTGTCAATGGAGACAAGTTCAGGCATATTGTTTATCCCCAACTCCTTCAAGTGTAGCATATTGCTAAAATCACCCCTTCGTATTCTGTTAATAGGGTTTTTATTTAGATCCAAAAACTTGAGGTTGACAGCTTTTTGAAGAGCAACCTGGGGTACCTTATTAAGCCTATTATCATAAAAAGAGATGCTTTCCAGGTTTTCCAGTCCAACCAAGGCATCATCTGGTACTTCTGTGAGGTTTATGCCAGCGATAACCAGGCTGCGGAGCTTGAGAAGAGGCTGAAAGTTCATGTCCTTGATTCTGAGGATGGGGTTGTCCCCGAGCATCAGAATCTCAAGATTAGGAAGAGCCTCAAACCACTTACTGTTGATCATCTGCAGTCTGTTTGAGTTGAGATGAAGTCGAAGAAGGTTATGTAGGCCAACGAAGGCTCCGGGAGAGATGGCAGACAGCAAGTTGTGATTGACGTAAAGCTCCTGCAAGTTACTCAGTCCATACAGACACTTTTCAGGCAGCTCCGTTAGCTTGTTTTCCTCTAGGTATACAGAAAGAAGCTGGGACATCTTTTGTACATTAATATTAGTGACCGAAGATAAATTGTTCTGAGATAAGTCCAGGCCAGTAAGGTTTACTGGAAAGTCTGTGGAATGTTCAATTCTTGCAATATTGTTAGTCTGCAGGAGCAAAATCTGTGTGTCTGCAGGCAATCTGGCCGGGAAGTTTAAAAGCCCTAAATCATTACAGTCCACTGTCGATGCTTCCATATAGATGGATCTGGGAGTGAACCAAGGCCTGATCTCACATGTACATAACTGGGGGCAATCCACTTTTTTATCTCCGGCTTGTACGAGTGCGGTGATAGCCAGGCCAAGTAGCACGTGGATTTGGAGTGGTGCGTCCTTCATCTTAGCTTTTGTCTTCAGAAATGTAGCAGGCCCTTGAGGATTCCAGTCACCGCCAGTTAAGTTCAGTAGGAGCTGACTGATGAAGGGAGTGTTCGCATTTGTTAAATGATGAATGCCACAAGACTGCAGGACTTTGCTTCATGGAAATACTTGTGAGTGCCACACATGTATTTTCCAAAACTTGCATGCATCGTGGAGAAGAGATGCCTGCTGTCTCCTCAGCGATCGGGTATCGATGGACTCTTTGAAGATGGTGTATGTATAGATGGTCGCAGGATATGGAGCAATTCATTTAGCGTTAAGTCTGTGATTCAGATCCCATGCTTGTCCAGTACTTGCAGATAGAGGCATTATTCTAAGTGCAATTAAAGGGAGAGAAAAATTAGTTCAAGAGGAAAATTCGTAATTAATGTTACTAGATATAATTATCTCACATATGTAAATATTGCTAGAGTTTACCGTTGTTTCAGTACATTTTGATGACTTTGTCCTCACTCTTGGCTCAGATATTAGGTAGATCAAGAAATTGAATCTTTAGAGGACTGAAGTTTCATTCAGTATGATAAATATCCTTCCAGAATTTTTCAGTTGTTTCAATTTCTTTACATCTCTACCTTTTCTTTATTTTTCTCTGTCTTTATGGACTATAGTGAAAGATAAAAGACAGCAGCTTTGAGGACATGCTAGGTTTTGATGTATGGCCTAAACAGATCAAACCGTTTGATTATAACCAAATAATGAGCCTATGGCTAGCTACTCCTACCCCTTATAGCCAGCACTTGGGAGCACAATTGGTCCTGATTGCTGAATGAGCTAAGTAGTGATATTTAGTGCAATTCCTTATTTTTATTCCTGCTTCTCTGTAGTCTGTATAAAATGATTTGAGAGTTTCAAAAATTGGAGGCTAATCAACCTTGCTGTAAATACACTTGTATAAAATTAACTTAAGATGAAGATTCGATTGTTTATCATCGAGAATAATTTACATCCCATCAGTAACTAGCAATAAAAACAACTGTCTGATATCACTAAAGTGGATATTACTTCTTTAAATGGACACTGGCGTTTTTTTTTTATTGTCACAAGAAATGAGAAGTTCCAAAGCATATTACAGTTTGTTTAAAGGACACAGTACTGGTAGGGCTATGCTTCAGCCAGGCAGATTGCTGGTGAGCTGCCTCTCATCTCTTCACATGGTTTGGAAAGTCAGGCAGTGTGGCTAGACCCTTCATATTGGGCTTATCGCCTCTCACGATTGATGGTTACAATGGCATAATTGGATGAAGATATGGTCAACACTTTAGCAATACACGTAACTATCCACATCAATGGCGTGTGTTCTCATAAAGAGGTAGAAATATTGTTTTAAAATAAAGAAATTTATTTCTAAGAATTTATGAATCACTTATAGTTTACATTTACAGCGATCTTGTCTCTTACCCTTAACACTCAGAAATGTGATTTTTATCTGATATCGGGTCATGATTTTTTTTTTCAGTTAACTATTAACTTGCCTTGAGTCAAAGGCATCTGAATTTTTTTCACCTTCCAAGCCTGTGTCCTCTGGGAAGCCTACCTTTCATATAACTTCTCCCTCTTGCTTCCGAGAATTTTGTGCTTCCAGTCACACCTCCTTGAGAAAAAGAGCTTTGCTTGTCTTTTGATCTCTAGCTCCTGACCTTGGTAACTGGAATGTAGCACAAACTCAAGAGATGTTTGAGTATAGCAGTGGATGAAGGTAGGGAAATGTACACTTCCATAATCTTGCATACAATGAAAGCAATCCAATTCGTTCATTTTTAAACATCAGTAAATTAACTGCTCATATTTATATTTATTTAGCTACATACATAAAGTCTATAGTAACTATATTTCTACATAAGATTGGAGGATTGATTCTGAGGATAACACAAAGGAATGTTAGACTCTAAAAATCAATCTTCAGCCATGGTGGTTCTCAACCTTCCTCATGTTGTGACCCTTAAATACAGTTCTTCATGTTTTGGTGACCCCTCAACCATAAAATTATTTTGTTGCTAACCAATAACTGTAATTTTGCTACTGTTTTGATTAATAGTGTAAACATCTGATATGCAGGGTCTCTGATATGTAATTTCCAAAGGGGTCATGGCCCATAAGTTGAGAACCTCTGCTCTACTGTATCTGTGGTTGACTCATTTGTAATTTAGTGAGATTTATTAAGCAAATTCTATGTTTTAGTTGTTGGTTTCATAAACAGTAGAGAAAAAGGTGAGTTGGATGTTATCACTTCCTATAGTGAACTTCAGTGAGGAAGTCAAAACATTAGTAAATACATTACTAAATACAAGTTAAAGTACATGCAAGCAAGAGGCCAGAGAGAAGACCAGCGTGGAACCCATTACCTCCTCTTATATCCAAGATGAAGGAAAGGCCTAGGTAGAAAGTACAAAACACACTTCTGTATGTTTTCATTAATCACTCAGATGAGGGAGATGTGACTTCTGCCAGTTACAGTCAACTGGTTATATCTATATCTATATCTATATCCTTATCTATATCTATATTCTTATCTACATCTAATCTATATGCTTTCACCAGCTGTGTGAAGGGGAGCCTATGTCTTACAAGTTAACCTGACAATGAATTATTAAATTACATGGTTAATAGAAGAATGCAAATTTTTATTTGGAAATTATCTTGATGGGCATCTTTGAACATTTATGTTCATGTTTAATTAGACTATTATTCTGATTCCACTTCATCAGTTGCATAGCCATAGCTTTGAGACATGAGTTGAGCTAAGTTTATCCAGAAGACTTTCAAATCCAAGAGTTCTCACAGTGGTATACAATGTGAAGATGCATTAGAGCTGGTATCTGGGAGGGCGGAAAGCACAGCAGACTAGAATATTGACTTTGTCTTGTGTCCCCACGAAATTGCTTTAATGCTTTCACTAGCTGCTATCAGCACAGGCTGTGTGCACAGTCCTAAGGCAGAAGCAGTCTTACTTCTTAGTGCTTAACCGCCTCCACGTCTTCTTCTTAGCACTTGTTTATGTTGCCCATGGCCTTGCGAGACAGTGTAGTGAGATGTTTAGCCTGTACTTGTAACGAACAGGACCTGAAACCTTACAATATTATAATCCCTCCTGCTTAAGGCCTCTCCTCTCTAAGAACATTTGCCTAATAAACAACAGGGTACGATTTGGACACAGTTTCCCCCACTCTTGTGTTCACCTCTTTCTAGAAGGTCACCCTGCTGACATGAGTAGAAATGAGGCAATTTTAACAAACATTTAGTACAGTGGATTTTTTTTCTTAGACTTATTTATAAACTATCATCTTCAGATTGTGAGGTTTACAAAATTCATTTTGCCCAAACAAGTTATGAGGAAGGTGTGACTCACATGTAAGCTCACTTGGGGCTAGTATACAAAGCAGAAGTATCATGTTATTACAAGAAATGTGACTGAAAGAGAGATGACAGCTCCTCACTCTACAGTACAGCAAGCGCCATTGCTCCATTAGAAAAACAGACTTGGAGGTTTTCAGGGCCCCAGTGGAAGGATCTCAGGAGCAAAGGCATATTTCCGTCAATTTACATAAAGTTCAAGCAACCAACTTGTTAATTTTTTTTGAACCTTCAAAAGATGTAGCTCCTCTTATTTGTATTTTTCCCACATACTCAAACTGTATGTTTCCTATATTTTTGTGTAAGAATGAAGTTTACATAAGTTATCACCTTATGTATAAATAAGTCATGTATCTGTAATTTCCTTACAAATCCAGGTTCAGAGGCTGCAAAGTCAGACTAGGGCTCTTGGTTATCACAGTCATGACAATGAAGGCTTCCTTGTCTGCAGCAGGACCCAGTCCTCCTGTAGAGGCTGAACCCGAGTAACCTGGTTCCTTGTATGACGCGAACCCAAGTGCCTCGGCTGGGAGCTTTTCCTTTCCTACTTCTCAACTGTGATCTTAATTGTCATTTACATTTCCTTAAGAGTTTAATGAAAATGAGATTATTAGTAATAAAGAGTACATATGTTATTAGATTATGAATAGCTATATACTTCTGATGACACTTTTTGCTAGACATTTAATGACTTGATTATTATTCTTCCTAGACCATAATATTATTATGATTAGGGTCATTGTTCAACTCAATTTATTTGATTATATTAATACATTTTATTGGTTGATTAGTACTCAGGTAATAATTTGCTGATTAATAACTTACAAGTGTGTCTTTCCATGGTTTGTACCGAGTCATAGCAAATCAAACAACGATTATCATAATTTAAAAAAAGTGATTCAAGTATTCAACAATAAAAAAATAATCAGGAGTAGATAAATGATGCACCATCACACTTTTAAAGCAACTTTCCTTCAGAAATTTCACCTTTCTCTACAAGGCATGTACTTGAACGTGAGAAACTTATTGCCACTTGAAAGCAAGAGAAGTTACAGTCATTTTAAACCAGCTATTTTTCAACCTATGCATTAGTTTCACCACTGAGGAAAAGCTTTTCCGCTAGTGCCCATTTGAAGATTTGTGCTATATAGTTGACTTTAAAAGAGTTTTCTTCCTTTTCCTATACATTTGTACAAGGAGTTTAAAAATAACCTATTGCACAACTAAAAATAAGTGGACCAGCTTAAATGCAGTTTAAGTAAATTTCTCAGAATTTCTAAAAACGTCCTCACCTCTCTCTTCCCAGGCCCCAGATTTCTAGCTGCTGTTCATAGGTTTTGATCACACGGAATAAAAGATAAAAACTCTTGAGGAAAATGTGAACTCGATCCAGGCAACTATACTTAAATAATGTCCTGTGCTCCATCATTTATCAAGGAGTTCAGACGTCAGGGAAAAATTCTGTATTTTGACTTGAAGCTTAAAGATTTTAGGAGTAGATATTATGAATTAACTGAATGCATAAAACATGCTTAATGTGCAGACAGAATTTCTCTCTTCCCCTCACACTGTGGTAATTTAGCAGCATACAGAAACCTTTACTAAGTGCAGTGTGGCTGGTAGGTGACTGAAGTTTTACTGTGATCAGGCATTAGGAACTCAGTGAGATCACTTTTGTTCTTTTCAGTCACTTTTGTTTGTTTTCATAGAGAACTATTTTAAAATGTCATTTTTTTTAAATTTAAAAACAACACGCTCATATATTAAAGCAAGATAAACTGAATTGAAAATTTTGGAAGTTCAGACAATGTTGAAATGCCATTAGAAATGGAAAACTATCTTAACCCAAGGTAGTTCTCAGGATGCTCTTATGTGATTGAATGTCCCTGACAATGAACGCATTGAGCCTTCTCCCTTTCTCCTATTTATCTGTCCACCCTTGAGTCAATATTCTCGGGTGCATACTATACCAGATAGTGTATTTTCATTTCATTGTATACACCACTTCCTTTCTAAAACTGAAAAAATTTAAGGTATATTTATTATAGTCTCTCAGCTACCCTAAGCCTTTTTTTTTGTGTGGCCTGAATCAAGTCCTTATTTTATTTTTAATTTAAGAAGCACTTGGACATGTGATATCTCTTCCCCTAATATATCTGTTCCTTTGTGCTCCCTGAATGTTTCTCTCAGCTTACTTAGTTTCTCCAATTGCCTCCCCATGCAGATTTTGCCAGCAGAAGAGCAACAGGCTTAAAATGCTTTATATGGAACACTGACAGCATGAAGTATCCCAATTTAGTTCACTAAAAGAAATCAATTTTAAGAATTCTCATATTTTTAATGCCTGTGGACACTCCGTCATGGCTGAGATTATACTTTTTAGTATATTTTTGATCATAATCAAATAGAAAATGGTTGCATATGGACTCTTTTCATGGAGGAATGCCTTGTGATCTCCCTAGTGGGGAGAGTGCTGTCCTGGCCCTTCTTTGTCTGTGTCTCATCATTGGCCAGTCACTGATTGATCACCTCATTGAGGTAGGCTGGAGACATGGAAAGTTGGCCGTTAGTAAGACCCTACATCTGCTTGCAAAGTTCTCAGTGGGTCGAGTCAATAAGGAGGACGCTGCACATTTGACGTGATTTACTATAAAGCCATGTGTAATGGTCTGCGTGTGTACTGAGGAAACAATGCTTAATTCGGTCGGTATAGCAGGAGTAAGTGAAATGTTACCGGGCTTTTATGCTGTTTACAATAGAACGTTCCTTTAGGATAGGGGAGAAACAGGTGGACAAGACAAATCTAAAAGTACTATCTTTTCAATGAAGCTTTACAATTCAGAAGCTTAAGAGCAAAGTGTCCCTTTGCTTGTACCTCATTATGTGTATTATAAAGGCTGAACCATGTGGAAGAGAAACATTTTGATACTTGACTCCAGGGGAAAAATTGGTGAAGATAGAAAATGGCTACATTAAAACCCAGATTCCCCCTTTCTTCTCTAACAATTTTGCTAAGTTCGTTTGTATAAAGATCTCTAAATCCATTTTCCTATTATCTGATTTTAGAATCCCTTGTTATAAAATTCAGCCTTCTAATTGAAGGTTTCATAACCTTAAAGAATTGTTGAGTTTTACTACACATATTCCAAAAAACAAACAAACAAGCAAACAAACAAACAAACAAACAAACAACAAACCTTTCTTTTTACTTTGGAAATATTTATTTTCTAGTCTTTCAAACCCAGTTAACTGAACTTGTGTATCACTTTTTAAGAAAGTGGACATTTCAAATATTTACAATAAAAATATTGACCTGTTCATTGAATAAGTTAAATAACTCTTGCTTTGCATAAATAAATATGGCACTGGTTTATAAAAGACTTGCTGACTATGGACAGAATACCCTTTCTCCTGTGCTACAAATCACTGACTCCTTTTAAGCTTAGAAACTGGATTACAGGATCTTTGAAATCTCTTCACATTCCAAGTTTATATTTGCATGATGCTATTCTGTGAATCAAAATGTTCTTCAGGTGTTTGATAATTGTCTAGGTGCTAACGCATTTATCTGAGTTTAACCTTGGATTTCTTTATTCTAACATGTTTGTGTTCAGTACTCTTACCTGGCATCATTAACAAGTTAGGATCAGTGCATTTTACTCATAATGGCCTTTAAAGGCTATCAAATTAGTTGTCTGTCATTATTCCAAATTAATTGTCTACTGTTATTAGTATTTCATTTCATGATTATGTCTACACAGTGATAAATGGAAAAGCGTATCACCTCACTCATCAAATGAAGGAGGCAAACAGCCTGTGTTTAGATGCCTTGATGTGAACATGACCATGGATACAGGTCTCTTCATTTTGCCTCCCAATGTTTATCAAATACTGAGATTCATTTCATGGCAAATTGTTACTGAAATATGACCATTCACCTGCCTGCATGTCTTCTCAGACAGATGTGTGGTCCATGAACAGGCTCACTGACTTGGGGGCTGTTGCTACTTTTAGTGGCTTCTCTTCTGATCCTAATACTTTATTCCAATGAAAACAGGTAGGTGCTGTGAAAAAAGGACAATAATGAGAAATCTGTCTGGTCCTTAGAGGTTATTTTGTTGTGCATTTCGACCACTCGGATTACTCTCTGAGCTTTAGTTTCATACAAAAAGTGTATTTCAATCTAAATTTTCACATTTCCACACAGATTGTTAATACTGTGTATATTCCAGAGCCTTCTTGAATTAAGAGTTGCCATTATGAAGAAGTCTGTTACTTAGGGCTACATATGGAGAGTGAGAGATACAGTCAAGGACTGTTATCGCTGGTGCTGTGATTTCTGTACCATCACAGTATTAGCATTATGAAAAGAATTCTTATGTATATTTATTTTTGCTCAACCAAGCACTTAATTACTATATTATATATGAAAATGATTTTTGAGCAGAATTATCAGAACACATGACATTCTAAGCCACAAACTTTCTTTTTGTGCTTGAATTTCTTCCATATACTTAGGAAGTCCAAAATTCACATCAGAACTATACTTTGTTTAGTATTATTTGAGAACTATTTGAGAATCTGTAAATATTGAGATCCCTTTTAAACTTCTCCTTTATTCTCCCCTTATTTAGCATTTATGAAGTCCTGAGTATATTTCTCCTTAGGGAAAGTATTCATTTGTGGGTTCTCCTTAACCTTGACTCATCTCAGACTAAAGTGTCATTATCCCATTTCTCGAATTGAGAGACAGAGATGAAATCTTGCTTGAGGTTGTAATTGAATCATAGATGTATTTGGAAGATGCTCTTTGTTAAATTACAAACACACACATCACAGAATATTATGAAAATATGGACATCTAAGAAGAAGACTTTATGACCCCTTTTGATTTTATTTGCATAATAACTACCTTCACATTCTATAATCATATGATTTTTTATACTAACTTTAAATCCATTCAAAATTATTTCAATTTAGTTCTTTGTGAAGGCATAATATATTTGAATAGTTTCTGAGGGGGCGTATGCTGAAATTTCATGATACTCTTAGATTCTCATCACATCTACTTATATCTTTAATATGTCTTTCAAGCTCTACCATAGCTCTACTATACCATAGTTTCTCTAGGGTCACAAGTAATCTTTAAAATGATTCTTAGGACCCTAACAAATTTTTGGAAGCTTTGAAATTATGTGTATTAAGAACTGAATCTCCGCCTCTAAGGAAGCAAGTGCTTACTTAATTACATATTTGACTTGGGATTATTTTAGCATATACAGATATAGATGTAGATATAGATATAGATAGATATGTATTTATATGTAATGTGTGTGTGTGATAAGAATGTGTACAGCTTTTCTGCTCCCGAAGTTTTAGTTTATCTTGATTTCCACTGTGAAAGGCTTCTGTTTTTCACAGTTTTGTTTTCTTTTTTTTTCTTTTTCTTTTTTTTTTTTTTTGGTTCTTTTTTTCGGAGCTGGGGACTGAACCCAGAGCCTTGCGCTTCCTAGGCAAGCGCTCTACGACTGAGCTAAATCCCCAACCCGAAAGGCTTCTGTTTTATTAGCTGTGACACAATAGGGGATAACCAAAAGATACCCTCAGATTTTTTTTCTCTTTGATAAACTCAGTTGGAAGAAACAAAAAGTCAGTAGCCCGTGAGGATGGGGAGAAACCCTCTGGGTAAGAGGCCAATCACATACTGTGGTCAGAGGAGGATTCCTGGTTAATTTGTGATTCTATTACAGATCTCTCAAGGCCAAGTTTTAAAGTTCTTTAACAGCAACCCAGAGTGTATGGGCCCTGGGATTTTCGGATTTTGTCCCAAATACAATAGAATTTTGACACTCATTACTTTTTCATTGCTCCTTCTTTAAATCATGGTCTCTCTTTCCTTAGTTGTTACTGTACTCTCTGCATCTCTGTCTTCCTGTCTGTCTCTCTGTCAACCTCTCTGACTGTCTCTTTATGTCTCTTTCTCTGTTTTTGTCTCTCACACAGAGACAAGCATACACACAGACATACACAGATGCACAGACACACAGATTCTCTCTCTCTCTCTCTCTCTCTCTCTCTCTCTCTCTCTCTCTCTCACACACACACACACACACACACACACACATACACACACACACACACACACACACACGGCTTGCTGAGGCCATTTAGTGTTGCTTATGGACACACTGATGTAAAGGGGCGGGACTCTCATGGAAGCCCCACCCATGGATGAACAATTATAGGTAGCTAAGTAATGCTGAGAGCAAGAGAAATCCCTTCTAAATGAGCCCTCTAATAGCTTTATAGTGCCAAGTGGTTATCATTGAAACCATATACTCATGGCTAAATAAAACAAAAACATATTATATTAGTGTTATTGCTGAACTTTGAGAATACAAACTATGTTTTGAAAGGCAGTCAAATAATAATCAGATATTGTGGTCAAATCCTTTCCTCAAATGATGTAGAGAGACTGCAAGACCTCATCGTCAGGTGATCAAGGTCATCCTCTGACTGATATGAGATCAGTGGTGGATAGAGCTTTTCTCTTTCTTAACCTAAGGCGGCAGGCCATACACATGTGCTCCATATCCTTAATTCTTTTTAATGAGCACGGAACAGTTTGTGTTTTAATTTAAAAATTGTGCCAAACTTCCCTCAGGCTCCATGGTTTTCCCATTATACTCTTGACAATTTGCTTAAAGCTGCTTTGCTGTATTTTTGTCCAGGGACTACAAACAGGATTTTAAAATAGAAAACACAAACTCAATTGGAGGCTTCAGAAAAACTTCCTGAATTACAGCTTTGAGTTGCAGAAGTAATCTCTTAAGCAACACACAGATGCAGCTGTCATGTCTCTGCGCATGTTTGTACATCTTCTGTGTGCATTGATTGTGACCCTAATACTTGCATTGGGATATCCTGATGTCAGATTGCCTCATACCTTTCAATGGGTTATCCCCTTGCCCTTTTTCTAACTTATGGTATTACTGACTGAACCCAAGTTCTTGCAAATGTTAAAAAAAGTAAAAGCTCTTTACCACTGCTTAAACCTTGAAGTTTACAAAGAGCAGAGTTAGTTTCTGATACTTTCTGTACCTATCGAAGTTTATTATTTATTTCTTATTACATTCATGGACATCAAACTCAAATCTTTCTTCCATGTTGGGTATGGTTGGACCATTCTTAAAAATCCATTTCTAAATCTTAATAGAGAAAGGTGTCTGTTAAAACCAGCCCATCCATTTGCATCCAGTTTACTGTGAAGCCTGGCTCTCGTCTTATGCATGGATCAAGGGGAAACTGGAAGACAAACCACCTTTGTAGAGGAATGTCTTAGAAATTTTCTTCAAATCATTTGGAATTTCACTTCCGAGCATCAATTTACATCAAAAAAGTTCTACACCATGCATCAGCAGCTTCAGTACAGGACTGCAGATGTTCTAACGAACTATTTGAATTTTACATTGGAATGATGGGAAGAAATTTTCCTTTCATCGTCATGTGACGTGACATCTCAAATCTTTTCAATTTGGTTCACTTAACTATTCTATTGCACTGTGACCACATATAATTCTTTATAAAGTACTGTTAATTCATTTGTAAAATTCTCCTATAATAGACAACTCATATTACTCAATGAAGAATTACTCAATAGGAGCTTCATATTGTGAAAATAGAGGGCCATTGGGATGGTTCACCAGGGAAGGCACTAGCCACCAAGCCTGATGACCTGAGTTTGATCCATGAGACATACATGGTGAAAAAAGAGACCTGAATCTCAGGAGTTGTTCTCTAACCACCATACATGTGCTCTAAGGCATGTGCCTAAACCCAAATATATGTATGTATGTATGTGTATTTTTATATATGAAATAGTCATCAGTCAGCAGTAAGTGCCTTTATCAACTGAGCCATCTTGCTGGCCCTTCGTTCTCTGTGTCTAGTATTTAACTGAAGTATTGTCTGGCATTGTGGCTCAATAGCTCAATTTAGTAAATGAGTAAATGAATGGATGAATGGGTGAATGAATACCATTTTTCCATAATTATACATTAGGATGAGAGACGTTTTTAAAACACTGCTCCTGACGGCAGCTGTACCTTTCTGATCTCACTCATACACTGTGAATGAGTGGGTTGCTGAATGAAGATAGGAACTTAGCAAACGAGACATCAGTATGCATGCATTTTATTTCAGGCCACTACAGCACTAGAGCCAAACCCACAGGAAAATACTATCGTGCAAGGAGATATAATTAAATTCAAAGTGTTGAAAAACAATCTCTAAAAGCCTCCAACACTGTCTCTACTATGTAAGGTCTTCATTAAGTACTCTGTGTGGAATCCAAAGGTAATAGCATTTATTGGTGCATCTTTTTCAATGAAGGTGAGGTCGTCAATTGTAAGTTATATGCATGGTAATAGCATAGTAATGGAGACATAAGGCATGCAGACTCTTAAATTGTGGCCTTTGTACTTTGATAACACAGAGAACCATGTAAATTGGGACATAATACACTCTTAATGACTTAAAGTGCTAAAATATTTTTACAAAATAATGGGAAGTGCTGTAGCAACAACAAAAGGTAATAACAACTACGAAGATAATTGAGTGTAAGGGATGAGTTCTCTCCAGAAGACTGGCTTGACATGGCTGGAGGCCAGACCTCGCTTATCCAGCAGATAGTGATCGAATGGAAAAGAACAGTTACACTGATGACCTGTGAAGCTGCATCTTTAGTGAAGCATTTCTTAGAGTAGAGAGGAATTGCAGGAAAGTGACATTTAAGACAGTGAACGTCAGAGAAGAAGAACACCCTGCTAATGAAATTACATAGACTTTGTGAAAGAAAAATTGTATGCAAGTTCAAATGCTCTCTCCTGTGAGTAGGATTATACAAATACTGTTGGTGTTTAATCAGCTGACACTGCACATAGGACATGCGTAAAGTGCACTTCAGAGTATGTGCTTTGTGTCCTAGGTGCTGAAATAGTCTCAACAGAATTGAAATTATTGTGATGAATCAGAGCTTTGTAACGGGCAGCTGAGTGTTTCAAATAAATCTTTGGGAGTTCATTATTATCCAACGAAATTATTGCTCACTAGATCTGAAATAACAAATCTGTGGCCTTGACATTTAATCAGAGCATGAAAACACGTTTATTGAATCTCGTATTTAAGATTATTGCTGCAGTAGCACCCCAATTAAAGCATGTGGATTTTAAAAATTCCATTCAGACACTAAATGTAAAATGCTTGTTATCCATGCATGGAATCTTTTATTTACTGCTTTATGTTTAGTTGCCTTTTCTCAAATATGCTTAGTTTGAGCATATTGTATAACACACACACACACACACACACACACACACACACACACACACACACCAAAAAAAAAAAACCTACCCAGTTTCTTTGTAAGAGATAAAGGAGCAAGAAGGTTGACATGTGAATACTCTTCTGAATGATCAGTTGAATGTAAACTATTTATAATAAACTATTGAAAGGGAGTTTGTACCTGTTACAGAGCATGCATGCATGCATACATGTATATATGTATGTATATATGTATATATACACATGTATATATACATACATATACATGTATGTAGATATATATGTATAATTATAAAGCAGTTTCACATAGTGGCATAGTTTCAATTATGAGACATCAAATAATGTGCCTCTTCAGACTCTGGCTTCTTAAGATATGTAGAAAGGGGAGGGAAAGGAAAAAAGGAAGAGAAGGAGAAGGAATAGAGTCCTTGCTTCTAGTCACCCTTCTTTTCACATTCTAGTGAGAGAAATTCCAAGTATTGTCTATTCATGAGCATCTGCAAATCACATTTCAGCTTAACTGTCTCTTCTCTGATTTAATAGAAACTTTGATTGTTTTCTAGGATTTACATCCAGAGTAATTGTTTTTGCATTTTAATATAGAAGGAAGTAGATTGAATAAATGCATAACATATTAGAAATGCTATTAAGCAAACGATTCAGTGTGGTACTATTGAATGAATGTTTTCTTTTACCCGTCTGAGCAAAACACAAATTTCTCCAATTATTTTTAAATTGATTGTTCTTTATTGTTGCCCAAGGAAAAGTGGGGGGAAATCCATTTGTGTGTTGAGTCCATTTTCTTTTGTCTGAAACAATGACCCAGCCCACAACAATCACCACATAATCCAGGTATCCATCTCTGCAGGTCTGTAAGTGCAATTTATAACTATACTCAGCATGTGAATTATTTTTCGCACCCACTTTAATTCCCGTTATTATAGCGTTATTTATAATGCCCAGGTGTCTTCTAGGACAGGTACTTTCGTCATCTTTGCCCTGCTGCATCTGTGACTGAAAATATGATCTCCCCAGCACTCCCACTGGGGAGTTATTGACGACCCCCACCGCAGCAGTGGTGGTGGAGAGAGAAGACACATCTCTGCTTGACACACTAGCATCTGAAGAGGTCAAAAAAAGTTGTTGGAAATATAGGGCCACATGTGGTAGTGGAGGCCTGCAATCTCAGCTCTTGGAAGCCAAGTGGAGAGGATCTTTTTGGGGTTTTATAACAAGATCTTGTGTCAGACAGATAGATGGACAAAAAATATATAAAACAAAATAAAAGCAATCAGGGAACCTAATACAGAGGCCTGAACTGCTTTAGATACTTTGCTTTCTGGTTCTGGGGTTCTGTGTGAAAAGTGGGTTAGGAATGAGTATTCCAGTTGACTTGGCATAAACACATTCAGCTGCTTACCTTGTGTGCTGACACTAGTGTAACATGTCATAAGGTCCTTATGAACGAAAAGAGTGTGTAATTGTGAGGTCACAACTGCTTCTCAGAATACTAATGGTATCTTACCTGTTCGCCTACCTGACCTTGGAAAATAAACTTGCTTTTGATGGTACATTAAGAATGGAGCCATAGACTCTTGTTGGAAGTGTTGTAGGTAGATTCAGTAAATGTGTTGCTGGAATTAATATAGCTATCGAAGCTGTGTTGATAAAAGTAGGTATGGTAGAGGCAGCAGCTCTATCATGTTCCAGTCATACAGGCAAGTAGCATTTTGATATGTTTTTTTTTCTTTTTTCCTTTCCAATAAATATGTGTTACAGATAATATAAATGAAGAAGACAAAAGCAGTCCAATTTTTTAAAGCTTTGAAGAAATAGGCCTCCTGTCAGGAGATTTGTTCCCCTAGGGTGGGAGAAACAACACAAAGCATGTTGTATTTGTTTCTTAAAAGGTACTCCAAGAGACATTTCCCAACAGCAAGCTAAATAGCATGTGGCAGTTGCCACAGCAACCCATTTTTGTGATTTGCAGAATAAGCAGGCAAACCTGATGCAAATTGTCAGTCAATGAATTGTGTTCTCATGGAAGCTGGAACAAATGCAGCCTCGTTTGGTCAATTTATGTGCATTTGTGGCGCCTCATTCTCATGCACTTTCAATATGCTGCCATGTATCAATATTTCATTCTTCAGCTGTATAATTTCTGAGTTTCGTATATGATGTTAACTGGAATAACTAGATGTCAGATAAGCAGAAAGGCTATTATTGACATCTCTTTACAATTCTTCAGCATAATGATATATCAGTTCTTGAGATTATGAGGAAGATTCAACTTAAAGTTCTTTTAAGTGTGTATTTTTTTTTAATCTACAAGGATAGAAGCCTATTTTTCCCTCATTGAGACGTAGGCTGCTGAAGTGGGCCGAGCTCTGGTCTGGAAATTCCTGAAATGTCATAGGTTCTCCTTTGCTCTATGAAGTCTAGCAGGTGGTCCCACAGAATGCACTGGGCTCTATATTCAACTTCTCCTTCTGTTCCCCTCTGCTGTCTGTTTACATGTATAAGGCTGTCTCCATCTCTCTTTCTCATTGCCTTTCTTATTCATTGAAATGTCTGAGAAGTTATGACCTTCACGTTTTGAATCAATTTTGTTCATGCTCTGACAGAATGAGAACCTGATTATTTCTACACATATTTAAAGCTGGAATAAGTGAAACAGAAAGTTTACTAGGAATCCACACATGTCTCATCTCTATGTTTCTTTAGTAAGTACCCCACTAATCATCTTCTCTAACAGACTTGCACTTCCTTTTATTTCAAAGTCTATTTTTAAGACTTTCTCCTAAAACCAAAAACGGAGCAGACTAAGTAATAGAGTACTGGTGAGACTTTTCTCTTATTGAGCATAATTCCTACTGACTGTTGATAACTGTAATTTAGTTTATCCTCTCGTATCCTTTCTTATAATTGATATGCTGATAGCATAAGTATACTGAATAGAAAAATTAAACCTGAATCAAGCAACAGAAGTGAGGGCATTGCTTATCAAGATGATAAACGGTCAACCTCTAAGATAATATTGACTTATGGATTGCAGAGCTATGGTGAGAGAAACAGAACATAAAGGCCACTGAAGAAATAGAATTATATAACTATTGTTTTGTCTCCAGCTGAGGTTTCATAATTGCACTTCTGAAAACAAAAACCAAACAAACTTGTCAAATTCATGCAGATAGGAATAGGCGATCCTTAGACAGAGGGTCATTTCTCTAGCAAATGGGACTTTCCAAAAGATTGCATGGATGTAATCCACCCCAGAGAGAGATAGGGGTCTGAGAATGACGTTGCTTTTTTTCTCAAACATGCTTTCTGGATGGACGTTGCTTCTCTGTGCCCCACTTTGTTCTATTCTTACCACTAAGCTAAAATGTCTTAAATAGTAAATGCAGTTCTCTTCTTCTTCCCTTTTCCTCTCCTGTGCTCTCAGGGTGGTATTCAATAGACCTAGTCTAGCAGTTTTGGAGTCAAACAGACTCTGGTTTTCCTGCATTACTTGTCACTGTCTCCTTAACTATTAAAGGATGAGTGACAATCATACTTGTCTTACAGAAATACTGCAGAAATTAACTATAAAATGTTTCGGTACAAATTCATCCTGAAGCATGAAGTCATCATGAATGCCAGTCGCTATCAGAGTAACATTACTTCCGTGACACTGCCACTCCATTGGAATGCAGCGTACCTTACATCGGCTCAGTGGAGATGTGGTAACAAATGGAAGCGCCAAGAGAGCTCTGGGGATGGCACTTGCCTCTGATTGCCAGAAAGGCTTACGGGATTTACCTGCCTGTAGACTTTTTTCCTTATTATTTCAGTATAAATAACTATTACAGTCTGGTATAGTCTGTTGATTCATAGTCATTTCTGCGTAAGTAACTATTACAATCTGATGTACTATTGTCTGTTAAAGGACAATAGTAATTGGATACCAGTCACAGCTCAGCCTGGCAAGATTGTATGACCCTTAATGGTCTGCAGATGTTTTAAAAGTATCCAGTGTTTAGATATATTTGGAAGTATGCATGTATGCATGCATGCTTGCTAGTACAGGAGTGGGGCTATAAAACTCAATTATCAATGATAAATATCCAAGAATTGGTTTCAGGGCTTTTTCCGATGTTGGATATGGGCAGGTGTTGTTTCTTGGGCTGGAGAAAACAAAGTCTTAGTGTTAATATTGATGTTGCTCTTTGTTTAGTATTTGCAAGACGTGTCAATGAGAGGACAAGTGGGGGAGAAATGAAACCCATCCCTGTGAAGTTCCAGTGACCAACAGACCCTGGGTGCTCTCACACATCATGGTAGCATCAGCAGTTGAGAAAATATTGTATCCAGAGTCTTAAGTTTCCCCACTTGTGCTTTCTTTTGTGGAAAAAAAAACCTTATAGGATACTTTTAAATAAAGTTAGAAAGTTGTCGTCATAGGGTGTGTGTTTTGAAGCCTTGTCCTGAGTGTAGCCCTGAAGTGTAAGGCTTTGGATTTGAGCTGGAGTGTCCAACAGGAATAGAAATTCCTCACAGTGTTACGCAAAGAGATCATTTTATTCTAGGTTTTCTTTACAGAAATGTGAAATCTCTGTTGTTTCTATGGTTGCATTATTTACACGTGTATTTTCGTGTAGTAATTTCTCACTCTTTTGTCTTCTTTTCCTGGCTTAAAAAAGAAAACTTCTGGAAGTCAGAGGCAAATGCCACGCAAGTAGCTTTTCCCCCTGCCACTTCTGTCAGCACACCTCTACTCCTAAAATCATGTTGGGAGACAAATTCAAAACCCCAGACTTGGGCTGTTAATAAGCTCAATGAAGAATAACGTGTTACCGCCAATAAAATGCTAGTCAAGAGGCATCATACAAAGTGACTCTGGGCTGTTGTGTAAGCATTTGTCAGACTCCAGCAGGTGAGAGCGCACTGGTAAGGGATATTTCGTAGAGATGTCCTACTGAGTTTCTCTGTAGGGCTCAGTAAAGAAAGAATATAATCTGTACTTTGTAAATTTTCATCCTTAAATCTGGTGAAATACTTGAAAGGCAAGGGTTGAATGACCTGTGGTGTGTGGGTTCCAGTTGTTCCTTTAAATAATAGGCTCACATTGAGCAAGTAGCTTAATGTGAATCTAGTCTATGACAGTTTGTGGATTTTGTTATATAAATGCTGGCGCTGTATTTAATGACTTTTGAAATCAAATGTCCAGACAGTGTAGCATTCACTGGTCGGTTTGGTGGAACTTCAGTGGCACTCAGTAGAATTGCAGTTGGACTGTGATAGAATATGTAAACTGGATGCACAAACACACAGGCAAAGGACATCCAGTTCCTAGTGGACCTCTTCTGAGAGCCGAGAAAGATGAATGGCTCATTCTCTAGTCTGGGGAGAACAGAGCTAGACCACATTAACCAGAGTCTTGTCTTATTACAAGATGACTAAATTCACTTACTGAGATGTATCAGTCAGATCTCTTATAACTAAACCTGTAATTCATTTAGTCACACCCTCTCACCAATATATACTTTTGGGGAAAATATAACATGGTGCACCTATTATATTAATATTCTGTGTAGATTCAAGCAGTTTTCACAGATTAACATATCTTTACATGGCAGACAATAGGTCAGCAAAGGCTGATATTTTGCTGCTTAATTCTTAAGACTTTTTTTTTTTTTTGCAGAAATTCACTACAGCTTCTGGGGTCTTACTCTCAGAGTTTGTGAAATTCTACATTTTATTAAAGTTATCAAGGGAGTTTGATACAGATCAGCATGGATAAATATATTTGAGTCTATTTGCTGTGATACATGGGCACTTGTTATCCATATGAGAGTACTCATGCTTCTTTACCAAAATGAAATACCATTTTTTCAATGAATGACCAAGTAGTTTCTTGTCTTAGAATATCTCTGCCTTCCAAGACACTTGGAAGTCACTACCAAGTAAGAACGCGGGCGGCATGTTGTTACATAGTTAGCTATAGGGCTGTGAAGTGGAAAACCTCACGTGAAGCTTACGGCTGCGTGCATTAGTGTCTCTAGCACGGTGTGGGAAAAGAATTTGTGTTGGCCCAGAAGAGTTCCCATTCTAGATCAGGAAAATTATGGAACACATTTAAACTCAGAACTGTTCCTCATCTTGTCCAGATATTCAAACTATATAAAAGTAATAGAAAATTGGCAGTATTTTCCAAACTGAGTCATATCTTGGGAGTAAAATGATAAGTTAGGAATTGTTCTCTTATGCAAGTTTTAAGATATTTATGGTCAAGAGAACTTTAGTTGTTTTAAATCCAATTTCTGTCCTCTAAAATGTGAGAGGAATCCTAGAAGTTCATAAGTCACTCTGCAATTCAACCATGGTTCTTTTAGTGTATATTACACTTGTCTGGTTGTACACATTAATAAATATATTTAGGTGAGAAATTTTAATTAGTTGACCTATACTAAATGTCTGTTATTTATGAAGTAAGAATGTCCTCTCACATTATACTATGTGGCACATGATAAAGATTGACTAAATATTGAATAAGATCTTTGTAGGTGGACTGTGTTGGGGATGTCTGTGAAACGTGCTTCCCATAGAAGAAACATTAGCCTTTTCTAAAACTGTCATTGACATGCAACAGTAACGTGCTTCCTCCTAGTGTGGGTCTTGCTGTCAATATAAAAGGTAGAAATCAGGCCCTTTGCCACTGATTAATTTGGAAACTTGTTTATCCACGTGGAGTCTCAGCTCCCTCATGGAGAGATGAGATGTATACAGAGCTTAACCAGGGTTCAGGACATGCAGTGTTGGATCAGTGCTGGCAAGCCTCTCTCCCTCCCTTCCCTTCTTTATTCAAGGTCATAAATAAATATAAGAAGTAGTCGGACATATGCACTTAAAAGTTTTTGATTGAAAATTGTCCACATTGAGCAAGCAAGATGACTTGGGGTTGGGGTGAAGTAACTTGGTACCAACCCCAAAAGCCATGCTCTAAAAGGAGAGAACTGATTACATCAGACTTGTTCCCAACTTCCTGAGGTGTGCGGCACACTCACATGCACACCCAGACACAAAGGACAAGTAAGTATAATAATTTTAATATATATGTGTCCTTTATGTACTTTAGTTGGGTGATAATTAGACTATTCTTGAGAATGGAATATTTTAGATACTTGAATTTCTTTTTTTTGTCATTTGTCTAACTAGTTATGATTTAAAATACATTTCCACGTTGTTAAGACATTATATGAGTTGTCACTGGAGGAAGCCTCTGTTGAAAAAAAAATCATGAGGATCGGTTTTCTCCCTTCTACCAAGTGGGTTTGGGGGATCGAATTCAGGCTGGTGGCAAGCACTTTTCCTTCCTATGCAAACTCCACTTGGAAACAGTTTGCATTACATTCTCCTTAGCTTTCGTGTGTAGGACATAGAAGGTGAGGCTTCCCCCACTAGCCTTTGGTGCGGGATCATAGTGAGAAACGCAGACGCTTGGCTTCTCATGAAGTTTTAGGTCTGGCTCAGAGTTCACTTTGAAAATCAAACCTCAGCTTCCATCAGTGAACTCTATAGAGCTGGAAAGTTACTGATACTGGACAGGATCAATGAGCTTCATTGAAAATTGATGCCTCTGCTTCAGCGGTGTCATTTAGACGTTTTCCAATTTCTTGTTTGAGATAGAATACATGAGGACAAAGTGTCAACAGATTGAGCCTAGATCCCTCGTGGGATTATTATAAATCTTTATTGAAATTGGAGGCTACGCTAAGATTTGCATTTCTTCCTTTGTGCTAGTATCTGCTGTGGGGCCTCAGGTGATGAAGCTATGGAATCCTACTTCGAAATGTGAAGGGAGATTTCTTAGGGGCTGATGTTCCCGTGTCCCTGTGAGCGGAATTATAAAGCTCAGCCCAGGCACTCTAGTTAAGTAAAGCACTGCTGTCCACTGTGGAACAGAGAAGAACTTATGAAGCAGTGCAGCAGAGAGCTTCTTGGCTTGAGTGTGGTATGGGATGATGAATGGTGGAGTGTGCTAAGCAGCTAGAGTCCAGGCCTAGGTAAATCCTTGGGAGGCGGGTTGACATGTATGGTAGAAATGAGTGTTTGTAGAGCCAGGCTTGCTTACGCTCCTTTTCCGGTTCTGTCCTTCATGGCTATATTGCTTTTCTCTTCTGGGCCTTGTTGTACCCATTTACAAAATGTAATTCATACTAGCACTTCATGTGGCTGTTGTGAGCACTACATAAGGACGTGGCTGCAGTGTTGCTCACACCATGGATGGTATTGATAAATGAGAATTGCTAATATCACGACCATTGCCCGAGTCAACAGAGTGCGTTGTAGGACAGGTAATGCAGTTTGAACTTACAGGCTTTCTGATTACATAATTTACGCTATACTATTTGTTTTAATTCTTCATTTCTTTGATGATTTTGTTCAGTAACAGCATAGTGTAAATGAAAAATGGGACTTTGAAAGGAAAATGGAATTTTCTTGCCCCTTAGAAACAAAGTAACTGATTAAGGGAATGGTATTTTGGCAAGAGGCTCGCTGATTTATGAGGAAGTGGCCGAGCATCACCTGTGATGCTCTTTGAGCAGCTGTAGTTGTGTAAAAAATGTGTGCATGATAAACTGCAGTCAGAGGAACAAACAGAAATGATGTATTTGGGAAGTGGATGCATTCAGGTATTCAAACAGCAAATTGATGTGTTGGATGAATACAGTCTAAGCTCATATCTTATAATGACATTTTATATATTTTTTCATGCAAAAAAACCCCACTATATCCAGAGCTCCCCAGGTCTGTGTGTGCTTTGAATATATTTCTGATCCATGTCGGGTGCTCATGTGCCGTTCTTTTCCCTTCCTACTGACCTTTGTTCTTGGTGATGGAGCATTGTAAGGTGGACCTTTTCCTTACTCTGTATTTTTGCTCTTAATGCCTCAGGCACCTGCAGTGTAAGGCCACCACCCCCTTGCCCTTCACAAGAACTAGAAAGTCATCTTCCTGGCTGTATATGGAAGTGATTTCTAGCAACTACTGAAATTCCAGCAAAGGTCACTGTGCTCCCCTGCGTCCCGCAGGTGTTGAATACTCTGCAGAACATATTTAGTACTCGGGGTTTCTGAGTCTGACTTTTGATAAAAATAGAGTGGAGTAGAGCCCATAAGTACTGTTAGGAAGCTCTGATAGGAATATGAATGTAGTGTAAGGAGGATGAATATTCTAAAGTTATAAGGACAAATATGAGTCATATGGTGACAATATATGTTCGTCTTCAATACCTGTGTTAACCTTTTTATTTTCTTAGAGTAAACTTACAAGTTTGTTGACATTGCAATTTAAATGCCTCAATTTTTGTCATGTCTATAGTGTATTATAGAAAAAATATTTCAGGACAAATTACTAAAATAATTTGGCTTTCTTTATTAATCTAAAAGTTTTAGATAAATGTATAATCCTAAATCCATCTTTTTTACTATGGTAAATGAAGCCCTTATATATTTTCTATAATCAAATATCCAGACTTTCATTATTCAAAATTGCTGTGAATCTGAGGCTCCCTGAGCTCTTGCCTAGCTCTGGCACATGTGTGAGCACAGTCCTAGGAGCATGTCTGTGCTGGCTCCTGGAGTCCTTGCTATGTACAAGCAGAAAGATACTGCTTCACTTCCTGGTACCATGGGGAATTTGTTCTAATTCTTTCAGACTCTGGAAAAAAACTGAATACTGACACAAAACTCTTTACTGCCTTAGTGTGCCTGCATGATGTGGAGAGACAAAAGTTCATGAAGACTGACCCTCCCTGAATGGAGCTGCTCTGAGCTATGGGATACTCTGCTTGCTAGAAGTGCAACTTGATAGCACACACATATGGCTCTGTTTGCTTTGTTGTTGTTTGGTGGTGGTGGTGGTGGTGGTGGTGGTGATGGTGGTGGTGGTGATGGTTGGTTGGTTGGTTTGAGTCTCTTGCCTTTTTAAATTTGGGATGTCTTCATTCATTTAAAAAACAATTACTTTTAAAAGTTCAAAACAACTATCACGTAGGCTAATTCAGACTAAGAAAGGTTTTGTCAACTAAGTTTGTTGGCATTTTAACTTCACCATATTGCAAATTTAGCAGTTTATATCCTTAAGTGGTAACATCTCTAGATCGTCGTGTGTCAATTCCTCCTTGTGGTTGACTAACTAGGAAGGAGATACCCAAGGAGTAGCTTCTCTGTTTACCTCCACTGATGTTCATGCCGGTGGATCTTCTAGACACCCGAGAACTTAATCTTAAATGTTGTTAACCTAGAAAAGCACCTGAGTAACGTATTACCCCATTACGTGCAGGTTTTGAGACCCCTGCCATTCACTAAATGTCAGACAATCAGAAGCGGAAGAAGAATGCCTTCCAGTGTTTCTTTCTGATAAAGACTGATAAATTTTTGTTTAATTATGTAGTACAAGCATGTCATGTGTTTTGATCAAATCATCCCCATTCTCCCAGTCTCATCCACCTCCTCCCACATGGGAAAATATCAGTTTTCACAAAGTGACATGCCCCTTAATAGACTGTCAAAGCCCCACTGGGTGGCCCCACACCCAGGCAAGCATCATCAGCCTAAGTGGTTGTTTTTCCTATTTAATTCAGGCAGGGCACTTCTAAACTGTAATTTCAATTAAAAAAATGTGGTTTTTAGTTTGCAGAAATCAATGAAGATCTATCTTGACACCATGTGGAGGACATAAGACTAGGAAAGGTCAGGTCCAGAGAGGGAGTTAGCAAAAAAGAAAGGTGGCTTTCTGAGTTTCAGACTTGGCAGCGAGTACTGCTCTACCACCACCTGCTCACCCAAGACCTTGGCTCCTCCCATGTCAACACCGTTTCTCCCCTCACAAGAATTATCACGTAGGAGACGTATGAGGCCTGGACCTCTAGGTTGCTGAGATGGGCGACTGTGCAAAGATGGTCTGTGAGTGATAAAGCTGTAACAAATAGCGACACTCCCTGTGTTGCTATGCATTTGTAACATCCTTCTTGATTTCCCCAACATTTCAGGTCCCCTTAATTACTATTATGCTAATTAAACTTTGGAAAATATTTTAGAAACAGAGACAATTTTACAAAAGGAAAAAAAATACCTGAGCTGTGAAAGTAGAGAAATAGCATTGCTTATAAGGGCTGTCACTCCTATAGTAAGAACAATGGTTCAGAATTGGGAAGAGGAGATAGATTGCTTTCCACTGGCATCTATAGGCTAGGCATGAGGTGCGAGAAGGGACAGTGAGTGGGGAGAGGGCAATGTTATGTGTCTTGAAATATTTGAGACCAAAATAATGTGGATTCTTAGGGAAATGTACAATTTCCAATTAACAACTGCATCTCTAGGCCAAGGGTAGCTGTGTTCTTCCTAAGATTTTAACAGCTGGGGAACACTCTAAACTGTATGACTCACCTCAGAGTGTAATGGACTGTGTATAAATGGGAACCAGGGGTTTGAAATGTCTCTGTGTTGTGCACTTGAAATAATTGCTGTTATTGGATGGTGACTTGTTTCTCTAATACTTTATTATCTTGATAAACACTTTTTAAATAGTGTACAGTCTGCATCTTTCTATGAGTTGGGGGGAGCCAACTTTGAATAATGGAATGAACGTACAAAGGGCTAGTTCTCTAGAACTCTCCAGTAAATAGCTGAGCAAATTTAAGATCTAATGACATTTTATTTCATTATACTAATAAAAATGTTAAGCTCTCTAGGCCTCTTCACATATCAAATGAACATACTGGAGGAATTATTTTTATTCTAATATGCAGTTAGTCTATGAAGATACCATGTTTTATTCTCCCAGGCTGAGGCTGTGTAATTGCGCAAAATAGTTAATGGTCTCTTTAGAAAGAAAATAGGCTTTCTTCGTGGTCTTAAGATGAGTGAATATGACAGCAAACAGGTGTGTACAAACGTCACATGTATGCAAATACAGTAAGTGACCAGGTATCTAGTGTAGCTAGATTTTTTACTTCTCTAAGATTCGCCGTGACTGTTAAGTTTTCCTCACTAATCTTGTACTGATTGGCTTCCAAATGGTATCTTTGGAGATTCTGCACTCCTTCTGTCAAATAAAAGGAAACATTTTTATTTATTCTCCATGTTATTTTTCTCATCCACTGGTAACATCTATTTTTTTCCATATTGGAATTTTATTTCCTTTTACATTGTGATCAAAGGATTAGATATCATCATGTTTCCCATCCTAGACATCACTTTACAAAGGGGGCAGGATTCTATGCTGTCCTGTGTACAGACGATACCTGGTGAAGTTTTCCTAAGTGTTTCCTCCTATAGGCAGCGTGAGAGCTATGCATTGATAATGTAGATACGTTTTATAGATGTATCTAGTGATAATTGCTGTGTTTGTCTTCATAGATCAGAGAAACAATTCATAAACAGCTCAGCACTCAAAACTATAGCTAAGTAGATTATATTCAGTGGTCCGCAGACATTGTAGCTCAAAGTAGGCTAGAAGCATATACTTTTTATTCAGTTATTTTTGGAAACACAGTTACTTAGGTTTGAAGTAGGGGCACACTTTGGCAACGCTTGTTACTTCCTTTTAATGGTCTTCCGACCCACCAGCTTAGCACTAACATTTCACTTAAAATGTTCCTTTGGTTACAAACCTTTCTGATCCACTGCCTTAGCTTGCAGTGGGCACCAGTGTTAGCAATAATTTTACAGCAGAGAGAGGGAAACAAAAGAGCAAGGGAAAATTGCAACTTTAAACCAATTTGGGAACAGAAGCAGAAAGTGTAAAAAAAAATAGGAACAAAGAATCAGTTAAGTGCATTAGCGTTTCACAAATTGATTACCTTTTCATCATCCCTAAACTGCTGCCCTAGAAAGCCGGTGATACTCTTTATTAAACCATTAATAGCAGCAACAACTACAGCCGTCCAAGAAAAATTCCACCTACTCACCAGCATTCTAACTTAGCCTGTAACAAGCAGCATCCTGGGAAGATGGCCCTTTGCGGCTGGCTTGCCTTGCCACAAAGCCATCACTTCCTATACTGTTTCATAACTGCTGAGAGCATGGGTGGTCACATCTTCCAGATATGCCTGCGTGTCCATCACCCAGCCCAGGGGGTTTGCCATATCACCAAACTCACTGGTACATCTGGACACCACCCAGGCCCTGGAGTGCCAGTAGTTTTCAGATCCAAGTGGGTACTGCTAGCATACAAAATATGCAGAAGACTGTCTCTAAGGTTAAAGAGTGAATCTGCTGTTCTTAGCTGTTATTGGATTTTGATTTAAAATCAGGCTGGGTAAGATTTAAGGATGCATGTGTTTGTGCTTGGTATGAAAAGTTTCCCTGGGAAGGGTCTGGGCAAAAGCTGACATCCACACTGCAGTGCTATATTACAGGCGCTTGAGACGAGGAGCCGAGCTGCTTCTGCCAGCCCTCCCTCTCGCTCAGGAAGTTAGGTGCTACCTCAAAATAACGGATCCAATCTGTTTCAACAGCAGCACTTCTAATGAATAGGAGAAAAGCAAATGCAACAGCTTTCCTCCCGGTAATAAATCACTGTGTTTTTTGTATAGATTGCATGTGGCGTTGGAGGCAGTGCGAGCCAGGTTGCCAATATTGCTAGCTAATGCTTCAGCCCTTTCATTTTTCACTCCGAGCAGGAACCCTTTCCTGAAACTTGTTCATTTCACAGAGGGAAAAATCGAAGGCGGCGGCAGATTGTCAGGCTGCTTTACTGTCGTCGCTTACAAAGGTCGCTGGAATTAATTGACTCCTTTCGTTACATATCGTAAACTGACTCATTTTTTTTTTTGACACAGTGATGGGAAGGTGGCAGGATCTAAGTGTCTGCTTATTGTCTTTCTGTTCTGGCATCTGTTACAGACTAGGAAACAAGCAAGTCTGGAAACCACAGTTTGGGGAACGAACAGCACCCACTTTCAAAGCAGACTCTAATAACTGAGTTGAACTAAGAGAAGAGAGGAGAGAGCCCCAGCAGCTGAAATATAAACGCTGGGTTTGTTTTAATGTCTCCCCAGGACCCATTAGCAGGGGCAGTGGAGGTTTCCACAGCCATCCTCAATTGGTGGTGTCGCTTTGAAAGCATATTCTAAGTAGCTGGCTTCCTCTTACAAGATTGGAAGTAAAAATCGGTCCACAGAGTATTCCATGAATCATCTCTACATGGATGCTCTGAGTTGACTGACAGTAATTCCGTCTCAAAGGCGTTGCTTCTGAAACCGAAGACAAGGAACTCAGGGCACAAGTACTATTTGTCGTACCAAGGCACACTGTTTTCCTGATAAGTATTTTAAATTTGTACTTATTTTTCTCCCCGTCGCACTGTCTCCTTTTCACTAATCTAGGAAGATTCTCACTCATGGTCATAGGCTGCTTTCACTAAAATTAGAGGCGCTGAAACAAGGACATATTGTTAAAAAATGAATAAATTAGAGCCGAGTTAAGCCACCTGGCTTAGTAGGAGGAAAGGGAATATGACAGCCTGTCTGCGCAAACAGCCTTCGTAAATAGGAAATGTACTTTGAGGCCGTCCTACTGCGATCCTGTTAATGACCAAAGGCGATTAGAACTCTTCTGGTTCACAGAATCCTTTTACCTAGCACAGGAGCTTCCTGGGCTGCATTAGCAATCAGATGTTTGCACTGTCCCTTCAGACCAGTGAGGGGATGGGATGTTATTAAAGGGAAGTCATTTACCACAATCGGTACGATGTAGCATGGCAGAAATTCAATAACTGTTTGTGATATGCTCATTCTGCTACTCTGCCTGGTGCCCTTCACTCCTGACACACAGCGGCATTCACCTTAATCTCCATCCCCTGGGGCACCGGGGAAAACAACGCCTCATTGGCTTCAGAACAGAGAGACAAGAGTGATCTGCTTTTCATGACAAGAACTGTGGGGGGGACCCCGAATTTTCCATCTCCTTCTCACCCATCTCTCTGTTTCTCTCTCCATCTCTCTCGCCGCCTTCTCACCCAGCCTCCAGGTCTCCTTCCTCTCTCTCCCTGCTTCTCTCTTGGTCGTTCTGTTCTCTTTTCTCTCCCTCAGTCCTCTTCTCTTCTCTCTCCCTCCTCTCTCTCCTCCCCCGGCACCGCTTTTTCTCTCCCACTCACATCCTCTGATGGGCATTCAAGCTAGTAAAATGCCTGCTTGAGAATCCCACGAACACAGCTAGGCACACACAGAGCCAGCGGGCTTTGCATGCTCACTCAAAAGTGAAATGCAAAGAAAAATGCCCTTAGAATTCAGAGAAGGGGGAAACATCAAAGGAGAATTGGTGTGTAAAAACTCGGGCATCAACAAAAACACGAAATCGGGAACATTTAAATAGATAGGTATATTTTAAACTTACCTTGCCTTAGAAGATGCAGGGATAGCCCTCCTCCGGTGCCCCCGCTTGCACAGTTCCTTGGTTGAGATAATCACATGGCTGTCTTCTTGCCCCAGTATAAATAGGTGCATATGTATGTGTAATAAAATATACACAATTATATACTATAGATATGCACACATGCAAGCAATGGTATCTCTCCCTCTCTTTCTAAAATATAAAAGGAGGCAGGAGCCTGCAGCTAGGATTCCTTCTTTTGACTGGAACTCTCTCCGGCAGCAGCAGGCTAAAGCTCTCAGTCCAGCGAGGAGAGATCCTGCTAGCTGGCTTTATTTCTCCTCGTTTCCATGGTGGTTAGTGGTGCATCGTTCACCAGATCAGTTGTCACACTGACATGGTGCTGCCTGCTCAGCGGTCATTAATAACTGAACACCCTCCACTCCCCAGAGAGGAGCCAATCGCTTCAGACTGCCAAGATGTAGCACTCGCAGCTGCTCCAGCCTGGTTGGCTGAAGCAGCCTGTCTGTCCTATGACAGCGCTGCTTAGGGTACAAATAAATGAAAAAGGCTTGCATATTTTTCCTTGGAATCATTTTCTTTCCTTTTTTTTTCTTTTGGAGCAGTGTGCAGTGATTCTCAACAACTTTTCCCATTTGGGGTGTTATCAGTCATTTGGAGAAACTGTGGGGTTTTTTGGTTTTTGTTTTTTGTTTTTCTTTTCCTCTGAGAACCGACAGGAAACACTTATGAATAAGGATTTCCTGAATATTAAAAATACTTGATAGCGATTCTGTCTCCCTCTCTGTGAAGTTCAGCAGTGGCTTTACATTTAAAGAAAGCAGCCTGCAGCTCTCCTGTCCGTTGTTTGATTTCCTACAGATCCTACTTAAACTAGCCTACGTGCATGCAGTTAATAGTGCCTCTCTCTCTCTCTCTCTCTCTCTCTCTCTCTCTCTCTCTCTCTCTCTCTCCTCCCTTCCTCCCTCCTCCCCCCCCCCGCGCCCTGTCTCTTTCTCCCCTTCCTTCCTGACTTCCCTCCCTCCTGTCCCTGTTTTCTTGTTGGTGCTTTGTGTGTGTGTGTGTGTGTGTGGTGGTGGTGGGGGGGATTGTTTGCTTGTTTGTTTAGGTTTTACAATGGCATTTCTTATCTGCACTGAGCAGATTTTTAAATTACAACCAATATTTGCTTCTCCAAAACTCACAACGATGAAGAAGCATTTACAAAATAAACTTTTTCAATTATAACTACTTCTCTGTACATGGTATAATAAATCTGAACACATCAGATGGGTGTTGTTTGTTGCATCGCCTGTGCCTGTGTCCACATATACATGTGTGCGGGCCTGTCTGCGTGCCTCAGGTGTCTGGTTTATTACTCAGGGACGCTTTCCTCTGCAATAGACTGAACTCTTAAATTCTTCTCTTTTTGTACTTAAGGCTATCAACTCTGAATGGCTACTTAACTAGGAAAATGTTTTGGATAGAAATTATTTGTAAAACATTTGGAATATTTAGACTAGAAACCATGGCAGCACAGTCACTTGATCAGCTCAAGAACAACTATGACGAGTAGAAGAATGTTAAGGCATGTCTTACAAACACTGTACTGGAGAGATCTCCCCAGAGGACTGGAACATGGGATCAATTTTCAACAGGTCCAAAGCTGCCTTATCTGAGTCTAGCCCTTGCTTTGATAGACTGCCCTCTAGTGGACAAAAAGAAAATGGCATTTATTAGATTTCCTGGGGGGGAGTGGGAGGGGGATAACAACAAAAGGCATTAGCACCTAATAGTTTCTTAAGGTTTTTATTGAAGTAACTTAAATGAGTGCTGTATGTCATAACCATATGCTTAGAAGCTTAGCCTCACTTCCATTGTCTTTTGACTACCAAACACTTTCATGTTGTCGTTTTCTTTACAAAAATAAACAAGAATCTACCAATGCTTTAGTTATCTGCTGTATTGATTAATTTGTTGATGGAGTCCAGGGCCTCTACCTTCTGCCTAGGCATTTTGAATGCTGGTATTGTAGGTGTACCTCAGAATATTGTTATGTTAATGTATAATTGATAACTCATCTTTTTCTATAAGAATAAATGCTAAACAAAAATGACTTCTTCATTGCCCAAATGATATCCACTTCTCAATATTATCTTCTTACCAGACACTTACAGGTACTTGGGTGTCTGCTTAGAGGTGTGGGGGGACGATGAGTGTTGGAGCTGTTACATTGGAGCGCATCTCATATAACTTAATAGCCCCCTAATTTTACTTTCTTTACTTGAAATATACTGAAATTTTGTAGTAAATTTTTAATATTTTTAGAGTATATACACAGAGAATTGTGCTATGATTGTAATAACTATTTGAAAAAATTATTTTTATATTATACTGATTCCTTAAACACTTTATTTTGATTGTTATTAATTATATAATCAACAAATCTAGTAATCTGTTTACTATTATAATGTATTGATTACAATATATTCTCATAATGAAGTTCTGTTGTGAGGCTCAAATATGATAAAAATAACTTTTAAAAAATAAAAGTATTAGGGGCTACAGAGATGGCTAAGAGTACTGACTGCTCTTCCAGAGGACCTGGGTTCAATTCCCAGCACCTACATGGTGGCTCTCTACCTACTGTAATGACAAGAAACTAAAAAAGAAAAAAAAATAAAAAATAAAACTAATAATCACATGTAATACTTAAACTCAAATTTATTCATAAGTTCATAAAATATTTTTATAATTAAATAAGATTGAATACTATTTCAAAAACTGCCTCATAATTTTCTAGAAAAATGTCTACTGTATTTTCAATGTAAGAAATACGATTGCTCTTTTAATGTAGGTACATGATAGGTCAAAAGTATCTTGTACTTATCTTTAAGTTTTCATTAATGAGGAGAAAATAACTCTAGTCAAGAATGGAGAAGATGAGAATTCTCTTTGGCCGTAGGTTTCCTCCTGCTAAGATTATCAAAAGCTATGAATCCGAGAGTGAGTGGGGAGTTTCTTAACTTACCAGGGAAGACAGTCATTCAGTGCAATATATTATAGGTATCCCCCCATGATGAAGCAGCACATGAGGATATCCCAATGTAGATCGCTAAAGATTTAAGAGCATTACTAAAATTACTTGTGGTCATCAGAAAGAAAACATAATATGGAATTTGGATGGTCTGTAAAAACTGTTCACAACTTGTGGGTTACAGCCCCTTTGGGGGTCAAATGACCCTCTCACGGGGGTCCCACGTTCAATATCCTGTACATCAGATATTTACCTTATATTTCGTAACAATAGCACAGTTACATGTGTGAAGTAGCAACAAAAAGGAACCACAGTAAAGGCTACCAGCACTGGGAAGGTTGAGAACCAGTGTTAGAAAGGCAAGTGACTTGTTTAACTGTTACATATAGTTGCTCCATGATATTCAGAGATAGAGTGTGTCTCAGCTCCATTACCCTGTAATCTAGTGGATGATTGACACGTATGCTTTTCCTCTTTGGTCCTTCTTCCATGCTCTCTCCTGCTTTCTTCTTTTCCTCCCCTTCTTTCTGTATTTCACTTGTAGTCTGTTCACAGTGATAGGAATTATACATTGCAAAATCACTCCATAATGAGTCTACATTTTATCTATTGTGTATCTGTGTTATAGCAGTCATCGCATGAGTATCTAAGATAATTAAAATAAACTGCAAGAAAATTAAATGTGCGAATGAACAATTAATCCTTAAATTGTGCTTGAAGAGTCCCGCCTTCATCACTGTGTAAGAATAGCTTGGGGTGTATGTCTGGTGGGTTTAGCTGCTGGAGTTAATTGGAGACACCTTTGCAGTCATCCTCTCCCAGGATTTATTTATCCGCCTGTGTATTTCCCTTCGAGAGAAGTAGTCCAGACAGTGAGCAGCCTGTAAGGTCAGAGCCAAGTGCTCCGCTCTGAGTCTGTACCTGCTTCCTGCTCTGTGACCTGGGCATTGTGTGAAGTATATCGTCCCTGTGAAGTGTCACCCATGGAGCGATACTTGAGTAGCATCTTGGCATATCATTTTCCTCCTAGGCTTCTTCGGAGGATTAAAATAGCTGATGCCTACAAGGAGCCACAGTAGTTCTATAAAATGCAGTGAAGTCTGATGTCTGGACTTGGTTTTTGTCATTCTTAGTATTGTGAGCGTAGCCAGGCTTGCCTGATGCTGTTCTCATTAGTCCCCTCCTCCTCATTCTCATCAGCACCATCCTCATTCTGTTGCAGATTCTGCAGCTTAGAATGCCCTTGCCTCTCACATCCCATTCCCTGAAGTTTTGCTTGTCTATTTCTGAGCAGGTTACTTCAGCTGTGATTCACTTGTGCCTAAGACCTCTTCTTGATACACAGAAATACTTGATTTCTTAAACAACTTAGCTCTTCTCAACTATTTCTATAGATTTGCCTTTTTTTTCCACTGTAGTCTGTAACATTCCCAGGAGGATGAGCATATGTCTTATTATGTCTTTAAGCTCCCTTAAGATAAGTCCACAAGATAGTGAAATCAAGAAAACAGTTGTTGAATGCTAGTGTAGTCTGGACTTGTTTTATAAGTTTAAAACCTTACATCTTCAGAAAAGACAGATACTTTATCCCCACTAGACAATACAAAAACACAGGCAAAGGTCTTTATTTGTCCAGTGTTCCCAAACTATTAAATGATGGGGCCAAAATTCAATGTAAGTTCTGTTTGCTTACATAACAGTGTTCTTTCCACTGCACGGGGCACTTAATATTCATTTGTAAAATGAATGAATGCTTGATTGATAGCTTTGTCAACCAATTCAGTATAGTCAGCAACAGGAGAAGCCAAGAATAAATTACTATTTTAAAGGAATGAATTTTATACATTAGACAGTGGATAGTTTTGTATTGTTATGTTGTTCAGTGTTAGTGACAGAATTTTATGACTGTCAGGATTTGAGAAGTGATGCTAAAAGAGATGCAGGTGCCTGGTCAGAAAGATGCGCTCATACATCCAGAGGGCTACATACGTATGAGTAAGTGGCTGATGAGAGCAGACTCTCCCATTCTTAAGAAAGTCTCCAGTGATTTGGAACATTGTAGACTCACACTGAGAGGTATGTTCTCTGTTTAGAAACATGGCTTAACATGTAACATCCATAAGTCATTTCATTGTTGGCCTAAATCATGTTGGATGAGTTTCCTTCTCTAAGGAGCTTTAGCTTGTAGAATCTCAGGTAAAATCTGAGATTCTTTTCTCCCTATGTGATAATTTCTGATCTGTTATAAAAAAAAAAAGGAACAGACAACACGAGAGCATCCAGCAGGCACAGGTTTAGACTCACACAACAGACAGACCAGAGACAGAAAGGAGACAGATGAAAAAATGAGGTCTTTATTTTGCTGTTATTTTCAATGAAGTTTTTCACTTCATTTGAAGAAAAGAAATCCACTTATCACTCAGGTAGATTTCCAGCCCAAACCAGGGAAGTCAAACCCTTTCTTCCTGCTTTGTTCTCCAATCTTTTACCTTTCCACTTTTCTTTCCCCTTGGGTTTAAAAGTTTTCTTCTTCTATATCTGCCTGTCTTAGTTCTTTTCCTTCAGAAGACTGACATTTTCACTAGCTGTGTTTAAAATACTATTATAACAAAATGCCAAGCTGCTGTCATGTGGAGGGCTTCAGTGTGCATGGTATGATCCTGAGGTATAAAATATGATTAAGTACAGCAGGTAGTTGTACATTGTGGCCCATGGCTCAAATGTCAGCTTCTCTAGAGAGCAAATCAGGAGATTTTCTAGAACCCAGGAGTTTTGACACAGCCTGTGTAACATACTAGGATCTTGGTCTTAAAATAAAGTAAAATAAAATGAAATAAAGATAATGTGAATAGTATTGGCCCACAGTATGTAAGTTGTGCAGAAATAACTGAAAAATAATAATACTAAAAAGCTAAAAATAAAATCAATGGAATAAATGGGTGGTATTTTTTTCCTGTATCTTTTTAAAATTGTATTCAACTGTTGCATTGTCAATTACTTTTTCTATGTATAAATAATAGCTATTATTTAAAAATAGTATATAAATTCTTCTATGGAACTACCTTGTTTCATATAACATTTATCCTTTTTAACAATAATCGGTTATATCCAAATTAAATTAATTAATGTAATCAATCACATTAACAGAGAAAACAACCACCTTTTGAATGTGTACCTAGGTCACAGTGACGTGTTTCTCATGAGCAGTGGCGTCTCTGTTTCCCCGTTAGAACACGGAATGACTAAGTTGGGAGATGGCTGGGATAATTAAGTGCGTGTGGTACGTGAATGAAGACATGAGTTCAGTCCCCAGATTTGACATTAAAACAACAACCAAAACAGGCATGCCTTTGTAATGGCACTGTTGGAGAGGCTGAAGCAGGCAGATGTCTAGGGTTCACTGCCCAGCCGTCCTAGCCAACTTGGTGAGTTCTAAGGCAATGCAAAATTCTACCACACAGTTTGAAATATGAAGACAGCATCCGACAAGTAACACATGACACTGGAGGTTGATTATTGGGCTTCCACGTACACTGTTCATTATACAACTACATGCCCACCACCCTCACATATGCACACACGGTGATACGTGTACTTGTACACACAGGAATTAGAACACTGCATAGCTACCCTCATTTACGTATTAAGCAAGTAAAAATTTGGTTGAGTATACATAGTACCTCACAGTTGCTCACTGGCATAATCCAGCAGTAGTAGGTGTGATCCAGGCTGACACTAAGCCACCGTGCCACTTTGACTTGTTCTCCTCGCTGTGCCTAGTCTTTATTTCTAACACCTCCATCTCTCAGAACATACAACCATCACATCACTGAACTTCGTATTCTGTGCATTTTTATTTCTAATTATAGTTATTCATTTAGTTTGCTTATGATCATTTGGCCTGTATGGATGTATGCTATTCACAGGGATGCTTGGTTATGGATAGATATAAACCACCAAATGAGTGCTGGAAGTAGAACCCAGATTCTCTGGAGGAGGAGCAGGGCTTTGAACCTCTGAGCCATCTTTCCAGCCTCACACTTTGCATTCTTAGGGTTAATTTCTATAATGAAGCAAGTAGTTCTACAAAACTCCTGCTAAAAATGTTCATACTAATTTAATAGGCCCTGATCATCTCACTGAAAGTTAAGGTGGGTAATAGCAGCACATACCTTCCATCCCAGCACTCAGGAGGAGAGAGAGAGGATCTCTGAGTTCAAGGCCAGTTTGATCTACAAAGAGAGCTGTAGGACAGCCAGGACTACACAGAGAAACCCTGTCTCAGGGGAAAACGGTAGTGTTTATTATGTTTAAAAATGTTATTACTGTTTATCTTGTTTCAACATGTTTCAGGTTACACACACACACACACACATAACACACACACACATATATATGTATGTGTGTATATATATATATATATATATATGATGCTCTCATACAGTGAGCAAACTGAGAGCAAAATATAGATCCCCAGTGCTGTTTGTGTTCAACAATACAGTTTATTTATTAAATATTATTAACTATAATAATCATTTGTTACAGCAATTGTGAGATTATTTTCTTCCATTTATGTAAAAGGATATCTAAATCAAGAGTCCCCTTGGGACAAATCTTGTCAGCTTGGTGGCATTAAGTACATGATATTATTCACAACATAGCATCCCATGGTTAGAGAGCAGTATATATTTTCTCGACTTGTCCTGCTTCCTTGCTGACCATTTCCTCTTTTCCATCATTTTGTTTAGGACTCTATAAATACATTTTGGAACTTCTTACTCAATTGAAATTGGTGTAATTCCTTGATGATAATTAATCAAGATGACACATAAATTCATATAAATACTAGGCAAAAACTTATGAACCAAGTTGACCTGAAATAACCTTTCTTATAGTTAGATTTTCTTATGCAGATTTTGTTGGAATATTCTTTGCTCTATTTTTTGTAAAGATAGACAAATAAAAACTATTCTTGTCCAAGTAACAGGTCAATGCAGTGATATCCAGGAAATGCAAGCAAACCTTTTTGTGCACAAGCGAGTCAGGCACATAGTTATACTAGATCTAGAAATTAGGTGATTGTTTGAATTTCCATTAATATTTTATTTTCATGCCATTGTTTCTTGAGTTCTACTAGACAGAAGAGACAGAAGGTGACTATTATTATTGCCACCCAATTCTCTTTCATACTTGAGGGGAATTCAGAAAGCCTACACTTAAAGTTCTTCATGTACATTTTTGTTCATCTTTTAGAGCCAGTCCTTTTACTAGAGGGAATGTGTTTTCCAAGGAAAACTTTCTTTTCCAAAGAAAGCTACTGACTCCAGCCAAATATGAGATATCTCTGCTATACTTATGCCATTGGTGAACTTAGCCTTGGTTCTTCAAATTATCTCCATCATAAGATCATAATATATTCTTCTAGAACTGCAGGTAGGCGCCCAATTATTTTCTGATTTTCCATTACTCAGGTACAGATTTCACCATTCTTTCACCCATTTGCCACATATTCATGTATTTATACCTTAACTCAAATGTGATCTCTAGAAGTGGTTGGTCTTGGAGACCCTTCATTCTATCATCTCTTAAGGTTGGTGTTTCTTATGCTTGCAGCAACACATGTGTGGGGATGACTTCCGTGTTCTGGCATTTCTTCTGTCTTTCCTGTCCCAGTAGCATTCCATTGAATAGTTCACACTACTCACTTTTCTCCTTTGCCATTACTTGACTGGTTCCCAGTTCACTCAGACTTGAGTGCCGGCAAATGGGAATTTTTTTGCACTTCTTAAGTTATTACTATTAAACTTTAGAGACTGCAATTTTTAAGTTTAAATCACAACAACTTATAATCTCCTTAAATGAAAGGAAGCCCTCTTTATTTTTCCTCTCTCCTTTTCTTTCCTTTGAACACCCAACTTCTTAGACATCTGTTTTGCCTTAAGGTAACTTGGGACTATTTGACCTCAGGTGATAAGCCTCTGTCTTCTGCTTTTAACCATAACTCCATCCATCTGGGTGATTTAGAACTCCTCCACTGTGCCTACTTTTTTGACAGGGCAAACACATCTTCTGAAGCCAGTTCTTCATCTGCGCCCGGATGTCCTCTGCTCAGTCTCTCCTACTCACCAACGTCAATCTTCTAAGCTGACAGGACACTTTGATTCTCCTGGCCTAGTCCTCTGCTGTGAGAACCACTGAGTAGCACTCTGACCTGTGTTCTCTGTTCCTGTGGATAAGGAGGGGTGCTGCTTGTGGAGGAAGTCACACGGTGGTGCCTCTTCTGCCTGCCACAGCGTGCGCCTTAATCAGGGCTCCTCAATTATCCTATGCTTTCTTCAATTATCCTTTGTCTTCCTTTCCTTGATGATTCCCAACTTTAGCGTCTCTTTAGCTCCCTTCTCAGTCATTGACTGTCAGAACTTACATTATTAGAATCAGTTAATGAACCCCTAAATTTGACCACCCCAACTCACTAACCCATACTTATTCAGACTCATCACTAAATTCTCTTTTTAATATCAGGGCACGAGTTTCTCATTGTCAGTCTCTGGATCCTTCAAAATCATCTACTTTTGTGTTGTAAACAGTTTGTATCTGTCAGTATTGTTGACCACACCTCTCTGCAATTTGCATAAAATCCACGCAGAAGCTTTTCACTCACAGTGAAATGATAACCGTTCCCACATTATTACTCAATCCTGTCCCATCTTTCCATCTCAACCTGCCTTTATTAAGCTTCTCACAAGAGCTGTCATTTGCTATAGTCACACCATTATTGTTAGGTACTTTTTAGGGTTCTTATTTACTTGTTTTAAATCTGTTTTCTGCCATTATGGTTGGTTCTGAGATTGCTCTTTGGAATACCAACAGTACCCTCTGAACTTGGTCTTGTACCCATTCGTACCCTACATAGTCCTCCTCTATCATTTGACTCTTACCTACACTTTCTACCTTTGTTCTTTGCTGCTGTCATCTTCTATGTTGTCTTGGACACTGTCACTCTTTCTTCCTTTGTCCTGTCACTCTCACTTCACTGACACTACAAATGGTTTCTGTCTGTCCACCTACACATACCTGTATCCAGCTCTGACAAATATCTCTGTTTATGCGACCTCCAGGTACCTCATATTTAATGTGTATAAAACTGAACTTTTAGCTTTCCTTTGAATTGACTTTTCCTTCTTAGTTTATCAATTCTCTTGTAATATCTCTGCCAAGTTACAGGAGGAAGTCCAGACTCCTTGGACCTCCTCTCAAATCCTGTGTTTATTCTGCTAGTGAATTTTGCTCCCAAGTGTTCCCGAATCTTGCACATCCTCTGATGGACCATTATTGTAGCTTACTTAGGTCCCATGGTTGCCCCTGACTTCCCTCCTCCCATTCTCACCTCCTATTCATCTGTCTTCTTGTAGAACACTCAGGTGTGCACATCATGTTAGCAAGACTGTCTCTCACCGTTTTCTCTTTAATCTTCAGCTGATTTCTTCTTCTGGGAAATTTGTTCTCAATTGTGCAAAATTGAGTTTGGTGTGCTTTGCCTCTGGTCCTGTACCACAGAGTAATTATCTCAACGTACTGCTCAATAAACACTCAATAAACAGGTGCAAACATTTTAAGTAGACGTTTCATGGAGAAGAAAGGGATTATTTCTAAGCGTAGCAGAATTAGACTGTAAACCCTTAATAGTAAGTGTCGATGAACGTACACATGAACATGGGGAGGCTTTGGTACTTGTGCAAGACATCTACAATGCATGAGCTACTGGGCTAAAGATTGGTTATATGCACAACTGAAAAGGTAAAAAGGAGCCACGAGGCCAAAAAAAAAACCATTACAGTGTGTTTAGTGTCTTGTTCTGTTTTGGGTTTTTTGTTTGTTTGTTTGTTGTTGTCTAGAAAATGAAAAATAAAACCAACCTTACAGCTTCAAGAATGCTGATGTATAATTGTGTGTGATAGCAAGCATAGTATTGTTATTCTTTTATTATATTTGTTATTTCTGTTGTTCAGGAAAGCATACATGATTTTTCTTCAGCTATCCATAAAACACAATGGAAGAGATCATAATTTGAAACATGTATTGGTATGCAAATGGAGAAATTATACATGCTGAAATAACAAAAAATGCCTAGAATACTAATAGATTGTCATTGTTGAATTCAGTTGTATGTAAGACAACAAGCATTGCACACACTAAGCTTTGTTCTGACAATGCTGGGAAGCAGCCAGGAACTCTGTGTTTTCACTAAAAGAACTCTGGGGTTGTTTAACTCTTGCTGTCATGGAGCTAGGGTACCACTGAGACTACAGTGTCAGTCAGACTCCACATCAGTACCCTGAAAAATGTCATCTCAGTTCCCATTCTACTCTTAGTTGCATGTTCTTTGGTATTATTATTATTATTATTATTAATTATTCTTTGGTTTTCTATTATTCTTATTTGTAGCCAGATTAACTGATAAAGTCACAGTACAATGCTAACATAATTTGGTTATGCTACACTTTTCTTACCTCAAAAATTGTCCATATTCCTAGCCTCCAAATTAGATTATAGACATAAATATATCTATAAACATCCTCAAAGGCAAACATTATTCTAAATCAAATAATTTTTAAGTTATTTTCATAATTTTTGTCAGAGTAGTTCTCTGACTGAATTTAATGATTGGAATTTAATTTATTTTTTATTATTTGTGATACGGTAGTGCAAGCAGATGTACTTATTCACATGTGTGCTGTGCGAGTCGGTGTGCACACAAGTGTGGGTACTTGTTTGTGGTGGGTAGAGGGGACATCAGATGTCTTTGTCACTTTCATATTTGTCACTTTCAGTGTGTGTGTGTGTGTGTGTGTGTGTGTGTGTGTGTGTGTGTGTGTGTGTGTTTCTGTGTGTATTACAGAATATCAGCCATTTGATGAGACTAGGTAGGCTATGAGCTCTCGGAGTCTTCCTGTCTCCATGCACCTCTCCTTTATCATTAAAATTACTGACACACCATCATGTCCAGCTTTTATGTGATTGCTAAAGGTCCAAATTCAGGTCGTCATGCTTACAAAGGCAGCACATTACCCAATGAGCCATCTCTTCAGCCTGAGGATATTAAAGCCAAATGTTAGTTATTTTATTCATGAGAGAAAGCAGCTTTTTCTGTAAGTCTTGCATTGTCCTGATACTAAGCAAATGTATAAATACATACATATACTTTTAGTAGTGGTGTACATTTGCTAAACATAGCTCTATGTATGTATATATACATATATATATGCATGTATGAGACTGTACACAGGCAAAATCTGCACCCTGTTCAACAACAGAACCTCAAAGTTCTCTCCCTTAAGGCAATTGCTATGCAGAAAACTACAAAATCAGAAGCAACCTTTAAGCATAGACAGAAAAGGAATAAGGCAAGCTTCATTTCTTGAGGTAAGGAAATGTCTGAAATATAATCAAACAAAAGAACAACATATGTCCCTTTTGAGAGATCATTTGGCTTACATTCCATTCCATAGATGTGATATGGAAAATGAGCAAATTAACCCTCACTGTTAAGAGTACTTCTTACACCTTTAACCTCCCCTAACAGTTATTGATATTAGTGCTTTACCAGTGATGCCACGGATGTTCAGTGCTTTGGATGAGGGAGATTTTGGCGTGCTCTGCAGGTGCATTTTGGCCACCAAGAGCTCATGTGTGATTCCTAAGCTCAGGCAGATGCCTGACTGAAGCTCTCACATAGCTCCCATTACTAAGGAAACCATTCGTTTTGTCTGAACATGCTCTGAATGAGTGTCTCATTTGAAGTCTGGTGATCAAACCATGAGCACGGCATTATGGAGCCAAGAAAGAAATGAGAGAACAAGAACTATTTGAAAATGCCGTCAAGTAATTTACAAAGCGTCACACTGTGATAACGTTCCACGAGACAAAGAGTGCGTTTTTTTTTTTGCCACATTCCAGATTAGTTGAATGCTATAAAAGCAGATTTCTTAGCCTGCCCATATAATCAAAATAAGCAAAGCAGATTCTCCCCTGACAGGTCCTTAATCGCCACTCTTGTTGGAGCCTCCCTGAGAACTGTGCCTTATAACATGGGAAGGGCAAAATACGGAGCCTCATATTAGTGTAGACTTGACCTGTTGTCTCTAAGTAAATGGTGTGATGCTATCTCTCTCAAAAAACAAACACATGTTCAGAGTCAGACTGGAGCTGAGAGCCTCCAAATTGTCACTGTTAAGTTCAGAATGAGATCTGTGAACAGTGTCCGGTACTTGGGGATGAGGATACAGACTGGATGGAGAGCCAGAGAACCCAGCTCAGGCTTCCTCCACCTCCCAGCTCCCACCAACTCACACGAAGCTAGCGGACTCGTTTTCTTTCCTACACAACCTCAAAGGGGGGATTTTTAGGACTCTGAATTCTGCCTTCTCTCTCTATCTTTACTCTATCCATGTTTTTTTTTCTTTTTTTTTTTTCAGAGCTGGGGACTGAACCCAGGACCTTGTGCTTGCTAGGCAAGCGCTCTACCACTGAGCCAAATCCCCAACCCCATTCTATCCATGTTTTGACATGGCCACTTAATAGCCCATTTAAGATGTTTAAAGTGATCTCATGAGGGAGAAATAGGGTTATAGACCCAGAGGAGAAGTCTCCATACATTGAGCTACCTTACTGTTTTCAGCAAATAACAGCTAGGCAAACAGGACGATTCACCCCACAGATAAATTAATAACTTTGTACATGATTTGCTGTCCCACTAATCAACAGCAGTGGCAGTGAGGTGACCTCTTGGCACAGGAGTTCATGACGGATGAGATCTTTGAACCCTTGGCCTGAGCTTTCGCTCTGCACTGCAGATGGTCACCATGTGCCTCCACTCCTCAGGTCTCTCTGGTGCATCAGTGTTACATAGCGGTGCTAAGAAAGCCAGAACCTGGAAACATTCCAGTGCAACCACAGTTTCTGTCTGTTTTGCTTCCTTCCTTCCTTCCTTCCTTCCTTCCTTCCTTCCTTCCTTCCTTCCTTTCTCTTTTTTTTTGATTCTCACAGATCAATAGAATAAGCTTAATAAATATGAAAAGCCAAGCACCATGCTAGAAAGCCTGATTTTTTAAATCCCCGTGTGTGACACTTATCTATAATCCCAGCACTCCGAAGCAGAAGAAAGAGAATCAGGTGTTCAAGGCAGCCTTAGGTAAAAATGAAAGTTGTAGGGATTTTCTTGTTGGTTTGTTTTCAGATTCTTTTTTCTTTTAGTCAATTATCAAATTTTAATAAACATGAAGTTTAAATACATACCTTTTAAAAAATCTGTAATTTTATTACACTCAATTTATATATTTGTGTGTGTATGTGCATGTGTGCGTGTGTCTGAGTGTGTATGTGTGTGTGTGCATGTGTCTGTGTGTGTGCATGTGTGTGTGTGTCTGTGTGTGTATGCGTGTGTCTCTCTGTGTGTGTATGTGTGTGTGTGTGCATACCACATTCCAAACATGTTTGAGGGTCAGAGGAGAACCTGAATGAACCGGTTCTCTCCTTTGATCATGTAGGTCCTAGGTATTGAAGTCAGGATGGTCAGGGTTGGCCATAAGCACCTTTGCCTTGTGAGCCCTATACCCTTTTCAAATTTCTGTCAGAACAATTTTTAAAAGGCAAAACTTAGTAGAATTGACTAAGTATGCCAGTTAGTGCAAGTTTGTCCACTTAAGCTAGAGTCACCTGGGAAGAGGGACCTTCAGCTGAGGTACCTTCTCCATTAAACTGACCGATAGTCTCTGTCTTGATTAATGCTGAATGTGGGGATGCCAGTCCTTGGCCTTACAGTATATAAGAAGTAGAACAAGCCATGCCAGCCAGTTCCTTCCTCCTCTGGTTCCCTGCCTTCAGCTCCTCCTCTGGCTTCATTGGATGGTAGACTACAGTAGGCTAAAATACACCCTTTACTCCCCAAGTTGCTTTTATTCAGTGTTTTATCACAACAGCAGAGAAGTAAACTAAGTCAGTAAGGATAAATTAAGGTTTTTCTCTTCCAGCATTAAAAGAGGAATGTCTAACATCACTCTAAGGCCCTAGAATTGACTCCATGAACAAAAGGAAGTTTATTCACAGGAAAGTACACAAATACTTATCCTATCAATAATATCCTCGTACTTCTGATTACGAGTCTTCAATCCACTTAGCAGTGAGCAGCCTTAAGCTGCCAGCTGTTTCTCATCTGCTGTGCCTGCAGACTGTTTGCTTAGATTGTGTGCTTAGCACAAAGTTTGCTGACGAAATTTTTCTAATACTGAGACTTTTGAAGTTTCTGTTTTCAAAATGAATAGGCACTGGATTCTTTGTGGGCTGTACTGTCAAGCTTTGTCAGAGACCAGGATAGTTTCACTGTTTGTACTCAATACCCAATACCTGAGACTTACTATGCATTGAGAAAGAGAAAATGCAACTAAATTGTTTAATATGAAAAAATATAGACAACTCACAGTTTAGAGATGACCGACCCATACTCTGTCTTAATTTAGTGTTAAACAATAGAAACGGCAATGTTTTACTTTTTTTTAACATTCAGTTAACATATTCTAGGTTTCTAATGTCATTTAAATGATCTACAACTCCTTTGGAAATTGTGTATGCATATGTGTGTGTGTGTGTGCGTGTGTGTGTGTGTGTGTGTGTGTGTGTGTGTGAACAAAAATTGTTTTGAAAGTATTGAGTCAAGTCTGTCTCTCCATCTTTGCTTTTGTTTGAAGTCTACCATAGCTAAATTTATGCTTCACTGTTTTAATGGGGGAGCTCTCAAAATGTGTTCAAGTACCAGAAGGCATTAGATATTCTCCACTTAGTTCTGTTTCTGCTAAAAGCAGTAATATCTACAGTCCATTGTAATAATGATACATTCTGGTTAATACTAGTCTTGCTATTACTCACAGAAATAAGTTTGGAGGACTTAAATTTATTAGTAAACCAAAAAGGTAATAATGAAAATAAGACCAGACTTTTGGTATTGAACAACCTGCTCTACATATCTGTATCTGTACAGTTAGAACTGTTGGAAATAGTTATCTGTTAGTATATATGCACAAGCTACATTCTTTTACATACATACAAGTGTCATGTGTGATTTGTAGCATCACATTAAGGCCCCAAGTCAAAATTTACTTTCCCAGTGCAGATAAAATTATGAGAAAAATTAAAACATGCTCAATTTAAGGAAGAATAAATGACCATCCTGAAGTATTTGATTTAGAAAGAAGTCATATTTAATTCAAGGAAACATTGGTTTTGCTTACATTTAATTTAGAGAATACAGGAAGCTTCCAAGAAGCCCAATAATATCATGTGTATGTTATAGAATTTTTGAAAAATTTAAAAATGGAAAAGAAATGGTTTACAATTTACTATACATTGTTCTAGCACAAAAGAAAATATTCTGCTCTTTAAAAATTGTATCTGTCTGCCATATAAATGATTCACTACTGAAATGTTGGGCAGATATTTGTCATAGAAAATGATTTGCCAATATTCTGTACAACTGCTAGTTTCTAAATAATGGCCTGATAAAGATCACCAAAAATGCTTTCCATATCAAAAGATTTACACAAAGTAAGATTATATATATTTTAAATTATTACATTTGTCTGTGTGTGGGTATACGTACTTGTCATGATTCATCTGTGGCGGTCAGGGGATAACTTGAAGGTAGTAGGTTCTCTCCTTCCACTGGTGGGTCTCCACATGGAACTCAGGTAATCAGGAAGGGTCCCAGATGCCTTTGCCAATCAAACCATCTCACCAGCCCCAGGGTTAGCATTCCTGGTTCACACTGTAAGATTGCTTTCTTAAAAGCCAACTCCAGGTTTACATGTGTCTCTTTTATTTCACGTTATTTTCAGAATTCATTCTGAAATATGAATTCATTCATATTTTCATAGTTGGGTTGATTCATTCACATAAGCATTAATTCACTCACACATTCAAGCTAGGTGTGGTGGCACATGCCTTTAATCCAGGCACTCAAGAGGCAAAGGAGGCAGAGGCAGAGGCAGAGGCAGAGGCAGAGGCAGAGGCAGAGGCAGAGGCAGAGGCAGAGGCAGAGGCAGAGGCAGAGGCAGAGGCAGAGGCAGAGGCAGAGGCAGAGGCAGAGGCAGAGGCAGAGGCAGAGAGGCAGAGGCAGAGAGGCAGAGGCAGAGGCAGAGGCAGAGGCAGAGGCAGAGGCAGAGGCAGAGGCAGAGGCAGAGGCAGAGGCAGAGGCAGAGGCAGAGGCAGAGGCTATCTGAATTTGAGGGCAACCTGGTCTACAAATCAAATTCCAGGACAACCAAGGCTACACTGAGAAATGCTATCTTGAAAAACAAAAAATAGTAAGTAAAAAATACATCCAAACACCTCTCCAATTGTTGGTCTTGTTGCTGGGAATATACAGTCTAACAAAAATGTGTTCACTGACCTGAAATTTTATTTGTTGGGGAGATATAGTAGGTGGGAAATAGATAGTCAATTATATACTTGCACATAAATGATTCCAAAAGTAATCTTGGCATATGCTGAGGATAAAACAGCTCCTGAGGATAGCAGGAACACACAGGAAGTGAGAAGTCTTAAGAGATGGCCAGACTTAGATCTCCTTTGGTTTTGCAAATCATAGGAAAGGAACAGTTTTTAGTTATAATGGGCAGCCAGTGTGTTTTTATGAGACTGGAGATACCTGAAGACCAGAAGAGTGTGTGAGCCAAGACCCTTAGGATCTGGAGTTACATGTTCATGGGTTACCACATAGGTGCTGGGAACTAAACTCAGGTCTTTTCTGACAGACCTACCCTTAACCTCTAAGCCAACTTTATCTTTGTTGCTGTCTTAGTTTATGATTTTCCTGGTATTGGTAGAAAGTGGGCGGTAGTTAGAAGTACATACTGATAATAGATTATTGTAGCTGAAGAAATGATAATAAATGCTAGGATTTCAAAGATATTCATTATTTGTTAATATGTGTGTTTGGGGTGCATACATGCCATAGAAGATATATTGGGGTCACAGAAGATATATTGGGGTCACAACAGAACTTTGGTGAGTCAGTTCGAGATCTACTTTTATGTGAGTTCTGGGGATCGAATTTGGGTTATCAAGCCTGAGCACCAAGTACCTTTATTGATGGAGCCATTTTGTCAACCTGCCAAAGATACTTTACATTTAGACCCGAGATGACTCCTGATGGATATTATGGAATATGGAAAATGAATGGTTTGGACAGGAAGTCCACCTTGTGGTGGATGGTTCTGGTACCTAGATTGTGAGGTTATGCAAGTGGGTAGGTAGTAGGATTATTCAGAGAGAGATAAGAAAATGTTTTAAATGCTTTAGTATTTTTCTCAACTGTATAACACACACACACACACACACACACACACACACACACACACACACACCATTATCCCTTCTAATCTTTTTATCTATTTCTCTAAAGGCACATTAAAATTTGTAACAAAAGAAATTCTAAGAAGTAGATCAGATCATATAATATTCATCAGAATATTCAGAATAAAAGTATGCACCATGCAGATGAAGCACCTAGTACAAACGCCCTATGGCGTGTGTCCCCTCACCAAATACAGCAAGTTAGGCATTTGTCTTGAGATAAGATTTCCTTGATTCTGTCTGAACCGCAGTGACTCAGCCCATGCAATTTCCCCTAGTTGGAAGAGGAACCCATTCAAGTGTTAAGGCCTAGCCGGAATAGGAAAGAAGAAAAACAAGGCATAGTGGAAAGAAAAGCAAAGCCTTTTACTTTGTGTTTTGGGGAGAGGAAAAAGAATTGAGAAGGAGGTAGCTGGAGAGCCTTCCTGTGAAGTCACCTTACAGTTTTAGCTGGGACATGAGCAGGTGCACTGAACACCACCATTCTTTAGGTCTCTCATAAAGTACCTCTTTGCTCTTCTGTTGTTTTTATTCCATGATGGAACCATCTGCCCACACCACACACTCAGCTCTGGTACTACAGTGCAATCCCAGGAATTTAATTTTCCTCAGCCTTAGAGGGCTAGCTGAGGAAACAGTGAGGAGTGTCTGCTGCAGAGGTACTGAGTGGAAGACAAGTTTGTCTTTTAGGATTTCGAGGCCAGTAGAAGTTGCCTGAGGCCTAGACTGCTGAAAAAGAATGAACTGGTTCTGTGCAGACCTCCAAGCACAATCACACAAAACAAAATCCGACAAAAGTGGTTTCGGCAATAGAATGTAGCAGCGAATATCAGCAGGGAAAGCAGGACCAAATTCCCCCTCAGCAGATGGCAGCTCTCCAGTGGTTTTCAGGGGTGTGGATCATCTGCAGTCTGCTTAACTTAACCTTCTGGATCTCTAACAGCATCACAGGAGATGTTGCTGTTCCTCATCCACACAGACTTTGATTTCTGAGGAGCTAGTCCCTACAAAAGATCATCATGAAGCCGGTGGACCCCTTTTCTTGAATACTGAACCAGGTGGTATTTGAAGAATTAAATTTTTGTTAATCTAGGAGACAATCGTTACTGGAATCTCTTAAACTATCAGATTAGACTAAAGTTCAGTTACGTAAGACAATTTCTTTATTAACTTTATCGACAGGTATTCTATAAGGATGAGAAGGACAATTAGTCTATAAGCTAACGTGAGGCCTCCTTTTCCACCTTTGTGTAGCTTAAAAGAGTGTCTTAAGTAAGTTCTAGGTTACTTTTAGCCTGAGTCCATTTTAGATGTTTGAGTTCAGAGTTGGTATGAGTTTAGAAATCACTTGTCTGTCCTTAGATGAGCAACCGAAGGAAGAGCATACAGATGAACTCCCAGGAACATGACCACAGGGAATGATGGGCCAGCAGAGGACGATGAAAGAGTGAGGAGCACAAAACCACACAGAAGCCCAGAGGCGCTGAGTGAGGGGAAGCCTAGTCAAGTATATGCAACTGTATATTTTAAATATTCCTACAGTTTGGAGTATTAAATCAGAGAATCGTCCATCTAATTTGGCAACTACCAAATAGTTTTATGACAGATATGAATAGAACTATTAAGAGTCTGTAATCAAACTTTACTTTAGGTGACCCTGAAGTTTCTCTGCTAGTATGACACAGAAACTGACCAAAGTCCAGGTTCCAGCATTGGCTGCTCTGTTCTGCTGCAAGCGTCCTCTCCCACTAATCTTTGAGCTCTCTGATTCTGTTGAAAGGTTCTCATCAGTCAGCTCTATACGGGAAATTGCCCAAGATTTCTTTATTCTTAAATATTCTAAAGAAATGGATTTTGTCTGATGATTTTTCAGCATTTCTGTTTTTGATCATAGCCCATATCTCTGCAAATCTACCCTCCTAGCTACAATCTGATATTTGATTTCAGTCTTGGCTAGAACGAGAAGTGAAGAAAAAGAGTAGTGTTCAAATGTTTCAAGAAGTTAAAAACACATTTTAGGAAAAATTGGGACTCTGTCACCCTCTCATACTGTAATCTAGCCCCATTAACAAGAACATTAGAGCAGCACCCAGCAGGTCTTTGCTGACGAGAGAACTGCGAGCCAACTTCCGTTTTCCAAAGGAATCTAAATATTGTTCAGAGAATTCTTAGTTGGCAGAGGAACAAACATCTAAGCAGAAATGTGTCCAAAAATGAGAAGGCTAAAGATAGGCCTAGTGTGCCCATCTATTTTATACTTTACATGGGCCCAAGATTAACTGGGGTTTCTTCTAAATCTCAAGAAATAAAGTATTCCCAGCATTTCTGGAAATAAATTGTGCTTTGAAATTGTATTGGGAAAATAATGCTTATGAAAGGCGAATTAGTGTCCTGTAGGTTCTCTCAAATACTTAAAGGTGATGCCCAGCCAAAGGGGAGCCCAACTATTTGGTGCGGCAATGTTATGCTGGGTAGAGAGTTTGTAAGTCGTGGGATAAATGACTGATTCTCTTCCTAATCTCGGCTTCCTGCATTTGTTTGGATGAAGAACTTACCTTTCTGGGCCTTCTTTTAAAAAAAAAGTGTATGAAAAGTGGATATCTCTCAAATTATTTCTAGCTCTTGTTTTCTGAGTCTGTGTTCCAACAAAGTCAGTGAATAAAGATAGGAAATCTAGAAAATGTTTTCAACAGAAATGTAATTACCATTTCATGAGTTTACTATCAGAGCTTAAACAGTTAACAGAGAGCTAAATAAATACACAGCAGAGCATGCGCATACACACACACACACACACACACACACACACCAATTTATCACAAATAGAAAGCTTCTCAAATTTCACTTTAAAGAAGCCAGAGGTTAATTACTCCGGGAAGTTGGTGTTCAGACCATTATAAATAAGTATTATCTTTGCTGAGTGGCTGAGTTCTCCTATTTAATTGGTAACAGAGCTAAGAAAACACTGATGAGTCACCTTATCGTAACAGATGACGAATAATGGGAGATGGTTCTCAAGTGGCATGGCAGATGCCTGAACAACTTAGACTCCTAAGTTGGTCTCAGCATAACACGGATGGTGACCCTGCAGAACCGCTTGCATGGAAGGGAGAGCATTCAAAGAGGACAAGCCTGGTCTCTCTCTTCATCCTGCTTCTTAGGAGAACCTTGGCGGTCAGGGGATGACAGCACATCCCATATGTATGCAATAATGAAGGCTGAATGGGGGGTGGGGTGTAAAAGGCTTATCTCAGAAATAATCTTTTAGTTTGTGTTTAGTTTTGAAAAATTTTAAGCTTGTAGAAAAGTTACAAGAATACAAAAGTGTCAGTTAGAACATGCCCAGTAGTTGATTACACTTTGATACATCCGTATGATTCTCCCTTCCTCTGTATTTATACGGACTTAAAAATATTTTTGTCTATATGTTCACCCTAACATTATTTTAATTCCTGTCAATGATGATTTATCTAAAAATCAGTTCCAGATATGATGCCTCTTGAAGCTAAGTCCTATGACATTCTTTTAAACAGACTAGGCACAATGATCAAACTTAGTATTAAACATTGATATAATACTATCTTCTAACTTCTATTTGATATTCAAATTGTATCAGCTATTCTCATATCATCCTCTATAGCCATCCCTTTGTCCCAGTGGAGGATTCGGCCCAGGGGCATGTTTTCAGGTCTCTTGAAAATACTCTAGACTACAAACGTTTAACATTTAGCCTTGCAGATCACATTGACTTTATAAAATTTGTACAATATCTCTTACTGTAACTTTTCTAGTGAATTGTGCTTCTTCTTCATTTATTTATGTATTAAGTGGAGAGTGGAGGGCACATGCCACTGTATGCTTGAGAGACTCAGTTCTGTCTTGATCATCAAACACATATTATTGTGTCCAGCAGCCAGAGCCTTTATCCACAGATCTGCTTTTGCACATTCAACTGAATGCTTTCTCTGGTGAATGTGTTTCCTCTGAATGGAACCTGTATATTTTAATATCAATGTGTGTATACTATAGCAGAGAAGTATCACTATTGCTCCAACCACAATTATAAGTAAAAGTGTTGTCTTCCACATTTTCCCTTGACACAATTAATGTTCTTTTAATATTAAGCAATTAACTTCATATAAATATTCTACCGATAAACTTGCTATAATATTTTTTATCAGCATATACAATAACGTTAACCCATGCAGCCATCTTATATCTACTCGTGGTTCTGTCCGAATCACTTTTACTGTGGCTGTACAATTAGTTGTGTCAACCTTTCTTTGCTGTAATCTCACTCTCAGCAATAGCTTTTTCTATTCCCTTCTGTTTAGTACGAGTAAAGACTACTGGATCATTAACCTCCCACACGAGTCAAAGTTAGTGATGTCATTCATTATTGTTCTTAAATTGGCCCAGACTTGGCCATTTTAAAGTGTTTTCTTTAAAAATCCTTCTCCTCTTACTTCTCATGACCTTATACTTATTGTTGTTATGAATAGTTATCTGTCATAACGGAGTCTTCGGAAGTCTCCTATAAACTTTAAGCCTTGAAATACAATTTTCTCAAGAAATGCTTGTTTTAAGTGTATTTATATAGATTCAGCAGGTCTTAGTAGTGTCATGTGTTTGTGTACTCTCCTTATACATTAAGTCTCAAGATCTTTTCACCACACACAAAGGAAACTCTACCCTGACAGTCCCTGTTCTGCTTTCCTTCTGGCTGTTGGCGACCACTCATCTCTCTATTTCCAAGACTTGACCTGTCCTGGGAATTACATGTAGATAAAATCATAAATCTATGCCGCTTCTCTTTGTGTCTGGGTCTTTTCACTAAAGGTAGTGTTTATTAGCCTTATTCACATGACTGCATAGATCAGTATTTTACGCCTTTGCTAACTGAATTGATTTCTCTTGTATCATATTTTATTGAAGCATTCTTTACTCATAGAAACTGGGCTTGTTTTTCACCTTCTGGCTTTTGTGAACAATGGTGCTAAATATATTATGCAATCAGCTGCTTACACGACTAGTCTCTGTTTGGGCAGGTGTATGCTTAGGGATGGAATTGATGGAAAAGTTTTTACTGGAGTTACCATTTCCTATGACAGATACCTGAGAAAACCTTAAGGAGGAAAGAATTATTTTAGCTCACCTGACGAAATTTCCATACCTGGTTAGCTGACTCTTTGTTCTGTATTGTGTGGGGAAGAAAACAGCATGGTAGGAGGAAGCTGTAGAGGACAGCTCCTCAACTCGGGGTAGCAGGACTCAGAGACAAGAGACGCTTAGGACCAGTGTGCCCAGCAAAGGCATTCTCCAGTGTCCTAATTCTTCCGTGACAACATATCTCATATGTTCTACCATAACCAGTAATGCCTTCCTATCACTACCGTGTCAGTGGATGATCCACTGGTGAATTGGAGCCCTCATGCTCAAGTCATTTCCAAAAAGCCTGCCTGTCATTTGGCCACCAAACCTTTAACACTCTAGCCTGGGTGGCATTCTAGGTTCTACCGATAAATCTACATTTAACTTGTTGAGAAACTACCAGACTATTTTCCAAACTGCCTTTACACTGCCCGTCCCTCAATTATATAGGAGTGTAGTATTCTTCTGTTGTGGTTCTTGTTTCTAAAATTCTAATTATTGTAGTGGGTGTGAAGTGGCATCTCATCGTTTTGATTTGCATTTCTCTAATGACTAATTACGTTGAGAATCTTTTCATATGCTTATTGGCCATTTATCTTTGGAGAAAAGTTTATTCACGTCTGCTGCCTATTTTTTTAAAGTGGGTTAGTTTTGTTTGTTGACTTAGAAGAGGCTTATATGCTAAAAACATTGAGTAACATATAACTTACTTTTGTTTAAAAGTAAATATATGTCTTTAAAGTCATATCTTGCTGTTGAAATTTAAGCAAAACATTTGTCAACATATCAAAAAGATAATATGTTTAAACTATGTAAATTTAATGTGAATATTTATCTGCTTTAATATACAGCAAGTAGCAGTAGGGCAGAATTTTTACATGCCTAGGATGCAATTCAAGTATCATATGTAGGTGGTGTCAAAGTCACTGCTAACACAGCCATTGTCCTGTGGTAAAACATTTTGGATTCCTCAGTATTTTAGCAATCAAAGTTCATGAGAGAAAAGCATTTTAAAACATTAGCATTTAGTTGTTAAGTGTCATCTGCAGTTTTTCTTGTAAAGCCTAGTTTGCACAAACAACTTTAGTTCTTATTAATCATTTCTTTGGTTTTTTTTAATAATGTAATTTAAGTTTTTAAAATTATTTTCCTTATTCACTTTACATTCTGCTCACTGCCCCTTCCTAGTCACCCCCTCTCACAATTCTTCCCCCCTCTCCCCACCCCTTTTCTTCTCAACAGGTGTGGGCCCCTGGGTGTCCCCAACCCTGGCACATCAAGCCTATACTTTGAAGTGCCTTGGCACTCTGTAAGGCTAGGCACATCCTTTCCCACTGAGTCCAGACAAGGCAGTCAAGCTAGAAGAACATATCCCATGTACAGGTAACTGCTGTTAGGACAGCCCTGTTCCAGTTGTTCAGGATCCATATGAAGCACATGTGCTACATATGTGTGGGGAGGCCTAGGTCCAGCCTGTGTATGTTCTTTCCTTGGTGGTTCGGTCTCTGAAAGCCCCAAGAGTTCAGGTTAGTTGGCTGAACATATAGCTTTCTTTCATTAATGAAAGATTTTTTTTGTACTTCACACATTATCAGACATTCTCACTATTATTTTTCACTTAGCCCTACATATCTGACAAAAAATGTAGATTACTTTAACTAGAACCTGTGTCGTCGCCAATGTCTAGATCTGAGTTGTGAAGCAGCATTTCCACTGCAGGTTGTCCATGACAGACATTGCAAACTGATCAAAGCACTTTGTCCAACTGACACAAAACAAACTTCTTCATGCCCAGCAACTATCTCCACTAACAAGGAGTTGGTACAAAGGAAGGAGTCTGTTTGCTGAATCAGATCCACGTAAGTTTGCTCAACGTAAAAGTATCAACATTTAAAATCAAACTAATGAACTCCTTCAGACTGGAAAAGAAATCAAAAAATGAAGTACACTTAACTGGTCTTGCAGCCCCTCCGTTGTATACCCAGCATTCCCTTGTGGCTGAGAACCAGACCCACCCAAATGTTTAATGGAATTGCTTTTTTGTTATTACTGGCAAAGACTTCAATGACTTCAGCTCCTCATTGGACTATTGTTACTTTGATGGACAAGAAGACAAAGGGGACTTGGATTGGAAACCAGAAATGTCTTTTCCAAAGGTAGAATGACCTTATGGTTTCTCTTGGGAAGTTTAAAGTTCATTGAATAGACAGGCTCTTTTACCATTATTACTGTATGTATTTAAATTGGACTTAGAAATTAAAGGGAGTCTTCCAAGTTGGAGTTGTGGCTCCTACCAGTAATCCCTGTATTGGGGTGGGCATGTTAGACAAGAGGGGTTGCCATGGCCTGGGCTGTATATGAAGTTCTAGGCCAGCCAGAATTATAGAGTAAGAACCAGTTTCAAAAATCAAATCAAAACAAAGAAACCCACAAAGAGGAACCTTTAGATTTGTGCATAATGGTCCTAAGAGGTTTGCAGGGCTGTCCCAACAGCAGTTACCTGTACGTGGGATATGTTCTTCTAGCTTGGATGCCTTGTCTGGACTCAGTGGGAGAGGATGCAGCTAGCCTTACAGACTGCCAGGACACTTCAAAGTACAGACTTGATGTGCCAGGGTTGGGGGACACCCAGAGGCCCACACCTGTTGAGAAGAAAAGGGGTGGGGAGAGGGGGGAATAATTGTGAGAGGGAGTGAGTAGGAAGGGGCAGTGAGCTATCTGTGAAACTTTATATATGTGAGCGTACAGTTATTTTTCAAAGAGAATTGAAATTGTCATTGTTCATTGGATGATGTCTTCCTATAAGACATAGTTTCATTTGATTAGAGAAACTTTGCCAACCTTTGAAGTCCAACTATTGTGCATTTTGATATTTTACCCATATAACTTGGAAGCAGTGTCTTTTCACAAAACATGCATAAATTTGACAAATTTAAATGGCATATATATTCATTGAAATACTAAAATAAATATTTTTTCTGTGTAGTTTTTACATATTAATTTATATCATCTTGGAAGTGTGAAAAATTATTGCATACAGAGTTCACTTTTCTTTGCCAAAGTTTATTGTGAAATGTTAATTTTCAACGACGAAAAATGCTGCCCATCAGTCACAAGGTTTTTTGTGTGAAATTACTTGTGATGCATGAGATAAATTTAGCTCTTGTTCTTCATACCTATCTTTCCCACTCATCTTTTATTGACTGTGGTCTCTGTATATATGTGCTTAGGTTATCATACATGAATGGACGATGACACATGCAAACTTTAACCTCCAATACATAGTTCTCTATTTTTGTGTATTGTTCTTTTATGTCATTGATGCCTCATATTTCAAATATCCTCATCTCACAGGGATATAATTCAAGGATTTCCACATATCAGACTACTATTTTCAACATTTTCATTATCTTTCATATACTCATCTTTTTCTTTTATTCTTTATTTTTAGTTTATATGAATTGGTGTTTTGACAGAGTATGTGTCTGTGGAAGGGTGTTAGGTCTCCTAGAACTGGAGTTAGAGGAAGTTGTGCACTGCCATGTTGGTTCTTGGAGTTGAAACCAGATCTCTTGAACGAGCAGCCAGTGCTCGTAACCATTCTCCATCTCTCCAGGCTCAGCCCGTTTTTTAAAAAATCTAAGCCTCTCATCTATTAGAATATAGGCCTTCGTGTGTGTGTGTGTGTGTGTGTGTGTGTGTGTGTGTGTGTGTGTGTGTGTTTGGAGTAGGGTTTCTATGTATTTCCCTAACTGACCTAGAAATTGCTCTTTTGACCAGGCTGGCTTCGGTCTCAGAGATCTACCTGCCTCTCCCTCCTGAATGCTGGGATTAAAGGCATGCGCTGCCACTGCCTGATGCCAGGCATTTCTAAAGATTCTTTTCTATTTTTCTTTTTTTTTAATTCCTTCACCAACTTTCCCCAACCTATTATAATAGAAATCACATGTGCTCTGCTATTTGATGAACAGACTTATATCTCACTTTAATTACTTATTTATTATATAACGTTAAACAACTTTTATCCTTCTACTTTAAAAAAAGGAAGACATATTACTCTCCACTATCAAAGAGACTTCTAACATGAAGAAAAATGGCCATTAAAACTAGGAGTAAAGTTGAAAATTAAGCTAATGGCAAGTTTAGAGAGTACAGTAAGAAGAGCCCTAAACTCTTTTTGTCTGTCATACCAACAGCTTTTTTTTTTCTTTTTTTGTGGAGGTTTGTAAAACCCTCTTAGTTCAATATTTTTTAAAGGACCAGTAATACCACAGTGAAATTATTATTCTGAGAGGTTTGGTTTAGTATATGGAAATATGCAAATAAAATCTTGCCATTAGAAGAAGCACCCAGAGCAGGTCTGGAAAGAGCCTCGTGTGACACTTTTCCTAGATTTTCCTATGAAGACAGGACACATTTGTTTACAACAGCTTGAACATTTAAACATGGAGTTTGTCTGCAGAGGAGCTTTTTTAATCTTAATGCTCCTTGTTAGTGTGGGGCTCACACATATGGGCATAGATGCAGTTGACTGATTGCCCATGTAGTTGATCTTAGTTTGTCTAATAGCATGTGACCCAAAGCCTCATTCTAAATCACAATAATTTTTCTGAGGTGGCAGGCTCTCACCATAAATCTTTGGGTTTTTTTTTGTTTGTTTGTTTGTTTGTTCTTTTAGTAAATATATTTTATTGCATATTTTATGTCTTTACATTTCAAATGTTTTCCCCTTTCCTAGTTCTCCCTCTCCCATCCATCCTCCCCCTGCTTCTATGAGGATGCTCCCCCTCCCACCCAACCACTCCCACCTCAACACCCTGGCATTTCTCTACACTGCGGAAAGAAGCCTTCACAAGACCAAGGACTTCTCCTCCTATTGATGCCAGACAATACTATCCTCTGCTACATATGTGACTGGAGCCATGGGTCCCTCCATGTGTTCTCATTGGTTGGTGGTTTAGTCCCTGAGAGCTCTGGGGGTTCGGATTGGTTGATATTGTGGTTCTTCCTTTAATCTTAGGACTCTAGGAGATGAGTAACACTGCAGGAGTACAGGCATCTCAAAGAAGCCAAAGGCAAAGGTTAGATTTAATGGTGATGAGGTTAAATTCTTTACCACATAGTAGAAAATAGCCAGCCTGAAGAAACTCATTAAAGTGCTCACTGTACAATGAGAACTTCAGTTTACACCCCAACATGCAAGTAAGAAGCCAGACTTAATGGTACAAACCTGTGATATTTTTGTGAGGAGGTAGAAAGAAGAGGACCCACCCCATGGACTCACTGGCTAGGCAATCTGTCTAGTCAATAGGCTCCATGTTCAGTAGAGATATTGTTTCAAAAGGTAAGACATAGCGCAATAGAAGATGACACTTGATACCAATCTCTGGCCTCTTCCATACATAAACAATGCACATGTGTGTATGTGCTCTATATAAACATATTTTTAAGAGAGAGAAAAAGAGGAGACTAGATCTGGAGGGATATAAATTTGCTGCTTATAGCATTAGTCTTAAGACTCACTCATAGATCATCAAGTATAGTACCTGGAAGACAGTCTCTGCCAGCTTAAAGTGTGCTCACTAACGGTTCCTTAATCCTATCAAAGTTATAATTTCTATTTTAAAATTAGCAATTTATCAGTTTGATCATAAGTACATATTTTGTCTTTTCACCTTAGTAGATATTTAGTCCCTGCCTTTGAAGAATCTGCAGTATAGCAAGAGACAGACAAAAGCAAGCCATAAACATGTACATGCATGCATGCACACCATACACACTTCATATATGTAAATATACACACTGAATACACCCTATACATATATACATGCACACACACAAGCACAACACACATACACATGCACCACACCCATATATACCCACATACCACACACATATACATACATACCACACAAAAACACACACATATTACACACATTCCACATACATACACCACATTCATACATGCATGCACACACAGCACACACATATACACACATATACATACACACATATACACACACATACCACACATGCACATACTGTTCTCCCCAGTACATACCTCCCCAACACATATACACCCGCATTAGAATGGCTCCAGAGTATAGAAAATAGTTCAAGAGGAAAGAAGGAGATAGAGTTGGAGGATAATGTGGGGATCTATTGAATCTGGAAGGAGATAATTTTAAAACTGAGATGTTTAGTTGGAAAGGACCCAGCTGGAAAGTGATTCTGTAGCAGCAGGAGAGCATTCCATGAAGGAGGACTAGTGTTTCCTGAGTCAGGAAGGAGCTTGGTGGGAAGACTCCGAACAAGAATATTCCTGTAGCTGGAGCACTGCAAGCGAAGGGTACTTCAGAAGAAAATAGATCTTAATGAGAGTATCAATAAAAGTATTAAGACGATTTCATGCAACTCAGTGAAAATTGTCAGTTCATATTTTCAAACGGTCAGGGCATTTTGGAACCTGGGAGGGAACAAGTTAGCGTAGCACCCAGAACTCCTCTGAGAGGTCTGCTGGAGGGCGCAGGTATCGTCTATGGCTTTGCCTCACAGAAGAGCCTGTGGGACGGCAATACGTTTGGAGGCTGGAGAGAGGAGGCACAGGTGAGGAATGTGAGGGACAAGAAGGAAGGGGGCATCACTCTTCCCTCTCCCTACAGCCCTCTGCTTAGAGCACTTGCTGTCATCTCTGTTCTAGCAACTCCATAGCCTTCTGTTTCATCCTTTCCAGCTCAAAGACCCCTCTATCCCGCTTCCCACACAGTGTCTGAGAGAAATATCCTCATTGCTTACTTACATAGAGAAGGCTGCATCAGTCACCCTGTGATTTTCCCTGGCCTTTACTGACTCGGCTACTTTCAGTATCCCACAAGGAACACTAACCAGGCAGCTTAGTGCATATGCTCTGAATTGGATGTCTTGATTTAGCCCTCTGTCTGCCATGCTCCCCACTGAGCTCATATCTGGCTTTAGAAGCTATCTAACAGGCCAGTTATTGCATGAAACTCCTCCCCTTCCTGGAAGATTATAGAGCTAGGCTGAACACCCATGGTTACGCATTTTAGGAATGTACCGGGAAGCATGAGAGCAGATTCGTCTTCCAGGTCTGCTTTTTCTTCTGTCACGCATTAAATATCACTGAAGTTCTGCCACGTTTGGAATGTGGAGAAGTGGACCCTCACTCGATCAATACCAGGTTCTAAAGGGATGTGAGACTAAATCTACCTCAGTGGAATACCTAAGCTTTTAAGACAGTTTTTGGAAAACAATACAAACAAGGACAGAAATCTGGGGAAAATAGACAGAACCATTTCCCAAGCTACAAATGTTTAAGTAAGTATCCATACGGATGTATAATAATAGCTTTTAGTGACTTATATTGAGTTCTGTTTCTCTAGTATTTTACATGAGTTTATTTAGTTGTTTTTTAAAAATACCATGAATAAGCACTGCTACTTCCCCATAAAGGTTTGACACCGAGGTTTGGAGAGTCAGGGGAACTTAGCCAGATGCTTATCAGTAATGAGTGTTGGAGTCAGGATTCAAAGAAATGCCTAGTGAGGCACCATTATCATTTGAGCCCTATAAAAAAATATCACATGTAAAGCTGAAGGTTATGCTCAGATATTCTGAGGAAGAAAAGAGGAATTTCTGAGTATTGCTTCTGTCTCATACATTCTCATTACAGACTTCCCTAAAAGGTCATAGTATTAGGGTATTAGTACCCTAATAAGGTACATGGGTGAAATGATGTGACTTGTATTAGAGCCACAGTAATGCTGACTTGAGGGTGTTTTAAAGCTGGAGTTGTGAGACTGCCTATAAATGCAGTTATGATAAATGAATGACTAGTTCACATAGTCCTTCTGAATTGTCAGTAAGAGGCTTGGGTAAGAGGTTGTATCCATCTTGAGAGCAAATGAATATTTATTTTTTTAAAATTTGCTTTTTTGGCTTTCTTGGGTTTATTACACTGCTGTTTATGAAAATAAATCAGTGAAGTCTTGGCACATTGCAGGCTGTGTTTTCTAGACACTGAAAGAGACGCTGGCAACATTTCCATTAGCTTACCAACTAATGAGACAGTGTTGGCTACTTTCACAGAATTTGGATTCTAACATGAAAAGCCCCCCCTCCCCTCTCTCTTTTTTTCTTTCTCTCTCTCCTTCCCTTCCTCCCTTTCTGCACTTCATCATTAGATATTTAGTTTTAAATGTATTACCGTATGCTATAAAGCAACAGAGGCAGGCTCTGAATGACATATAGAGTATATAATTTTAGCCAACCAAAGTTGCAACATGATATTGCAAAGATGTCAAAATATACTCTTATGTGAATTTGCTTTGTAGACTCCTGCCAAAATTTTGAATAGTAGTTACTGCCTATTACATACGGACATTAGAAATGAAATAGGAAATATGGTAGTTTGTGTATGTATTCACATATATTATATACATATATATGGGTGTGAACTTTATATATGAACACTTACGAATCATCCCGACTGATCCAGCTGCTACTTTTAGTCCTGAGAGAACAGAGATAGAATGTGATAGTGTCACTCCCATGAAGCATGTGATCAATCAGAGAATATAAGTTTGTAACAGGTCACTACTTGAGTCATGTGGACTGTCATCTTGGGTAGCGTGTAATCTTCCCTGTAGGTCGCTGAGAAAGGTTAATTTTTGCCCTTCCTATGTGTGAAAATTTAGTACAAATAAGTAATCCCAGCAAGACACTTAACTGTCTTGCAGTTCGTGGCCTCATGCTATGTGTCTAGGTCACTGCTGACTAAGCACTGCTAAGTTGTGACCAAAGAAGGAGCTTGACGAGAAATTGTTTTAACGTGGTAATTCCCCCCAAGACTGCTGCAGAGAAAGTCACAATGTCCTAGGTAACTGTTCCTGGGTTTCCACATCCTAAACTGACTGTGACTTCTCAAAGTGTCAGAGTAGACACAGGTGGCCTAGAACATTAGGGGACAAACTGAATCATGCATATTTAATGGGATTTTTGTTAGTTCTCATTTTTATAACTTTAGAATCTATTTTTTATTTTATACTATGAAGATTTCCCATCTTTCGATTATAATTTCATCTGTTTACATTTAAGGGTCCTTGTAAATTTTCTTTTCTTTTTTTAAATTTTTTATTAGATATATTTCTTTACTTACATTTCAAATGTTATTTCCTTTCCTGGTTTCCTGTCCATAGCCCCCATCCTCTCCCCTTCCCCTCCCCCATATATGTATCCCCCTCATACATCCCCTTTACTGCCCCCCCCATATTCCCCTGCACTGGGATCCAACCTTGGCAGGACCAAGGGCTTCCCCTTCTACTGGTGCCCCAACAAGGCTATTCTCTGCTACATATGCAGTTGGAGCCCCAGGTCAGTCCATGTATAGCCTTTCAGTAGTGGTTTAGTCCCTGGAAGCTCTGGTTGGTTGGTATTGTTGTTCTTATGGGGTTGCAAACTCCTTTAACTCTTTCAATACTCTAATTCCCCCCAAGGGTGTCCTGTTCTCAGTTCGGTGGTTTGCTGCTAGCATTGACCTCTATATTGGACATGCTCTGGATGTGTCTCTCAGGAGAGATCTATATCCAGTCCCTTTCAGCATACATTTTTTAGCTTCATCCATCTTATCTAGTTTTGGTGGCTGTATATGTATGGGCCACATGTGTGGCAGGCTCTGAATGGCCATTCCTTGAGTCGCTGCTCTAAACTTTGCTTCCCTATCCCCTCCTATGGATATTTTTTCCCCTTTTAAGAAGGAGCATCCACATTTTGGTCATCCTTCTTCTTGAGCTTCCTGTGGTCTGTGGATTGTGCCTTGGGTAATTTGAGCTTTTTGGCTAATATCCACTTATCACTCAGTGCATACCAAGTGTGTTTTTCTGTGATTGGGTTACCTCACTGAGGATGATATTTTCTAGTTCATTCCATTTGCCTATGAATTTCATGAAGTCATTGTTTTTGATAACTGAGTAGTACTCCATTGTGTAGATGTACCACATTTTTTGAATCCATTCCTCTGTTGAAGGGCATCTGGGCTCTTTCCAGCTTCTGGCAATTATAAATAAGGCTGCTATGAACATAGTGGAGCATGCGTCTTTGTTGTATGTTGGAGCATCTTTTGGGTATATGCTCAGCTAGGATTATCGAATGGCCTTGTCCATTTTCTTTCCACTGTAGCTTGATTCCTGAGGTTTATGTTGGCTTCCTGTGAAGGGTATCACATTCAAGAGGGTGTTATTCATTGGTTCTTATCGTTTTGGTGGGAGGGGAGCTCCATGTTGCTTCAGAGCAGCATGGAGCCCAGGTGGGGGATGGGGGATACGGGGTGGGGGGAGGAGAAGGGGGAACAAAGACAAGACCAGGAAAACCTAAGAACCTGTCATAGATAAATCATTCCTTCAGGAATAACAAACAGCTCATTAACAGCTCATTTCTGAGGGTGCTGCTCACAGAGCTCATACACATCCCCCTGAGCCTCAGAGCCAGCTCTACCACACTAAGGAAATGAGATTCCACTGCGTACACGTTTTGGGGCATAGTCATGTAAAAAAGCCAATGTCCTATAAATTCCAAGGACTATTCTTACTTTTACCGCCCCCTCCCATAAATATTATTGGCTCTTAGAAATCTGAACTTTGAATTATTTGAAACAGACAACTATTTATGACATTTCAAAAATAAGCCTAAATTCTCTTATAAGTTTATGGTAAAATCATATCACTCAAATCTTATAAGGACTTTAGTATAGTCCTGGTATAAGTTTTGGAAGATGAAGTTTTCTGTCTTTCTTTTGAACTCATGGTAGCAAAGTTGTCTGACTGGAGTGGTAATCTGAGTACTCAGGGAGGGACTTAGCTTAGTCCTTTCATTGAGCTGCATTTTTAATTAACTTACCCTTGGAGCAGAAAAAGAAGACAAATTCAAGTGCTCATGCAAATTTAAGGAATTGCATGTTTCACTCTTGTAGAAACAGATGTGTTAGTTACTGTGAATCTTTATATTGTAAGTTTGAGAAATCTCCTGAAGGTCCTAGACATAAACCTTGAGTTATCATTTATTCTGTAGTGACTTATGCCTATGTAAATATATATGTATATGTTTTTGATGTATGTGTATGTGTACATACATACACATGTAACTGAAAGCATTCTTCAAAGATAAGAATACTTTATAATGTCTTTGTGTCTGTCATAACAGCAGGAACCTTTTATAGCTTTTAATTAGTTTTGGTTTCCTTCTGAATAGAGGTGACATTTCATCAGATCTAAAGGAGCAAATGGGCATCTCATTGGTTAGGTCTCTGACCTCAAAGTTTAGCCTGAAGTCCAGGATCACAAAGCTTACATACATTCACTCATGTGATACCAGGGGCTGTAGTTGTTATACAGAAAAATTTGATCAAAGTTGTCATTTATTCAGCCCCCTTTCATATGCAAGCTAGCTTCCTATGAATATTAAATGTTAAATCTTTTTATAAAAAATTTCCATGATATATTAACAAAGAAACAATTTTTATCACATTATTCATTCTTGTTTGTTTGCAATTTTTCAAGATATCAAAGCTTACTGTTAACATCAAACTTACTGTCATAATGCCAGCGTTGAAGTCCTGATCCTTCCAAGTACTGACTTCTAGACATATATCAAGACACCCGCCTGGCTTCCTATATCAACAGTCTTTATATTTCTATTCTGTGAGTTAAGTAATAGTGTTTTGCTTTGGTGTTAGATTCCAATGAATAAGAATTATAATTCACAAAACTGTTATTTTTGTTCAGTACCAACTTCCAGAGAATGAAGAGCTTGAGTTCTCTCCTGTCTTTAGGAGAAACTATGTCCATGTTGTTGAAGGTGTGACCCCCAGTGGTGGGGAGACAGTGATGCTATTGGGTCACATGTAAGGAATAGGAGGAAAGGTGCAGAGAAGAGGACAGAGATTTAGGAAAGAATATGTTAAATTAGTTACCAGCAAATGCCAAAGTGCTGTGGGCTTTACAAGCCCAAAAACCAGTGTTACTAATATGTGGGGACTTAGCTCTTAAGCACACATGAAAGAAGTCCTGGTACTTAATCTGGACATTCAGCTTAACATCTACTGAGTAGATTTGGGGTTTGGACACCATGCAATAGCACTCATCAGACATTTTAAATATCCGAAATTCATAATCTATTGGGGATGATGGCAATGAAGTTGATATGTTAGTATTTTAGTGGGACTTAGCCCTATACATTTATTTCCTTTTAGTCAATATAGAAAACAACCATGAAGACTTCAATTTCCTTTGGTTTTCTATCTCTTAGTTCATCTTAGCTCCAGGCCTCAGGGGCGTGAAGAAGATGTCACTGAGTATAATTATTGAGAGCTGTGCCTGTCTTTATGTGGTTGACAGAATGTCGTTTGTGTAGCATTTTGTTAAAATTCTATGGGTGATATATTTGTTTGATTAAAGGATTTTATTAATAATATTCTGTTAAATGATATGCATACTACATAAGTATGATTCAGATATGCATCAGTTCTTTAAATAAAGGAGCTTACTTTAAAATAAAATAGTACCTTCTTTTTTGAGATAGGATTTTATTATGAAGCCCTAGTTAGCCTTGAACTCCTTATGTAGACCAAGCTCATCTTGACTCACAAAGACACACATGACCCTACTTCCCAACTGAAGGATTAAAAGTGTAGCCCATTATGCCCATTTTAAAACGTAAGACATTTTATGTATTAGCAGTGTATTGGAAATGATATTGACTACTGATGATGCTCTTTGATAGCATGGAATACAAACAGTAAAACAATTCAGTTTCATAAGTTTTTATTGAATATGCTTATCCTAAATGTGCTAATTCTAATCCCAGTAGCCTAGGTTCACTATTGCTACATAGTCATCAATCCAATGAATATTCAGTGTTAACACATACTAACCACTCGAATGTACTTATCATTGTACCTAATTACAGGAAGATAATTGTGTGATTGTGTATGCTTAATATTTATGCCACAGGTTATGCTCTCCCTTATTCTGATTTCTCATCCTTCTGCCTATTCTGTTTTTTTTCCCCGAAGGCAAAACCAGCTGTTCTTTTTATTTATTTATTTTTACTTTTTAGTCAGCCCTTATGCACATTTGAAACCGTTAAGCTACATTAAGTTCATGTAATGTGACAAAGAAATACAGTGGAAGGGGCCAACCTATGAAAGCAGACGAGATGTTTGCAAAATCAAGCAATGGTCAAAACCAATTGGAAACTACTAGCCAGCATGGAGAGTCCAAAACACAGTCCAGGCAAGACTTGTGAACAAGTCAGGGAAGGGATCCCTGACAGGTATCTTAGCAACAGGGAGAGGTTCCAAAGACGAAGGCATCTGTAGTCTGGGAGATTTTGCCTTCTTGCCTTTAGAGGTATGAACATCTTGCACCATGGCTAAAGAGCCAGAGACTGGATGGTACCTGTGCTGATTGAGGGCTATCTCACTTTTGCACTACCCTAAGTTTGTTGCCCATTGGTTTGTTGCCATGTTTCGTCTAGAGGAGAATCTATAGCTTGTTGTGATGTTACTAACAATCCTATCTCAAAACATCTTGTTCTTATAGCCCTCTCACACTGTTAAAGACTTGTGCTATGGAGAGAGGAAAAAGCTAGGAGGTCCCCTTGTGTCATTTATTTTAGAGGCTGCTATGGGGAATCACATTGTGATTTGGGACTAGGAGTAGAGGGTCACATTCATCCTCAATACCTCTTTCTTGAGATGTTTCTGGTGCTTTAGTTCAATAGCCCAGCCTGCCTCTTCTGAGGCTTGAGTATCAGCTCCAGTGTGTGTCTGACACAAACGGGATTTCTACGGGGATTTATGTGTTCAGTTCCTAAGGCATAGCTCATTGGTAAAGATAATTTTGCATGAGAAACCAGTTGACATTTCTCGGGTACATTTAAATTGTGTCTTGCAAAGACTGCAAATGGTTTAATTGGGCCATTTGGTGTGCCCTGATGCCAAGCATATGTGCCAGTTGATGTCCCTTTGATAGTTTCTTCAAAATGAAGTATTTTTAAATGTCTTCAAGACAGGATAGCTCTTATCCTGGTTAAAAAATAGCTGAAAGAGAGAAAGGGACATTCAAAAAGTCAAAACAACAGAAATGATTCAAAAATCTTCTGTCTCTGAGGCAAGTTCTTTGAAGAGTGATGTATAGATGAATTTTTAAACCCTTCTATATTAAACTATATCAAGTAGGATTATTTTTAAATTCAGTCTTTAAAAATATGCTTTCACAAGATGATGGTGGTTTTAAAGAATTTAGTGCACCGATTGGCTATGCTCCCTGGTGACCCATTCCCCAACTTGATTGCAAATTATCACATCACTGATTCTTCTCTTAGTAATGATTTATGTAAATCTAATTTCTCTCTGAAACTGAGTTGCTTCTTTTCTAGATTACTACACCTCACTAGCATAAAGGCCTTGATTAATATTCATTAAAATATAAATGATTAATTTGTTTTGCAATTAAAGGTTTTATTATTTTGTAATCTGATATTGTTCCTTCTTGTTGAGACTTGCAGAATTAACACAGTACAGATACACTTATTTATTAAAATGCTGATTGATGTCTTTGGAACTGAGTTGAGTTCCCCCCGTGATATGGTTCTTGCAATTTTTTTTTCTAAATGTGTTTTATTGTCTGTGCCACAATAGAGGTAGATCTGAGCATGTATGATGTTGCAGGTTGGTAGAAGAAAACAGAGGCCTATTAGGACCCGAAAATATGGAATGACCTAGAACTGGAGAAGCATGTGCATTGCCAGAAGGGTAGGGGAGAGACTGGGTGATCCCTGTGTCCTTCCTCTACAGGCTGTTAATAATTCTGCTGACTTGTGCTGTTGGTGGCTCTTCTAAAAGACATGCAAATATGATGTAATCAGTCATGATTTTTTAAATATAGTACAGCTTAATATTTTAAATAAGATGCTTCAGTATTTAAATTCTTGGAAAGGTCTTTATTGTGCCTACTGTGCCTACCCACTGTTGGAGTGGGTCCACTCTTCTGATTTTAACCAGTTTGCATCCTAAAAGGTAGACATTGCCAAATATTTTTCCCCAGGAGATTTTCAAGTTTGAAAGTTATAGCTACAGTGATTCTCTGAGGAATTTTATTCTGATATAAACAGGCTGGTATTTATAAAGCATTTTTATTACAGAACTTCAAAAACATGTTAGCAGCATTTTCTGATGATAATAAAAATAGGCAGAGACCCTTCAGAGGCTCAGAGCTGAGACTGGTCTGCTGGGGTTTCTTTGTCCCGTGCTCTATTCACTAAATGCACTTACTGGACTCCCTGGAGACCTTCCCAGGCACTCAAGGGTAAATACTCAGAAGCCTCAGAAAGAAAATAAATATATTTTTGGCATAAACGGAAAACAAAGTGTGGTTTTAGGGAAAATGCTGACAGGATAGAGCTGAGCATCATGTGAGCCCATTTTGTAAATAGGGGGAATGTATAAAAGACCTTTAAAAGGGCTAGTCCATGTGGTCCCTTCCTCGGCTATGGTGGGGTGGATGTTTCTTTACTCTCAGTTACTTTTTGATTTCATTTATTAATCTTTCTTTGGATCATCAGCTCACTCACTTTTCACTGAAGTTGTCTTCACAAGAGTCTGGTGATCAAAACGACTGGAGTGTTTCTTGTGTTTTTCAAATAGCCCAGTTATAATTCCTTTTAGTCTTACCCTCTGGAAAACACAGATATATCTTGTGAACATTAAAAAAATGTGTTTGAAAAGATAGCATACATCCCCAACACAAAATGGGGCTGAACCCAAAAGAGATTATTTTCTAGGCTGGCATCAGTAGTTAGTAATTAAGACCATGGCTGAGTCACCCACAAAACTGAAACTTAAGTTACTAAAATAGATTAGAGGTCTATACAAAATAGATAATTCACATCTCTTTTAAGGTTACGTTAAAAAGACTGGCAACCTGCCTGGGAAGGCTAAAAAATGTTCCCAGTTTTTAAAACTTCTATATCTAGAGACTGGGGATATTGATATAAGGGGGATAATATGTGTATATCTAGGCATCTCTCTGTCTGTCTCTCTGTCTGTCTAATACATTTTTCTCTTTTAGTATTACCCAGACATTTTATTTTATTTTGAGTGCTTTTACTCTTTAAAACTCTAGCTAGAATTGAGCTCAGAGATTTAACAATATTCCCCTAAAGTTAGAGAGAGAGAGAGAGAGAGAGAGAGAGAGAGAGAGAGAGAGAGAGAGACTGTTACAACTTGAAATCCAGTGAATGAACGGTAAAGTTCTTTTCCTAACATTTTAGTGCCTATTGAATGATCTTGGGACAAAATGGGAGAGGTTTTGCTGGGCTAGGGAGAAGGTTCGGTCTAAAGTGCTTGACGAATAAGCATGAGGATCGGAGTTCAATCCCTCAGAACCCACATGAAAAAGCATTGGATAGCCTGGGGTTCTTGTAATCCCAATGCTGTGAAAAACAGAGTGCAGGATCCCTGGGACATTCTGGCCAGCTAATCTAGCCGAGCCAGTGAGCTGGAGGTGAGTTCCAGGTTCTGTGAAAGAAAACTTGTCTCAAAAAATAAAATAGAGATGCCAGGCGGGGAGGGCGCAGATTTAGTCTCGGTACCCAGGAGGCAGATACAGGTGGATCTCTGAGTTCAAGGCCAGTCTGTTCTACAGAGTGAGTTACATGACAGCCAGGGCTATACAGAGAGACCCTGTCATGAAAAAATCTAAAATAAGTTAATAATAATAAGTAAATAAATCAATAAAATATAAATGCAATACAGATCTATTTAGGCTTGAGCTTTCCAAAGTTACGTCTCTGTACCCTGGCCAGCTGTGGGTACCTTCATTTACTACTCTCCACTACAAAATGAAAGTATTCATGAGGGTTGAGACTTGCACTAGTTTATGAGTATAAAGATAAGAATGTTTAAGACAACAGGAAAATTGTTAGGAGCCCTAGAGTTTGGAGAGGATCGTCGCTCAAGAGTGTCCTCTGCGCTTGGCAGGACTGTCACATCCATGTGCTCACAGCACCTGTGGGTGCCTCAGAGGACCCACACAGGGAACATTTTCGCATGGATGGGAGGAGGAGTTCACAGAGCTCTAGCTCTATGCTAGCTTGTCTCTTTACAGCTTGCCTTTTGTGGCACAATTGCTGGGCGCAGAATCTCCTGCCTGGAAATGTGTGCCCTTACGGAACCACTATCTCCGCCTCTCCTTCCACCCCAAACTCAGTTGCCTTTTCCAATTAGCCCATGCCAAACAGGGCCACAGGTTCTGGCTGCCCAAAGATCTTACGTGATTGCTGTGTGCTTCTTGCTCCAGAGCATGTCAGAAAAAGCCTCTCTTTCCCTGCACTACCCTTTCCTCCTAGGACCTGGAAGTCCTAGCTATACCTTCCGTCCAGCACTTGGCTTTCAGCCTTCTTTTTTGACAAAATCAAGAACCAATTAGGGAACCAGATCGTAGTGTTACCACCTCCCCCCTACAAGTGTGGAGCTGGGGGTAGATATGTTCAAAGTATATTGTATTCATGTATGAATTTTTAAAGAATACACTTGAAATATATTTTTAAAAAATTAAAATGAAAAATAAATTGGAGAATGGTTGAAGGTGATACCCAGTATGCACTCTGACTACCCCCCCACACACATACACATATACGCACACATACACACACATGCACTCACATAGGATGGGGGTGGGAATGGGGTTTCTGAAGAAGCAGTCCAGGGTTATCCAATATGTACCCTTTGAATGTTTATTACATTCCTCCTTCCTAAGAGGGAAACTGTTGAAGAACAATGACTTCAGTCATTCTGTTGGAGTTACATGAATATTAGAATTTGTGATCTTGTCCCCTCTCCCTTCCACTCTCCCTACCCACATGGGGTGCAGAGTAAGCAGTCTTCCTTACATTAGGACAAGGAGAAGGAAGTTACTTGGAAATCATCTTCAGTTCACCTCACTTCTCTATGTTTATAAATACAAACCGTTTACCCACTGTGCTTCAGCAAGCCCGTTGTTTCTGACCCATCCTACCCTATAGGAGGGCCATTTCCATCAGTACAGTTTCTCTACTTGTCCAGCTTCCCAGCTCTGCTCCAGTCCCTTCCTGTTCTCAGACTATGCTCTGGACCACGGGGCTGCTTCCTTATGACTTCCACGCATGTCCTACAAGAGCGGTCCAACCCGTAGCTTTTTCCTTTCTTTTTTAAATTTTATTTATTTATTTATTCATGTATTTATATTTTGAATTTTCAACAAATGGGTTGCTGTTCACAGACTTGGAGTGTAGATGTCACTCTTATTTCCTCAGATGAAGTAATGAGGTGAGAGCCATACCTAAACTGTGCAGACACACAGCTTGGGCTGAGCCCAGGGCATTTCCTTTTCTGTTCTAACTATCCCTAGGCCTAGGCCCTAGGCTAGAGCTTCTAGCCTCTGTACAATCTAATCTTCCTAGTTTCTCGATTCAATCTAGCTTCTCTAGGCTTCTGACTGAACTGCTCTGCCTGGCCTCATACTAACTTTGGCCATCTATTCTAATTTTATAGCTTCTCATTCTCTGGCTCCTTCTGTCTTCACCTATGTCTATCTTGTTCTCTCTGTAACCTGTGTCTGTAAAACTGTCCCAGAGAAACAGTCTCACACACACACACCACCCACCACACACCACACACATTTTTCTCTCTTCCTCTTCTTAACTACCCTCTCTTCCTCTGCTGTTCATGTATGAGTTAGGGGCAGCCTATCCTTACACATTCTGCCAAATCTTTCTCTGATTCCTCACTTTGTCTGCCCTTAATTTAGACATCACCTTCAGACATGACTGCCTCCTTCTACAAATGAACCTTATCTACACTGTTAGGGATTAAAGGAGTGTAAAAGGGTGTGTCTGTATTCCAGCAGATCACACTGTGATTTAAGGCATATCTGAATTCCACTGGATCTTATCTTTGGATGGGATTCCTCGCCAGGGCAGTCATATACTGGATTAAAATTCCTCGGATGATCAAAATGTGAATGCTTCACTCCTTCTTTAAAAGGGGAACAAGAATACCCTTGGCAGGGAATAGAGAGGCAAAGATTAAAACAGACACAGAAGGAACACCCATTCAGAGCCTGCCCCACATGTGGCCCATACATATACAGCCACCCAATTAGACAAGATGGATGAAGCAAAGAAGTGCAGGCCCACAGGAGCCGCATGTAGATCTCTCCTGAGAGACACAGCCAGAATACAGCAAATACAGAGGCTAATGCCAGCAGCAAACCACTGAACTGAGAATAGGACCCCCGTTGAAGGAATCAGAGAAAGAACTCGAAGAGCTTGAAGGGGCTCGAGACCCCTTATGAACAACAATGCCAAGCAACCAGAGCTTCCAGGGACTAAGCCACTACCTAAAGACTATACATGGACTGACCCTGGACTCTGACCTCATAGGTAGCAATGAATAGCCTAGTAAGAGCACCAGTGGAAGGGGAAGTCCTTGGTCCTGCTAAGACTGAACCCCCAGTGAACGTGATTGTTGGGGGGAGGGCGGCAATGGGGGGAGGATGGGCAGGGGAACACCCATAAAGAAGGGAGGGGGAGAGGTTAGGGGGATGTTTGCCCGGAAACCGGGAAAGGGAATAATACTTGAAATGTAAATAAGAAATACTTAAGTTAATAAAAAAAAATTCCTCTACACTGTGGCTTCCAATGAACTGGACAAGTGAGACCTTAATGTTCTGTTGTCATATTAGTTTTCATATAGAGAGAGAAATCACTAATACAGAATTTTACTGGTATATCTAATAGACTAGATGTTCTAAAGTAATGATTGAACCTTTTATAAAGAGTGATTAGTTATCTAGAACATTAAGGGAATCAAAATGTCAACTATAGACTGCAGTCTTAATATCTATTCACAATTTAAAGTATCATGTAAATCAATATCTGAGACTTAAACAGAGTTGATTCTGTAGGTTGATAGTTGTGAAACTTGCCTTACAGGATTTGACTGACTGTCCGGCACAATAGTGTATATTTAAAGTAAGAACATGATAGTTAAACACCACTGGAGCCACAGAAAAGACATGCTTCTTGAATTTCAACCTGGGAGTAGTATTTGCATATGTTAGCCCCTCTTCTGAGGACAACATTTTATAAGGATGGACTTTTGGGATATATGGATTATTTTATTGTCATCTCTAATGCGCTGTTGTAACTGAAGTCAGGAACAACCTGTAAAGCCAATTAAGCTTGTGTTTCTGTCTCCTTTTCATTCTCTCAACCGCTCTGCTAATGACCATCTTCTCCCTGGCTCCTTTATCTTTCCTTGCATGAACACTGTCTTTGAAATAGTAAAAAATTCCACATAGAGAGTATCAATCAGAATCAACTTTTCAGATTGAATAAATGTTATTTTTATATATATTACAGTAAAGTGCAAAATATGCCTATTTTACACAAATTATCACTCCTCAGAGACAGTGAGGAAAACTCTTCATACAAAGACTATTTTGTTCCCTTTTTTAAAAGTCCATGAAAGATACCTCTGTAAGGTGAATGAGTGAGAAAGAAAGAGGGAGGAAGCCTTTTTTCAGTTTCTCTGTACTCCAGTCTTCACCATTTTCATGTCTCAGGTTAGAGTTCTCAGAAGGGCAGTGGTCTTTGATGAATTAACAACTTGGTGGTTAGGTGTCTGGAAAAGTTCACTGGAACTTAGGTTCTTAATAGGCAAGCTTGCAAACTTGTCAGCACACTGGAATCTCTTAGGTTCAAGAAATGCTGATTCCTGAGCTTCTCTCCCAGAGAAGTGATTTTGTCTGGGGCCGGGAATTCCTCAGAGGATTCCTCGGCAATTTGTGACCTGAAGTTGTACGAATCAATACTTTAAAATCACCTGGGAATCTCTTACAAATACCCGTGCCCCACAACATACCAGTCAAATTAGAGCTGCTAGGGTAGTCTCAGGTACCATTCCTAGCTAATGTGACTCGGCATCTAGGATTGTTAAACAATGGCGCAGAGAGACTCAAATGATAGGGTCATTGTTTAAAAGTGAATGCTTTAATAAAACTGACCATATACTTAGTTTGCCACTGGTCACTTACTAAATTGTTTTAAAACATGTGGGTTTCTGACTTAATTTACTTAGTATTTGCTTACAAATGCAATTGAACACACACACACACACACACACACACACACATATAGAATATATATATGTACACACACACAGTAGATTGCAGAACATGAGTGGACTTTTGGCTTATCAGTGCTTCTTCTTATGACCAGATGACAGAGACAATTAATTCCAGTCATTTTCAGAGTGTCGCTTATGTTCATGGAATTTCTTGAAATACTACTGTTTTGTGTCTATAGACTGCATTTCTAGGTCCTCCTTAGAATTAGCCTAGCAAACATCTGTTTGATGTCAATGCAGTGGTCAGTTGACTATTCTGTAGTCATCAGCCACACCCTTCTTTACCGTCCTCTTCAGAGATTCCTCACCCTTACGTGTTTCCACGTCACTAACACCGTGGTGCAGTAAGTTTGGGGAATGTAATTTATGAATAATGCATCATCTCTGGCTCAAGGAATTCATAGTTATTATGACAAATGCTAAGGTGGTGGGCGGGGCATGGGACCAGATATCTATTTTTCTTTCTTTTGACGCGGCTGCTTGGAAATGTGACTTAATGATCAATGAGCACTCACTCTGCTGCTCCCCAATTTGAAATTGAACTCAGCACATTTCTTTCTTGTCCTGAGGCAGAACTGTGTACAGTTACCATAACCCTGCTTATTAGTTAAATAGAGTCACAACACTTGTAACACATAGCTATTTGTTTTCTTGGTTCAGATTCATGTTGTGGGTCCTCTTTAGGTGGCAAATCAATTATCTGAATGGTTAGGCTTACTTCACTATGGCTTCCATTGTGCCATCATTCTCCACAGCCTCTGTCATCTAGGAGCCTGCCTTGCTTTGTAAAGGACTCAAGAGGCACTCCCAGCAGTTGGTCCTGAGCCTTGCTCTGAAGTTCTCTATCAGTAATCCTAAGAGAAAATGTCCAGAGCCAAAAACCTCATTAAAAAAGGAACGGTTCTCCATTACTGCTGAATTATAAAAGATTCAATTAATAGCTACCCCATCTAAGTATGTATCAGATTTTTGCCACACCGACTGTTAACCGAGGCTTTTCAGACTCATAATTTTCCACATCTGATATCTTCTTGCTGATGAAGCTGTTAGAGTTCCTGAATGACCCATGTTAGTATCAACTAGAGTCTTTAAGACACACATTTGTGCAAGATTTACTTATTTTTACACTCTCTGTACTCAGATAAGCTTCTCAAAACATTTGCCAGTATCTACAGTTAATTTTATATCTGTCTCACTCCCATTACTAAGATCACTTGTCTTTTTTTGCTAAAGTGGAAACTAACCAAATTATAAAGCCCATGACTTGAACAATTTTAATAACCTCTTTCAAGAAAGAATTGGGGTTGAATATTTATCTAGGATGGAAGTAAAGATCTCAGTATTATAGGAGACTTAGAGCTGTGGAGTTTTTCATTTCGTGGTCTCTGTTAGCAGACTTCTAGAAACTCCCATTGGCTATGCTTTCACACTTCGTCGGCTATGTGTGGCCAACATTGTAGCTACCTGTGAGAATGAGAGGCCTGGTGACTAAGTGTCACTAGGTTACAGTGAGTATATTTACTTTATCCATCTCATTCTTCTGTCATAGCTGAAATCCTGTAGAATTCTGTACTTTACAATTTAGAGAATTATTTAACAGAGTTCTTCTATAATCTGTTACTGGTGAGAAATCTTCAGCCATTCTAGTTGTCACTCTACTGTACTGTTATGTTGTTATTTTTCTCATTGACTATCCTTTGTTTATCTTGATATATTCCCATTGCCTTGTGATAGTTCCACAGATGCATTTATTGTTTTCCTGCCTGGTCCTCAAGTGTGTATTTATCCACACTTTTTTTTTTCCAGTTCTGGATTTATGTTTGAGCCTCTTGGTTTCTCTTTTGTGTTCTTCAGCCATTCCTCCATACTTTTCATTTAATTGTCTTACTGGGTGCCATATTAGTTACAGTTCTCTAGAGAGAGAGAACCAGTAGGGTTTAGATATATGTATACATAATTCATATGAAGGTATAGATGGGCATATGAGAGATAATTGATTAGGAGAGCTGACTGCATTCTTTATGGAGAGTAAGAACTCTCGTGATAGATACCCGAACACACAAGGCCTAGAATGCTGATTATCAGAGCTACATCCATTGAAGTCCTCACAGCCAAAGAAGCTAATAGTATAATAGTTGTCATTATGATACCTCAGGCTTGAAAGTCTAGCTAATTAATGCATGTGTGTGTTGAACGTCTGAAAGGCCTGAGCTTCTGATGTCTGTGGACAGGAAGAAAAACAAACCAACAAACTAACCCCCTAGAAGAAGGAAGAGGAGGAGGCATAAGAACATGGAGAACAAGAGCAACAGTAACAGCTTGCCCCATTTCTCAACCTGTTTGTTTCTTTTGGCACTCCAGCTATTTGAACAGCACCTGTCCTCGCTGAATGTGATCTCTTCCATATTGTCTACATATTCCCATGTTGATCTACTCTCAGAACTCTTTCCCGTCTTCTCTGCTAGCTATCTAGAATTCCTTCATTCTGGCAAATTGACAAATTAAGCAGTAAAGAATCATTCTGCTCTCTCTCTCTCTCTCTCTCTCTCTCTCTCTCTCTCTCTCTCTCTCCCTCCCCCCCTCTCTTCCTCTTTCCCTCCCCCCTCCCCCCACCACATACCTGTCTCTATTCTCTTCTTTTCGAAAATTGGCCAATTCTTATAGTGAATTAAGTTTGACATTTATTCATACAACCCATTAAGTTTATTTCAGTGACAATTTATATTTGATTTTCATAAATCAAACTAGGTCTTTGTCATTAGCACATACTTTTAAGTCTCTGCTTATAACTTAGCTTTAGTTTATATATTTATTTCTTTGATTTTTTTGAAATATATTTTAAAATCATTTGTCATCATATAATTCTTACTGTTTTTCTCTAGCAATTTCCTCCCATTTTTTTTTATTTTACTGCTCTTCCCACTTATCAATAGTCTGTAAAAATATCTTTTGAGACTGAAGGAAGGGACATTGAGGGACTGGCCCTTCTGGGGATACATCCTGTCTGCAGACACCAAACATGTCACTGTTGTTGTTGCCAAGAGGCACTTGCTACAGGAACCTAGTATGGCTGTTCCTTAAAAGGTTCAGCCAGGAACTGACCAATGTAGATGTGGATGCTTGGAACCAGCCATCAGACTGAGCTCAGGGACCCTGGGTGGGGAGCTGGCAGAAGACTGGAGGAGCAGAGGAGCATTGCACCCTATAGAAAGAATAACATCAGCTGGCCAGACCACCCAGTGCTCCCAGGAGCTAGACCACCAACCAAGGAGTTTACAGGGAGGGATCCATGGCTCCAGATACATATGTAGCAGAGGATAGCCTTGTCTGATTTCGATGGAAGGGGAGGCCCTTGGTCCTGTGGATGTTTGATGTCCCAGCATAGGGGGCTGCTGGAGTGTTGGGGTGGGAGAGGGTAGGTAGGTGAGGGAGCACCCTCATAAAGGCAGAGGGGGGAGGAGAGTGCAAATGTGGGATGAGGGGTTGTGGAGGAGTAAGTAGGAAGTGAACTATCATTTTAGTTGTAAAAGAATGGAATGATTAATAAAAAAAATCTCTTGAAACTTCAGTTTGCATTTCTATTTATGTGGTAGGTTTTTAAATTCCAATTAGTATTGTTCCTTATTGCTGTTATAACTTTCTATTACATTAGCCATCCTATCTTAGTAGCCATCAGAAGACTGTCATAAATCTCTGTGAGCTGCAGTGAAGTGGGCTTTGGTATCTCTACCAGAGACTTAGCTGCTTTTCCCCTCTGGCCTCCCTGGCTGGCTGCATCCCTGTCCCAGGGCTCTCTTTCTGTGCCATCATCACTCTGGTAGTAAACCACTGTCTTCCTTTCTTGTACGAATTTTAGAGCGGGTTGCAGGAGAGCAAGAATGGATCATAAAGGACAGAAGAAAAGTCTGGAAAAGCAAGTCTTTTGTCTTGCTTTACCACAAGTTGTCTTTTGTACTTAAAACTGTAGAATGGATTCATGACCTTGTTCGGACTTTTTTCCCGAGTAGAGCTGTATTAGCTGATTTACATACAAATCTACTTTTATCTCCTGGATTTACACCTTTGCCTCCTTCTGCTTCACCTCTCTCACATTCAGCTACTGTTATTTTATTTTTCACGGCTTTGCAAGTTGATGAATATAAGGCATAAATACATTAAGAATAAGCATAAATTATAAGCAAGTAGTGTCCTAAGGCACCAATTATCCTCCAATTATACATGTCACTTTTTGTATTTTTTTACTTTAAATGAATAAACTTCTTTTATTCAGAAAAATTCAAAGCAAACATGAACATGAACATATGTAGACAGAGTATGTCAGATAGATACAAGTATGAAAAGTCAAGAGAATATTTAAAACATGCCCTTTTCATTATAGAAGTATATGAGAAGAATATGAAGTATAGAACTTAATCTTGGATTTTATTATGCATAGTAATAATTCATTATCATGGGCAATACATGTGTGGAGAGGGCTCTGATAATCTGCATTTTTAGCAGTCCCCACATGTTGCTTTTGTGGGCATAACACTTTGTGTAGCAAGTCTCTGGTTTATGTTTGGTATTCAGAAAGCCTTTGAAATCTCTGAGTGCTCTTTCAGTCTGTGAACTCAAAATTCGGATTCAGTTTAGATATTGAAAAGACTTCTTGCTCTAAAAGACACAGTAAGGAGTTTAGGCACCACAGTACAGGAAGCATGATGTCCTAGAGCACTTGAAAGAAGATGATTGTAATATTTCTTTTTTTTTCTGAAAATATTTCTTTTTTTAATTGGGTATTCTATGTATTTACATTTCAAATGTTATCCCCTTTCCCGGTTCCCCTCTCCTCCCTCACCCTCCATCTCCCCATGCTTCTATGAGGATGCTCTCTCTCCCACCCACCCACTCCCACCTCAACACCCTGGCATTTCCCTACACTGGGGAAATGAACCTACACAGGACCAAGGGCTTCTCGTCCTATTGATGCCAGACAATGCCATCCTCTGCTACATATGTGGCTAAAGCCATGGGTCCCTCCATGTGTACTCTTTGGTTGGTGATTTAGTCCCCAGGTGCTCTGGAGGGTCTGGTTGGTTGATATTTTCTTCTTCCTATGGGTTGCAAACCCCTTTAGCTCCTTCAGTCCTTTCTCTAACTCATCCATTGGGGTCCTGATGCTCTGTCCAATGGTTAGCTTCAGGCATCCTCATCTGTATCAGTATGGATGCCTCTTAGGAGACATCCATATCAGGGTCCTGTCAGCAAGCACTTCTTGGCATCAGCAATAATGACTGGGTTTGGTGACTGTATGTGGGATGGATTCCCCAGGTGGGGCAGTCAATGGGTGGCCTTTTCTTCAGTCTCTGCTTCACTCTTTGTCCCTGTATTTCCTTCCATGAGTATGTTGTTCCCCCTTCTAAGGACTGAAGCATCCACATTTTGGCCTTCCTTCTTCTTGAGCTTCATGTGGTCTGTGAATTGTAAAGCTCAGAATACATAAGATACATGTCACCTTTCAAATGATTTTCCTTTAGTCTTTCATTTAGTGCACATACATGTATGCAGGTTTTCTTGTTGGTAGACCAAGAAAGCATCACATTTTATCCTGTGTGTTTATTCCTAAGTCATACATTCTTTTTCTTTTTTCTTTTCTTTCTTTTTTTTTGATTTCCATTGTCCGAGATCATTTTCTACTCTTGTTGTTCCATCGCTCAGTTACTAACAGTTATTTTCAGAAAAATTATCCCAAATTACAGAGTATGCTTGATATTAGACTGTGTCTGTAGAGATAAAAGGCCACTAGTGCCAGCTTCATTTTCTGGACACAATACTGTGTGAACATGGAATTCCACCATTGTTTCCAACAGAGATGCTGAGGAGAGAGCATAGCTTGGAAAATACCTAACTGTAAGATCACTCTAGTAAAATTAGTACAAAGAATGGAGTTGCTTGGCCAAGTATCTGCTGGTGGATACTGAAGTAACAAGGATTAAGTTGGAGAATAAATAGCTATTTTATCAATATTGTGAAGAATCAGTACCACTTGGATTATAGCCTTTCTGCCTTCCTTCCTTCCTTTCTTTTCCTTTTTTTTTTTTTAATGAGAGTCAAGTCCATCTGTGGTCATGGACCGGTAGACAGATGTAATGCCACTGAGTTTCTTCCCAGCACAGGAATGTATGTGTACCCAATATCCTTCTTTCCAGCCTGACAGAGAATGTGGCAGATTTATTATTCTCTCATTTCAAGCTCAAATGATGACTCCTGTTTAACAACCCTGTCCCCTCTGAGGTTCATCTCATATTTAGTAATTAAAAGCGTTGTCTTCTGTGGTTCCTTCTTGACTTACTCAAATCAACTCAGACTTCTTCATTATGTCTTTGTAGAAATAGCAGATGGAAAACCACAGAGGATTTCTGCTTTTAGACCCCCAAACAAAGAAACAAACACAAAGGACCCACTGCTCATACACAAATCCACTCAAAACAAAACAAAATAAAAACATGTATCAAGGTTGAACACAGTTAGTGCTGGTTTTCCCCAGTATCCAAACACAACTTTTTACCATTCCATTTATGCTTTTTCAAAAAGGTTCAGTATTACGCTCACAGTATTTACATGTATTTTCTTATAGGCATGTTTGGGTACTACATAAATAAACTATGAGGAAGTTAATACTGGGAGGATGGGGCGAGAAGGTAAGATACTAAAAGTCCTGTTATTCAGGGCAAAAGCTGCTGATTCTAAAACCATGGGCTTCTTAGTTAATTATACTGTTTCATCATCCTACTGTGTTGAGGGCTTTTCATTATTTTCAGTATTAAAAATCAAATTACAGGGTGTGTCTACTGCCAAAGAGACCTTAAGTAAGGTTCTTATATAATTATTTTGGTTATTGGATTTTCATATTGTAAATTAAAGGAAAGTGTAATAGATTGTTCTTTAGACTCCCTGGCTATTGAGAAATCAGCAGGCATTGGTAGGAATTTCAGGAGCGTGTGACTGGTTGGAGTTATGGCAAAACCACCCTTTAGTAGATTTCTTAGTTTCTATTGTTGTGCTAAAGACCTTGACCAAAGCAACTTGGGAAAGAGACAGTTCATAGCCATAGTCATCCAAGCAGATTAGAGCAGGAACCTGGAAGCACTCTGATACAAAAGCCTTGGAAGAGTGATGCTTACTGGCCTGTTTCCCTTGTTGTACTTAGTCTGCTTTTCTATAGCACCCAGGATGACCAGCTCAAGGGTAGGACCACCCACAGTTGACTAGGTTCTGCCCCCACCACCACATTAGTCACCAACCAAATAAATAAAGAACAATTTTGTCTGCAGGTAAGTCTTTAGTTGGGGTTCCATATTCCAAAATGACTCCACCCAGTGTAGATTGACACAAAACAAGCCATCACATTAACTATGGGGATTGCTTCCTTTACTAGTGTTGAATATCATAAGCCGTGGTTCCTCAATCTTTTTTTTTAACATGGGGCAATTGGGGCAAAACCTATATAAACCCTCTCATATACATTATACCACATTTATATTATGTACAATACTTAACACCATACAAATGGTATATGTAGTTGTAGTTGTTATATATTGGAGGGAATGGTGACAAAAGAAGTCTAAGTGTGTTCACTCACAGGTGTTTCTTTCTGAATAGCTAGACATCTGACTACACATGGTTATTTCTAATGCAAATGAAGTCAAAAGGGTTTGCATTAGAATCATAAATTTGAATTCATTTGTTCCATTAACTTGACATATATTTTTTCATTCAGGAAACAGCTACTGAGTTCAGGCACACTGGAGTACAGGTTCATAGTGAATAAAGCAGGATCTTTGCCCTTTCAAGTCACCTAGCCATCTTCACTTCTTAGAACGATGGAGGATAGATAGGTCAAGAAAAGATCACCATGGATTAGAAGGAAGAGAAATACTGAGATCCCAATTGATATGTCAGCCATCCAAGTGCCAGGGTAGACTGTGTTATTTGGAGGAAATGGGCATTGCAGGGGTATTAGTGATCACCACTATAATCCTCCATAGAGTATAAAATAGATCAGAGTCATACCCGAGTTCCCTTTCCTCCGTGCCAACCTCTAGCTTCGTTTGGGTCAATTCTCTCTACAAGTGCTTTGATTTATATATCTCCTGTAGGTTAACCCTTAGAGAGCAGGGATTATTAAATGCCTATTTTTAATCACTTGAACACTACAGTAGATAACATAACAGATATATGTATCCATGGGGATTATTAGCAATGTTTTGTTTAATTCAGTTGCAGCTGGGGTTTGAACACTGAGCATACATAGCACGTGTACTACTGCTGAAGTACATCTCTAAGGTATGAAAAGGTGTTTTAAGAATCCCGAGTTACACCCTTCTGACATTTTTGCCTAAGGGCTTGTCATCTTGGTAGGGAGGAAGATCCAGTGACTGTAAGCCATGTGGTGTTTTATTCCTTCATACTGATTGTAATAAACTTAGAGGAACGTGCTTAATGTTCAACAACAAAAAAAAGAAAGTTTCTGGGGCCATCCCAGCAAGAAGACAATGTCATGCTGCAATAGCAGCAAGAGTATTAAGATACCGCTAGACAAAAAAAAAAAAAAAAAAAAAAAAAAAAAAAAAAGAATCCTGAGTTACAGTATTACTTCAATAAATAAAACTTTACTTAGCAGATGCTATGTGCCAAGGCACAGTTTAAGTTCATTTGCCCTCATAGATCAATATTATAATGTTTACTTATTTACTCATTTTATCTAATATCGATTCTATTTTATAGAAAAGGGATCTAAAGCAGAGAGAGGTTAAACAGATGACTTGCCCACTTTCACACAGCTAGTGGACTTGGGGTTTATCTCAGTCATCCTGGTTCCAGACTGTTCTCTTAACATTAACTAAACTTTTCTATTCTTTCTGGAACACTGTATGTAGAGCAGCTGGGGTCTTTGCCCTGGTTCCATGTGCAGCCTGTAGAATACAGTCAAATCTGATGCCATAAATGGCTCAGAGTTGATGTGCATATAGATATTTGTGTGAGCCTCAACAATATGGTTACAAATATAATAGAGAAGGAGAGTTGGGCCTTGAGCTCTTACAGCACTTAAATGACTACAGAAAGGAAGACAATCCAAACCAAGGCCTGAACGTGAGTGATCATAGCGGATGAGCACTGGGAAGCCAAGGAGAGACAAACTCACCAAGTGCTGCTGGACACATTCTTGTGAATGCACCGTGTCAAGAGCATGGATTAGAAAAAGGCACTGTGCCTGGCACTTATGAGATCATCACTACCTAATCCTATAATTGGAGGAGATCGAGTGGCATCTAATGGGCTACATTTTTAGGAGACATGAGTACATGCTAAGTCTTTTTCTTTACACATACTTCTTATACACTCCATGAACAAATCCAATAGATTTTAGTGCTGCCTTTAAGCTTATTCTTTGGCCACAACTCAGCTAATTTTAATTTAGTATGTTTTACCTTGCAGGCACTTAGAGATATTTTCAGTAAAAGGAAGTCAAAAACTTATGAGCCCTAGGAAAACAATAATTTAAATTTCCTTAGTTAGTGCACGGGCATAGGAATTAGACACTAATCTCTAAGCAGGATTATCTTCTAGGTTTATCATACCAGATACCAGCTGTGAATCATAATTCACAGCAGCTACATATACATAATAACATTGTACATTTGAAAGTATTTAAAGAGATGGACTTGAATGTTTTCCTTCAAGGCAGGATCAAGGGAATTAATGACATTAACATTACTTTCTGATCATTAAAACCTGATATGATATGCATACTCTATTCTTGTGTATTTGTCCTGTATGGTGGTTTTGAAGAACATATCCTAAAATTAGGAACACACAGAGATACTTTAATTACAGAATTTTAATATAAACAGTATTTCAGAACAATAGTCAAATGTTAGATAAGTTTTGTTGACTATTCCCTTTGCCATAGTTGTTTGATGAAATCCATTCTGTTAATCTCAGAGAAGAAAAATGATTCAAACTGATTCTTTTATTGTTTCATTAAGAATAAAAACTAATTGTGCATTAAATTTTCCCTTTCTTTTTTGGGAAGTTTTGCTTTGGTTTTTTGTTTGTTTGTTTGTTTGTTTGTTTGTTTTTGTATATCTGTTTTTTGCTACTCTATGTATCTTTACAGTTTTTAATCTTTAAATTATATCTAGTTAACTCTTTAAAATATGCAGTTTTTAAGTGAAATGCTAGATTCTTTTCAAATATAATAATTTTAAGAAACATAGTTTTATTTATCATTTGTGGGGGGAAACCCATCTATTTTGATAACTGTACCCTTTTCTTAAGGTCTGCACATGCAGAATTCACCAGATATGCTGTGGGGATGCAATTGTAATATATGACAACAATATATGTCAAGAGATGAGAAAATATTCCATCAGTAAAATCTATACATGAATAAGTGAACAGTGAGTTGTTCCATAATCTTATGAAGTCTTAAGACAATAAAATTTTGTAGTTATTTTGGTTTATTTTAATCATTGCCCATGTTACTATCTTGTTATATGACCTAGTATGTAAAGAGGTGTGTCACCAGTCTAGTTGACAGTGTGAACCTGGGAAGGCAGAGTCTAAAACTGAGGGATGAGAGAGTTGTGCAATAGCCAGCTTTAGACAAGGCATCAGACAATTTATAGTCTGAGAGTATTCTTAGCATTAAGCAAGGTCATGAGTAAAGTTCCCACGAGTTTTACGCTCTACACAGTCACAAAGGCAATATAGGCTTGGAAACATTGTTGAAAACAGAAATAAGAGGCAATTGATATTGAGAAGAAAGCCCAGTCTTATTTACTGCACCTGGGGGGTACAAAAAAACCACATTCCTAGACCAACCGAATTTTATGGAGGAACAGAGCTTACAAGATTCTTACCATGTTTGCTTGGACTTTTCTCACAAGCTCTCAGAAATCTCACACAGCTTCATTCATTATTGTGTTTTATCAGAGGTATGCAAATGAGAGAGCTTGCTGACCTAATGGTTGTAAACTTGGATGAAATAATCTATTTACACTTTATTTTCAAATAATATCAAACCACCTCACAGCTGCATTACTTAATGCTTCATAGATGTGATATGTATATTCATTGTAAGAATTAATAGATTCACTTATGTTATTTTTAAAGAAGTGTTTCCTATTTTATTTTTTAATTAATGAAATATTTTTATCCCAATTGTTACTTGATTGAGTGACTCATGAATTCTGAAACTTAAGTTTTAAAATTCAGGATTTTATGGTTTTCACACCTGAAATGGAGTGGATGTTCTGATTTGATGATCAGAACAGATGCTGTGACCTCCTGTAAGAAAATTATGACGAATGTATAAAACACCTCCTGAACCTAAGGATCAGGGAACAGTTTGGAAGAGAGTGCGGAAAGTGTCTAAGAGCCAGAGAACTGGGAGATTGGTGTGAGACTGTCTCCTAGGAATGTTGCAAGCTACATCCAAAAAGTCTCCCTGATATGACCTCTAAATATCTGAAAAAGGGCATCAATAGTCACGCCAAAGTAGATGGAGGTAGGAGACTCGCAGAGCCTCAACCCTACAGGCAATTAATGAACGAGGAGAGCAGGAGAAGTAATCTTCTCCAGAGAAAATCCTGCCGCAGACCACCCAGGGGAGTGTGTCAGCAGAGGGACCAAGGCTTGGATTTCAGGTAGAGAACGGATTCAGCGCGACAGACAGACACAAACTCGAGGTGTGTGCTGCTGCAAAAAGCTTTACTTCTTGGCATAGATTTAAGCAGTTAGAACAGGTACATCATAATTGGCAGTCATCCAGCTCTTAGTCATCACCCCACCAAATGTCCCTTGCAAGGAGGAAAGCAGAACGTACACTCTAGGAAACAATTCTCAGCCGCAAACAATAGTTTAGAAAACTGCAGTTATACTGCCAGACTTGTGGGCACCAGGTATGCATTCATCGTTTACCTTTGTTTTAATAAAGTTTCAACTCTATATTTATGGCCCCTCAGATTAGTAAGGAAACCTTTGTAACCATAGTTAACTCTTGATGAGTTTGTTCAATTTGTTAGAACTTGTCTATGATCTTTCTAAAAGAATCGTTACTGTTTTGAATCATGCTAAACAAAACTTTTTCAAAAGGGGGAAAAGACTTTTCTGGAACAGTCATGTTCTTAATAGTTGCGATTAATCTCTCTCCTATTTGCTGGGAACTAATGGATACAGTAGTTGAATTCATCGCAGCCGTTGAGTTCATCAGGACCATGATGGTGTGAGACGTTTCCGTCTCTGAACTTTCAGTTCCTGAGACATCTAAAGGTACACGACCATCTTCCCACACTACTACATTCTTAAAATCAGATATTGTTGACAGGCTTAAAGTTGCTAAGATCACCAAGGCTAGAGCACAGAAGGCACCTCCACCGCAAGCATAGACCCTAGTCATCATCTACTTGTAGGGAAACTGCCAGGGACGTCCAGGAGGCCAAGCCATTGCAGGCACAGCCTCTGCCTGGATAGAAACAACGCACAAGAGCTTCATGCCACACAGACTCCACTGGAGTGGGTGTGGCAAGATCCCCCAATTGATTATCCAAAACCAAATGATCAGCCCTGAAAGCATGCATATGAGTAACCTTATCTAGACTGAGCAGGTTGTATTCAGGAATAATATATACGTATATACATATACATGTGTAACAACAATTAATGAGAAAAAGAGACCATGACTTTGAAAGAGAGCAAGGAGTGCATGGGAGAGTTCAAAGGAACGACGGTGAAGGGAGGAAAGAGTATTATAATCTCAAAAATAAAAGAAATAATTTTTTAAAAACCTATGAGATTCAAGATCAAGGCTGTGTTCAGGATCAATAGCAAATTACGAATTTGCAAGATAAGTCACATCTAGAAGGAAAGAAATCCTTTCAAACATGAATTATATAACATGGAATGAAAACATTCTATATTTGAATTCCAGAGTTCTGAACTCTGTATTTTGTAATCTCTGTTAGATAACAAGGAAAAACAATAATGTTGGTAAGAACTATTCCAGCAAGTTAGATTTTAACTGTGATTTATACTTTGATAAGGTTCGCAGTAACCTACTCTCCTAATTTCTTAATCTCCAATAGCATTTTAATATGCTCTCTTGATGTTTATTCTGCTTTCATTGATTACCTGAAACAGTAGATGCCAGAAAAAAATCACTGTTGGAGTCTCACTCTCTTTATTGGTTGGTGGTTCGGGGTTCTTTTCACTGAACATAAAAGAACTCCTTTTACGATTTCTGTGTGATACTGGCACTAGACCAGAGTGAATGTTCAGTGTACAATCATCTGAACCAGGTGGTTTCCTGGAGCTAGCAAGCATCTGGGCCTACCTCCCCTGATCAGAAAAATGGCTCTGTAGCAGGTAAAAGGGCAAGTCTGAGTACCCCAGCCTATTTCTCTTTTGCTGCCTCTTATTAGGAGAGAAGTGTTCACAAGGCCCTAAGTAAGGCATGGCTGTGCTCACCCTTGTTCTGCTGTTAGACAACTAAACATCCACCTGGCTATCTATCCTGTCACCCTTGCTCCCCAGAAACTGGAGTAACATTTTAGATTTCATAAAATAAAATAAGGATTGCATCCTTCTACATGCTTTAAGTGTGTTTGGATAGAGTCAGGCTTTTTTACCAAATGCCACCATACCTTATTCATTGATACCATGTTTTAACTTTGAATCAAGGTTCTTCATTGCAAGTACAAGTGTTACTGACGTATTCCCACTCTTTAATGGTCTCATGCAGCCCAATGGGAGAGTTTTGTGGCTGGTAGTTTACGTGTTTTGTTTTTGTGAGAATTTTTTTTTTGATACATACATTACATGCCCAAAAGCAAGGAAAGTATACATTCTGATGCCACCACCATAGTCCTGTCATTTCTTCACAAAGCAGCGTCTTTCACCTGCCATCCGGAAGTAGCTACGTAAACCCTTGCATCCCATTGTCTGTGTTTTCTTCATCTGATTAGCTTCTAACTTTTCATTACTCCTTTAGTAGATAAATTAAAATTCCATTTAATTAATTACCTTAAATTGTTTTAGTAAAGTTGGCCTTCTTGTCTGGTATTTGAAAAGGCCAATATTCTATTATGTAAATCTCGATAGATGAGCAAACCCAGAAAGTAAATACTTGAATAATAACTCCTGGCCCTGAAGCAAAGACAACTGGGTTTGTTTGTCTTGTAAATGTTATATCACTGTTCAGTCAGCTAGGTAAGAAAAGACCCAGATTTTAAAATGACCCCCTCTTTACACAATGAGCTAGAGGTAGGACTTACTAGAAAACAGCCTTAGTTTGGTATAATTTGACCTGATACAGAAGATATTAACTTTCTAACTTTGCAGAAGTGGGATTTGAAGCCATCCATATCCCAGGAATCTCTTGTACCGTGTCCCTTTCGCCCCTTTCACCTCTGACTGTATAATCGATCTCATTCGTGGGAGTTCAGAGTTTGTGAAACCCCCCACTTCAGAAAGAGTATGTCTTTACAACTGTCTTGAAAACCTTTGGACCTCCATAAACTTGAAAATATAAGTCATGAGATTAATGTTCCCTACTGTGCATGTTAGTTTAAGGACATGTTAAGCTTTTAAATATTGAAGCACCTAAGAGCTTGATGGAGGAAGCCAGCTTACAGCAGAACATGGTAATAATGACAGAATGTTAATTACATTTTTCCTTGTAAAATTTTTATTTTCAGTCTGAATGATCCAATACAGCAGTATTTCTAGCTAAAAGCAAGATATCTGTTCAGCTATGCTGGCTGCTCATTATTGATCCTTGACATTTAGTACATGCGCGAACTTACTCTGTTGTAAAACAAATCACTTGAAAACATTGATAAATAAAAGTCATTCCTGTTAATTGCAAAACCCTCACAGTGATAAGTTCTGATGTCACGGTTAGGTTTAGAAGCTGAATGAATTCATTAGGAACACAAATAACTCCGATTCTGAGCATGTGAAGTCTCTTATTGACTCAGCTGAAGCTACAGAAACTAAAGTCATCAGGTTTGTTAAAAAAAAAGTCCCTATTCAAGAATACATGACGAAACTGAATGCCTTTTTAGTCAAGTATTTTAAAAATGTGTAACCTTAATAGAATTCCTGATTTCTTCTAGAAGTGTTACGGTTTTATTAATGCTTTACCATTTAGTCACTGATTGTGAAGTTTCCCTGTGAGCAAAAGAGAGTTTAAAGAGCCTGCCCTTGTGAGCCCTAGTGCCTATTATTAAGTTTAGTGTCCACGGATAAATTTTGAAGATTGTTTTAACATCGTATTTATTGTGTGAGTGTATATTTGTGAGTGTGCATGTCCCTAATGGCACATAGGTGGAGATAGAGAGCACATTTACGGAGTCAGTTCTCCCTTCTTCCTTTTTGGTCCGGGAGACTGAATTTGGGGTTGTCAGGCTTGGAGGCATGTCTCTTCACCACAAAGCAGTCTCTCAAATGTGAGACGCAGCTTAGTATCAAAACTCCAAATGCTTCATGTCTTTCGATACATCAGATATCACTAAAGACTTTATTAGGCTAGCAAATGAGAAGTTTTAAAAGTTGTTAGTGGTTCTGAAATGCAAACTCTTTAGGTTAGGGGTCAGTATGCTGAGGCACCCAAAGGAAACTCATCTGAGGCTAACAGGTTGGTCCTCTTTGAGCTGAACCAGAAAGCAGCTCATGGTGCTTCTCAGGTCAGTTTGCCTACTTCATGAAGAGGAAGGTCTCTGTAAAACTAGCCCTGTGCCTAGAATTGTGTTTCTTGTATTTGTTCTAGGATTGTCTTGTTCTGAAATCCCGCATTTTTAAAATTGAGATTAGTAGAACAGAGGGAATTATAACCAAAGTAATTACAATGAAACCCAGTCATAATAATGAATGAAAGCCCCAAAACTCCTGTGTGCTAGGCTCCGAGTTAAGCACTTTATGGTTATTAACTCACTGACCTTCAGAGTAATCTTAAATAGTAAATGATTACCATTCCCTTTTCCTAATTAGGAAGCTGAGGCCAGAAAAATGAGCAGCTCGTTGCAAATCAGGTGATTCCACATAATATGGGGTAACCGCTGTGGAATGTTGAGAGATACATATAGTTACAGTCTCTTTGATGACAATGTATGTATGTGTATCATATGTATATGTGACATAAATGTTTATATATAATATATAATATCATATATTAAGTATAAAATTCTGTTATTTCCCTTTTTGCTTATAGGAGGGAAAAATCAGTAATTTTCAGTGCCTGATCATAATGTGTAATCATAATTCTCAAAATTCTTACTGCTATCAGTAGTAATCTCACCATGTATGCTTGGAGGCAAGAACTTTGCCTCATGGGCGCCTGTGTTTGACGACTTTCACATAGTCAAACTGTCACCTCATTTCTCACCTTACTTCATTTCTGTCATCTAAGGGCTCATTGTAACCTTGTAATGTCATCTGTGAAGCCATGAGCTTCTACCTCATATTGTCTATATTTTTTAGAGTTATGTGTTGTGTCTGTTTCTTGTTGGCTTTAGAAATGCATATTTCCCTTTTCTCTTTAGTTTACTGAATATAAGTTTGTGCAGAAGAATCTTGTCTAGGTTAACTAGTAACATATTCCCCTTTTCCCTTGTTTTTATGTGACAAAATTCATGTTACACCACTGATTGGTCAATGTCATGCACAAGTTGTAGTCTGAAGCATTTACAGTAGGTCTAAAAAAAAAACAATATATTCCTAGGCTTGGAGAAACTGACCTTTTGGAATGGGGTTTCCTTTGATCCTGAATTAATCTTCTCTGGCTCCATTTAATATTTTTATTGACTTTACTAATAAAATGGTTGTAGAAATACTTAAGTATGCAGGCTCAACAATGAAGAATATATTGAGTACATTAATAGCTTTTCTTTGTGTTTCCTAGTGAACTTCATTTAACAATGTGTTGATTTGTTTTCCCTTTACATTATTTACGGATCCCCTACTAAGCATTAGGTTGTAGCTGCTGGGATGTGGTTTGCTACTATGGTTATTAGCTGGTTATTCTAGACTATGATTGGAAGTAACCAAGTTTCTCAGAGGATCAGACATAATTGTCTACTGTTCAGATAAAATAGACATCGCATACTGTACAGCCCATGTTCATTCTAAGAGGTGTATAAAAATTACTAGGCTTAAACCACAGAAGAGTGAATTCTTGTTTCCCAAATTTAAGTCTCAAATACTGCTGTTCCACAGTACAGTTCTCTCTCTTCCATTCACTTCTTTCTTGCTGCACACTCTCTCTACCTCTTTGCCTTTGTGTCTTTCTACCATTTTGTTTCTTCCTTGTAGAATAATTAGAGAAATGAATTAAAGTCACGTTAGTTTGATCTAATAATACTATTTCTATCTAGAGAATATATTGATCTCTAATGGGGTCAGGTGCTACAATGAAAGTAAACATTTGCTAATGTCAATACACTAGCTAAATAGCCAGTTGAGGTTGGTGCCCTTACAAGCTCACATCTGCCCTTTCACTTAGTATCATCACATGTTCCTCCCGGAGTGATTAGCTCTTCTTCATTTGCCTGAAAGAATACATTTTTAGCACCGAAAGTCTGGTATTAAAAAACTGTTAGACTCGGTTGACAGGATGAATCTAAATATCTAAATACCTTTTTTTTTTTTTTTGGTTCTTTTTTTCGGAGCTGGGGACCGAACCCAGGGCCTTGCGCTTCCTAGGTAAGCGCTCTACCACTGAGCTAAATCCCCAGCCCCTAAATACCTTTTTATCTTCATGGTTTTATCAAGTTCATACATGAAGTAAGTAATGACCTAAAATACCTAAGCATGTTTAGCTGTTGAATTTAAATAATGTTAGAGAAAAAGCTGCCATATGGGAGAATGGATGAATAAATAAACCTATAGGAGGAGAATAATGAAATATACCTGCAGTTCAATTAGGATGCACCACTTGCTCGAATTCTCATTACCTTTAGGGCACAACACATCCTTACAGTTTAGATTCCATATAGTGTGTGTGCTGCTCAAAACCGAATATGAAGTTGCTAACTTGAATTTTAATTCCCCAGATACCATTTTCACCTCCTGTGTTCTATTTCATGAAATACAATATATTTAATGCAAAAATTGAACTATTCAGAGTATATAGTTCAATAAATTGTTCCAAAATCGGAGTATATAGTTCAATAAATTGTTCCAAAATCAACATACGCACTCTCCTTACCATGAACTCTGCCCAAACTTCTTCACCATTACCCACTTCTCATCACTTTAAACACTGACAGGCATGCTGTCATTGTGTTTTGTACTTTGTAGTAATAAATATTAATTTCATGTGCTTTCTTTAACCTGCTCTGTTTCTGCTTTGGGCTGATTAACCCTTCCTTAGGCAATTGGATGGTCTCACAGTCCCAGGAGATGGCCACATCGATGCTCAACTTAGTGTGTGGATACCTAATCAGCAGAGCAAACAGGAGCCCAGAACGCTTGAACGAAAGCCTCCTACATAGGTGGGGCTACAGATGTGCACCACCATGTCAGGCTGCGTCCCTTCTTTGATAATCAGCGTCTTTTGTAATTAACGATCTTATTGGAGTGACCAAAATTTGCTTTGTTTTATTTCAGTTGTAGTCTGTAATAGAGCTATGCCACCTCTTTTCAGACTTAAGCTTTCAGTGGACCATTGGTTGTTTCTAATTTGGGCTATTGTAAATAATATTGCTATAAATATTAGCATACAGTTTCTATATTCCCCATATGTAGTATTTAGGAATACATCTTCTGAATCTTATGTGAATTGACAAGGAATTGTAAGTCCTAAGGGATCGTATTGTTTTACAACTTCATCAATTATGCACAAGAATTTACCTAAGTTGTTGATCAAACCTTCTGCCATTAGTGCTGATCTGTCCTGGCTATCTTAATGCCTGTATGGTGACACCCTAATGTGGTTTAATTTTGCACTTCCTTAAGAATTTTTCTTTCTGGGTGCTTACTGTCTCTTGTATAGGTTCTTTGCAAAAATTTCTATTTAAATTCTTTGCTCACTTAAAAAATGCATATTTTCTCTTTTCAGTCTTCTTGTTTTGAAGTTGTATGTTTGTAATGTTCTAATTACACATCTTTATCAGCTATGTTTCTCATAATTATTTCCAGCCACTTAACTTTTAATTTTCTTTTTTTATATTGTATGCTTTATTTAAATCAATCACCTTTTGCTTCAATTTGATTCAAATCCAATGTAATTTATGACACTATATCAATCTTTTAAAGGCATTAATTTTTATTCTTCAAAAATGTCCGTTTTTGTATAAAGTTATAGATTATTACCATGAATGTTGAGTTACACCATATAACCTAATATTTGATTTTCTGTCTTCACTCCTTACTTTCCTATATTTGATCCTGGTAAGGTTTTTTTTTAATTGGATAATTTTTTTATTTACATTTCAAATGTTATTCCCTTTCCTGGTTTTCCAGACATAAACCTCTTATCCCATCTCTCCTCCCCCTTCTCTATGAGGGTGTTTCCCCACCCAAACACCCCCTCTTCCGTCTCCCTACCCTGACATTCCCCTACACCGGAGGGTCCAGCCTTGGCAGGACCAAGGGTTTTTTTCTCCCATTGGTGCCCAACAAGGCCATCCTCTCCTGCATATGCAGCTGGAGCCATGGGTCTGCCCATGTGTACTGTTTGGATGGTGGTTTAATCCCTGGGAGCTCTGGTTGGTTGGCATTGTTTTACTTGTAGGGTTGCAAACCCCTTCAGCTCCTTCAGTCCTTTCTCTAACTTCTCCAATGGGGACTCTGTTCTCAGTTCAATTGTTTGCTGCTAGCATTTGCCTCTGTACTTGTCATGCTCTGGCAGAGCCTCTCAGGAGATAGCTATATCAGGCTCCTGTCAGCATGCACTTCTTGGCATCAACAATATTGTCTGGGTTTGGTGGCTGTATGTATATGGGCTGGATCCCCAGGTGGGGCAGACTCTGCTCCAAACTTTGTCTCCATATCTCCTCCTGTGAATATTTTTGTTCCCCTTCTAAGAAGGACTGAAGCATCCGCACTTTGGTCACCCTTCTTGCACTTCATGTGGTCTGTGGATTGTATCTTAGGTAATTCGAGCTTTTGGGCTAATATCCACTTATCAGTGAGTTCACACCATGTGTGTTTTTTTATGATGGGGTAATCTCACTCAGAATATTTTCTAGTTCCATCCATTTGCCTATGAATTTCATGAGAATATGACCCATGAGATTTCCCCAATGCATGCTAGTATGCCAACTGGTGTTACCGTTGTTCAGGTCTCCTTCAACCATTTATAGTTTGAGCTTTGATGGGTTTACTTTCTCTTTCACATATAGAAGACACAAAATCACAGCAGACTTTCTGGTCCTCTGGCTTTAAAAGTCTTTCTATTCCCCCTCTTTTTTTCATGTTCCCTGAGATTTAGGTGTAAGGATTATGTTGTGGATTTATCAGCTGGAGCTGTGCATCTCTAGCAGTTGCTTTAAAGAACTTTTTGAATCAGATAGTAAAAATTGTTTAGCTATGTGTTTTCCAAAACTGTTTGGACTAATCTGGCCCTGTCTTCATCAGTGTCTCTGTTAAATACAGTCTTTAAAGTTCAGATTTGGCTTTTAGTGCTTTTTCTCCCTTTTCTTTTTCATCTAAATTTATAAACATTGTCCTTTTTATCTATGTGTATGGAGTTATTTGGGGGTGGGGTGGAAACCTTCATCATAGTGTTGATCTTTTGAGTAAAAAGAAGTTAAAATAAGATTTTTTTAAAAGTCAGTTTTTTACCCTTCTTCATAAACATAGGTGGAAATATTTTAATGAAATGTTAGCAAATCAGACATAATAATATGTTAAAATTGTTATACATCTTGGCTGAATATAAGTTATTCTAAAAATGCAAGGTTGGTTGAGTGTTAAAATACTCAACAGTCTCCCATAATTACTGAGTTGCAGCTGAAGAAACATGACTGTCTTAGCAACTGCAGAGCCAGCACCTAAGCAAACTTAGCACCCCTTTCTGATAGAAATACTTTAGCAAACTGGAAACATAAGGGATTTTTCACAAGCTCAATAAAGAGAATCTTGATAGGGCTGTAGAGATGGCTCAGCTGTTAAGAGCACTGACTGCTCTTTCAGAGGTTCTGAGTTCAATTCCCAGCCACAATTCATCCCTAATGAATCAGATGTCCTCTTCTGGTGTGTCTTAAGACCATGTCTTAGTTAGGGTTTTACTGCTGTGAACAGACACCATGACCACAGCAAGTTTGATAAAGGGCAACATTGAACTGGGGCTGGCTTACAGGTTCAGAGGTTCAGTCCATTATCATTTAGGTGGGAGCATGGTAGCATCTAGGCAAGCTTGGTGTAGCAGGAACTGAAAGTTCTACATCTTCATCCGAAGGCTGCTAGCAGAGTACTAGCTTCCAGACAGCTAGGACAAGGGTGCTATAAAGCCCATGCCTACAGGGCCACAGCTACTCCAATAAGGCCACACCTCCTAATAATTGTACTTACTCCCTGGGCCAAGCCCTATTCAAACCATGGCAGTCAGTGACAGTGTACTCACAAAAATAAGAAAGAGAGCAATAAAAATCAGCAGTCAGCATATACTCAGTGTCAACAAACTGAATATATCTGTTTTTAAGATTCAGATAAAGAAACAGTGCATATTCTAGAAGATTATTCTGTGCAATATCTATTAGCTACTGTTAAGTATTGTACTGGAGGTCCCACCCAGCACCCAATGTTGAAAAATTCTAGGGTATGTACATCCTCATTTTTATGCATACACTTTAAAGAAATATTACTTTTAGTGTACTTTGCCATGTTGTACAGCAAGTCACAGTCCACTGATAAACACCTTCCTTATTTCCCACTACTGTCTTTGCCTGGACAGTTTGACTTGACAGACATCAACATGTCTTATGGTACTTGACAGCTAATTCACAGGTAATGGAATGGAATAGGATACATGAATTAGAACATCTAAAGTAGACTGGTTACTCCATGCAGACAGTATGGTTACTTTACAGAACAGAGAAAGTACAAAGCAGCTGTGAAATTAAATGTGTACATCTGCGTAGTTGTATGCTTAAAGTCACCAGCAACTTTATCAAAACACCCATTTCATGAAGAGTCATTGCAGTTCAGAGCCATAAAGTGAGTCACAGGTATCAAAATAGCATCCCATATACTGAAGTCCTATTGAATGGACGTCACGGTTCATAATTTAATTCAGTAGTAGGGCATTTCCTAGTATGTGTAAGGCCCTGGGTTCAGTCTCCACAAAGACAGAAAGTAATTTAATTTTGTTTCAAATAGATTTCACATTATTAATTAGTGATTCTTTTCTTTTCTAAATACCATATTCCAAGATCCTACTCAAATTTTTACTCTTTGAAGTTCTTTCAAAATAACCCCAATTGGAAATGATTTCTATGTCTTAAATATCTTCTTAAAATTTCTCATTTTTGTTATGCAGCCTAAGAGATTTTATATTTTATTGTGCTCTAGATATAATATCATGGATGAAAGAGTTTTGAGATATATAGTATAGGCTTATTTTTATAGTAGTATCACATTTAAAGAAACGTTGAGTGGAACTAACCATTTCCATCTGTAAGATGCTTACCTTTTCTACCCACTCATATTTCCCTCACCTTTAAATTATATTAACATAGTCATTCTTTAATTTGATACAGAGTAAATTTATCTGAATTGATGACTCTACAATTCTATCATTATAAGCTATAATCCATAATTTTCTCTAAATTTTCCTGTGTTATGTATTCTCTGAGTTTTCAAAAAAGCTATGATACACATCTCTCTTTACAGTACCACATAGAGTTGATTTATTGCACTACAAATTCCCTGTCTCCATCAGCCTCTGTGCTGGTGTTTCTTTCTCATCATCTAACCATTGCTAACTAAGATAATGTTTCTTCTTTCTCTACACTTTTGCGTTTTCCCATGATGGCATATCATTGTGGTATGGCCTTTTCAGGCTGTCATACTTTACCCGGCAGTATGCATTAATGGCTTCTCTATGTCTTTTCATAACTCAATAGCACATTTCTAATTATTCCTTTATGTTTCTATTTATTGCTGAGTAATTGTGCCAAGCAGTGTACCACAGTTTATCTGTTACCTATTGAAAGGCAAGCATCTGAAGAAAGCTGCTATAAATGTTCCTTGGAGGTCATTGTATGGACATTGTAAATTGTGAAAATACCAAGGATCATGTCTGTTGGTAGGAGTATGCCTGGCATTGTAATTGACTGTGGAACTCACTTTAGAGTGGCTGTACCATATTGCAGTGCCACTAACAAGGATGGGCAACACCCATTCCTTCTTCACTCTTGATATTTAGAAAACACATTTCTGTGATAAGACTACAGCTAGCCAACAGATCAGATTTGGAAAAACATTAGTCCTTGGCAATCTTGAGTCTGTCTATCTGTGAACAAGGACTATATTTCCAGTCATGTAGATGTTTAATTTATTTGATTTGAATACTTTAGTTATTCTCATGTAGATATTACAGATATTCTGAAGTTTTACATAGCATTCATTTTCTTTCCCACCTCTATCCCTTCCTTTCTTCTTCCTTCCCTTCTACCTTTTTGTTTGTTTCATGCCCCCCTTCCCCAAGCCTTCTCTACTCTCCACAGAAACAGAGACAATAAGTTGTGTCAGTCAGATGTGTTTGCTTGCATATATAGACTTTGGAGAATAGCACTGTATTGAAATTTTTCTTGTATGTTTTTTATTTTTTGTATTTAATTTGGCAAAGTTGGTAGAGCTTGTCTTTTTACAAATGCATAATATCAACAGGGTTTATCAAACTGTAAGAGTTGATCATCTGAATGAGATAAGGTTTGCCAGGCTTTGCATGGGTGCCGTACAGTTCCCTCTTTTCTGTGCGGTGTTCTTCAGAGGTCACTCACTGTGAGCTGCATATACTTAAGGAATTGACAGTTCTCCTTCTGGAGAGCAGATGACCAATATAACTTAATTTAAATTCTGCCTGGGAAGCTTGCATGTTCTTTCCCACTAGTTCGTATGCTACATTAATGTTTAGACCTGTGAGCATTTATTTTATGGTCCAATAATGATTAACTTTGATGCCCAAAATCTTTTTAACTTAGTAGGTAAGAGTGCTTTAGGTTGATTTGATATCCCTTTGACATTGACATTACTGTAGGATTTCTTTCCCCACCCAGCCCCCACTACTGTTTTCCATAGCATTTTCTTAGCATTTGGTACTGAAAAGTGTTCCGTCCTTATCTTTTCTGTTCTTTTGCTTTGTCCTCACATCAGCCAATCTTGCAAAGAATCTAGGTTCTTTTCGGAGAATGATTTAATATCTTATCTGACAGGCTGGTGCTAGATATAGTCACTGCTGCTAAGATGGGACTTAAGGACACCTTCATCTAACAGAACAAAGAAAAATATGTGTTGATTACTAACTGAGAGATATACATTTGTGTAAGTCATTCCATCTCTACTCGATTCTGTCACCATGTAAATGTGACATCTGATCATCTTTCTTAGTAACCTCTAATCTCTCCAGCAATGCTAAACCTGGCTCCCTTTATATCATCAATTTACCAGATAGTATAGTGTGGTGGTGGTGGTGTGTGTGTGTGTGTGTGTGTGTGTGTGTGTGTGTGTGTTTGAGTGTGTTTGTGAGCAAGTGTGTGTGGCTTTATTTGTTCTCACCATCCATTTTTGCCTAACAATGTAATAAATAAAGTATGTAGAATCAATCATCTCTACTCATATTAGAAAGGCAATACATTTCTATCATCCTTCGATATTTAAGCAGGCCAGTCCCACTCCCTGGATTTCTCTGGGCTGGAGCAACAACAACAGTAGTAACTCATGAGAAGTCCTTAGAAACTACAGTGCTGTTTTAGTAAACTCAGATTTGGGATTGCCTGTAATTTCTTCAGGGAAATTCTTTAACTGTATACTTTTCACACAAAAGAAGGAAAACTTAAAAAAATCAATACAACTAAATACTGTGTGAAAATAGAAAAACTGTAATGAAAGAGAAACAATAGAATTTTGAACAGACTTCGCACCCCCTTCTCATTTTTTCTTCCATTTTGCATTGGTGATTACATGCAGTAAATCCAATTCTGAACCCTGCTCTTCCTCCTCCCCCTCCCCCCTACTTCCCCCTCCCCCCCTCCTCCTCTGAACCATTTGGCTCCTGAGGTTGATTCTCCCCAGGGGCAGGAGCCAGGCTTCCTTCTTCTCTAATGAGCTGGGATTAGCTAGAGTCCAGCTTTGGGGAAGGAAGTGTGGATTTGGGCTTGCTTTTCTGGTAGCCTGGGTGTTGGGTGGCTTCTGAGTCTGCCACAGAACTCTTTAAATGTCTGCCTTTCTGTTCCCTCTTTACAATGCCACTGTAACCCCCTGAAATCCTGCCAGGAAATACTTATACTGTCAATAATTTTTAAAGTTTTTATGTTTACTAACAGTGAGGTTTTTTGTTTTTTTCTTTTTTCCTTTTCTTTTCAAAGCAGGAATATCATGTTCTCTCCTTCAGTAGCCTCAGAATGTGACACTGATTTGTAGTGGCTAAAATCGTGGAGTGATAAGTGATGAACAGGAAGTTCAAATAGTCCAAATATTTACATTCTAAGTATAAGTGGTATTTTATCTTCTTCCAGAGTTGTAGACCTAAAATTTACACATGGCTTTTGTTTCTTACCAAATTTAAAAAAATAAAAAAGTGATCTTTGGTCACTTGTAGCTGTCTAGGCATTGATAGGGCCATTCAGGTTGCTTGGTTTTCTGCTGCATATAGATAACTTCATATATATGCGTGGTTCCTAAGATAAAACACATCTCAGAGAGGAATTAATTCCTGCCTGGCTAAAGCCACCTGAGACAGGGAGAGAGGTGCCTGTATTTTGTCAGTGACTGATGATTAGCCTGATATAAATAAGTCTCGTGACCTTTTCCTGTCTCATTGGAGAGAATGGCTCCTGTGAGGACTCCATTGGTCTTGAGAGCCAACTGCAGGCAGGCACCGTCCTCTCATCTCAGACTCCCAGCTAGCAGAGAGCAGATGCCAGATGCCTCCCTGCTGGTATTCTCTACATGACCTTCCTAGCACCCATCTCTTAAAAATTATGAAGCCACTACCATCCCTAGACAATACGACCTGTCTAAATTAAGGTCATGGGTTTAAAGGTCCTGAGAAATGAAATACATGGCTGTTTGATCACAATAGCCTGGCAACTCCAACAGTTTAGGAAAAGCATATTTCCATACTCTAAAATATTGGGCCTGAAATTATTTCCTGGTGACTTTTGAATAGTTATCTTTTCCCAGGGATGGGTATTAAATATTGGGATTGCATTGTTTAAATCAATGTACTGTATATCATAACTAACTAGTCCCACTGCAGATTTCTCTAAGATGAAGCTATAGATTCCAGTGACACCTAAAGAATGCTCTTATATTACAGCTCTGTTTTACATCTCTGCTCAGTTTTTGGCCTATTCTAAATGCAATACATGTCGCTTATTCCTCTTTAATAGGTAAGCTTTCCTAACAAACAAATGAAGGAATACCAAACAGCAGCTTAGTATTTAGGCAACATTAATGCATTTTAGGGAATCTACTTCTCAAACACGGAAGCCCATACTGAAATACAGCCTGGGTGGTGGTGTTTTCTCAGCATCTCTTTTTGCTGACCTATTTAATACTGAGCGTTTTCACAGATCATTATATCACTGCATTGCAGTCAATGATTGTTTTTATACTACATAAAAATTTCATCAGCGACTGGATAGATGGCTCCCTGGGTAAGAATGCTTGCTTTGTAAACACGAAGACCTGAGTTCACATCGCCAGCAATCATGGCTATATGCGTGTGTAACCCAGCACTGGGGACCAGAGACAAGCTCCCAAAAGCCAACTTAGCAGAAACAGCAAGCTTCTTTGAGTTCAGTAGGATGGACACTGGCCATACTGTAAGATAGAGGCCATAGAGGAGGGCACCCTGTCCTAGTTTGACCTCACCATGTGCCTGTACTGTGCATAAGCATCATGCATGCTCACACACCAATACATGCACAAACACAGAGCTCACCATAGGCTTTGCTCTGATGCTTGCTTAGAATGAAAGTTATTAAGTGCATTAAAATCTAGTAGTGTAGCCAACATGGAGACTTTTATTTTTCGATTGTACAATCTATTTTTGTTGTTGTTTAGCATGTAGGCCAATGTGAGATATAGAGAGCAAATGGGGTAAAGTTCAAAGGATGTGTCACTGGATAAGAAAACATTTGAAGTTCCTCACTCACACTGTGTTTGCCATACATGTACTTAATCTACTTAAAGCAGGACCATGTGATCTCAAAGGACAAACGTAGCCTAAGTTTGCCTTTTATGCAGCAGAATAAGCTCCAAGTAGAAAATTATCTTAATCCACAAAGCAAAGACATATTATTTTCAACAAACAAGCTTGGTGACTTCTCACTGTGCCAGTGACAGAGGCTTCACCCACAGAATACCACCACCTCTGGCTTTTTCTTTTCTCTCGTCTCTTCCTTTTCCTCCTCTCCCAACCCTGTCCTACAGCCCTTATCCTTCCCTCCTCTACCCTTCTTCATTCTTCTCCGCTTCTCTCCCTTTTCCTCCACTCTATAAAATTCCATTTTTAAGAAATTTGCATTTTTCTTTAAAAATCTGGGAAATTCAAAGTAACTTGATATATACAAAGAGAAAACACCTGAGATATAATTTGTAAAATATAAAATACTGGCAATAGTATTTTTATTGGAACTGGAAAATATCATCCTGAGTGAGCTAACCCACTCACAGAAAGACATACATGGTATGCACTCATTGATAAGTGGCTATTAGCCCAAATGCTTGAATTACCCTAGATCCCTAGAACAAAGGAAACTCAAGACGGATGATCAAAATGTGAATGCTTCACTCCTTCTTTAAATGAGGAAAAAGAATACCCTTGGCAGGGAAGGGAGAGGCAAAGATTAAAACAGAGACTGAAGGAACACCCATTCAGAGCCTGCCCCACAGGTGGCCCATACATATACAGCCACCCAATTAGACAAGATGGATGAAGCAAAGAAGTGCAGACCGACAGGAGCCGGATGTAGATCGCTCCTGAGAGACACAGCCAGAATACAGCAAATACAGAGGCGAATGCCAGCAGCAAACCACTGAACTGAGAATAGGTCCCCCGTTGAAGGAATCAGAGAAAGAACTGGAAGAGCTTGAAGGTGCTCGAGACCCCAAAAGTACAACAATGTCAAGCAACCAGAGCTTCCAGGGACTAAGCCACTACCTAAAGACTATACATGGACTGACCCTGGACTCTGTCCCCATAGGTAGCAATGAATATCCTAGTAAGAGCACCAGTGGAAGGGGAAGCCCTGGGTCCTGCTAAGACTGAACCCCCAGTGAACTAGACTATGCGGGGAGGGTGGCAATGGGGGGAGGTTTGGGAGGGGAACACCCATAAGGAAGGGGAGGGGGGAGGGTGATGTTTGTCCGGAAACCGGGAAAGGGAATAACACTTGAAATGTATATAAGAAATACTCAAGTTAATAAAAAAAAAAAAGAAAAATTAAAAAAAAGAAACAAATAAACAAGCAAAAAAAAAAAGAAGATTGTAAAAAAAAAAAAGAAATTTGCATTTTTCTTTAAAAATCTGGGAAATTCAAAGTAACTTGATATATACAAAGAGAAAACACCTGAGATATAATTTGTAAAATATAAAATACTGGCAATAGTATTTTCAGGAACAAAATCAGCCTCTTTACTCTATGGATCAATTGCTATCCTCAAGTGAATTCTGTGAAACAGAAGTCACAGTCCCTGGTCCTGTCCACCAGTTTGTTGTCTGCTGTAGACTTGTTACCTCTTCTGTCAAATCTGATTGGGGAACACCCGTGGAAGCTGAAATGGCTCCGTAAGAGTCATAGGGCAGTAGATGTAGTGGAGAAGCTGTGATGAGTTTAGCTCTTAGAGACTGCTAATGTGACACAGCTTATGATGACCTTGAGTGGGAGACAAATTTAAAGTATATTATACTCAAAGATAAGAGTAAGTGATAGTACAAAATCATTCCGTGTTTTATTTATGGCTTTTAGAAGGCCCTAGCTAGGTGTGTGTGTGTGTGTGTGTGTGTGTGTGTGTGTGTGTGTGTGTGTGTGTGAATGAATGTATCTATGAATATATATTTCAAACATCATACCAAAACTCTATAAATAGCTTTAATCTTTTTGTAGCAGTATGTTAAAAGAAAATGGTTTCTGACCCCTGTGCAAGGGACCAATGTCCATATTTTACATCCCAACCAAACCTGGCCTCCTGGTCTTCCCAGCACCCCTCAGTCCCTAACTGGCATACCCTGCCACCAACCCTGAACTTTCCAACCCATGGGCGGGGCTGCCTATATAATCCTGCCTATATATTCCAAACAGAAAGCTTGACTGAATTTATAAGAGCAGTATGGGGATAATTTCAGTAATTTAAAAAGATGTTGCTTTCTATAATAAAAATCGACTCCTTTTCTTTTATTTACTTGAATAAATGCTTGTTGCAATCACCTTAAAATTAAATTGAAATGCACCTAATCCGTGTTTTTCTGAAGGACTTGATTCCCTGTTTTCAAGCACGTTTGTGTTGGAATCCTGAGCTATTTATATGTAAATGAATATCTCTGGCAATTGGCACAGGGAGAGCCTGTGAGAAGCCCAGGCATCTCAGCTAAACTATGGCTTTCCCTCTGTTACACATTCATGGTGGCCAGTGAGGGCAAACAGTTTGAGCCTCATGTCAACATCACTCTCCCTGGTAATAAAGGGGAGAAAAGGGAAACTTTGTGTTAAGGATTAAATGGGGAACTTTTTCCTGTGTGACAGATCATCTTAGAGCTGCCAGCTCTGATATGAAACAAAAAGCAATCATTAACTTCTAACTACTTGGGATAGGAACTTAAATTATTTGCTTCAGGTAGTTGAGCTACGGTAAAATTGTACAATGGTTTTGGTTGTTGAAAGACTCAGTTTCATTAAATTTTACTTTTGAAAGAACAGATTGCAGCTGGACACCTCGGTGACAATGACATGAACATAGTTTCTGTGTTTTTACATTTTTCCTATTTTTTTATGAGTAGGAGAGGAAAGTACTACTGAATGACCTTCTAGGGGAATTAGAACATTTCGCAGTGCTCAGTACCCAGAGCACTTGTTCCATGCCTGTGCCCAGCACAGCACGTTTCTACTTTAATGAGAAAAAGTAAGTTGAATAATAAAGTCAGTTCTGGTGCAAAGAATGGAGACAGACAGACAGGCAGGCAGACAGGCAGACAGGCAGACAAACAGAGACAGAGAGAAATATAGACAGAGTGACAGACAGAGATACAGAGACAGAGAGATACAGAGGGAGAGGGAGAGAGAGAGACAAAGAAAGACAGAGAGAGAGGTGTAGACAGAGTGACAGACAGATACAGAGACAGAGAGATAGAGAGGTAGAGGGAGAGAGAGAGAGACAAAGAAAGACAGAGAGAGACATAGACAGAGTGACAGACAGAGATACAGAGACAGAGAGATAGAGAGGGAGAGGGAGAGAGAGACAAAAAAAGACAGAGAGAGAGACATAGATAGAGTGACAGAGATAGAGACAGACAGAGACAGAGGGAGAGAGAGACAAAGAGAGACAGAGAAAGAGAGAGGCATAGACAGAGTGACAGAAATAATGAGACAGAGAGAGTGTCAGAGACAGAGGGAGAGACACACACACAGAGAAAGAGACAGAGACAGAGAGAGAGAGAGAAAGAGACACACAGAGAGACAGAGAGACAGAGAGAGACAGAGAGACAGACAGACAGAGAGACAGAGACAGAGAGAGAAAATATGAAAGACTCAGACCCTAAGATCGCTCATCAGGCAATTGTACTTGTACTGGTAACTAAGCCTCATGACCCAAGTTCAACCCCAGCGACCAATGTGGTGGGAAGAAAGAACTTATTTTTGCAGGTTTTCCCCTGCCCTTCATGAGTGTGCCTTGACCTACATAGACCCCTGACCTTCCAGGCATACACGATGGATGCTTCAAAAAGTACTGTGAGTACTGACTTAGTTCAAATGACATAGTTTTAAATTCCCATAGCTGTCTAGCAATCTATTCACACAGCTGTTTACTGACCTTTCTAGTGAATTCTTAGCTGGTCTTGAGCCGTGGACAGGCCGCTGTAACACAGCAGAAAACAGGGCCCTCCAGTGTTCCCTGTGGATGTCACTGTCTATCTGTAAGCCTGAGTGGACAGTTGGATGACAACTGCCTCCAGATTGTGACTTGTTTGTCATTTTCAGTGCCTTCACCACTTTTCCTTTTGTAGATCATGGTTTCTTAAAAATTTCCACTTGCCAGTATTTCCGGGTAAGAGAAGTATACACCTGAAATGTTCACTGATAGTAAGCTATAAATACACCTATTTTAAAACAGTTCTTCGGTATAAGATGTAATCTGACCACTTATCATAGATGACAGCAAACTGGAATCACAGTAAGATACATAAACATGTTTATCTTATATAAAAAATGAAAGCTTGTCTGACAGTGTTGCTGAAGCACCGTTCATATACCCACCCAGCCCAAAGGGCAGCAGGCGATTGTTGTTGATTGTAGAAATGGCTGGAATCCTGTCTTAATCTTAATCCAGATTTCACTTAATGATGTCTAATGCACCCCAAGCCAGCAACTTAAACAGCTGTTTGTAAAACCGAAAGTCTTAAGATAATATAATCCCCAAATATGCTAATTTTGGTATTTAGATGCTGAATAATGATGGTGTGAAAATACTGTCTTTGCTTTTCACAATTAAATCATTGTATTTCTATAAGAAGAAAATTGCCCGTGTGCACAGTTAAAATACTGTTGTTTGGAGGAGTTTATCGTCTCCAACGGTTGTTTGCTGGCCCTGGGTGGGTGGGGTGAGAGCATGCAGAGGCTAATGTCATGCAAGACAGCAGTTTGTGTTCTGTCAGAATAATGTGCAGGTTCATTAGAGCCGTTGTTCTGCATTGATCTTTAAAAGCTGAAACATTTCTGCTAGGAATGAAAAACAGATCCTTAGCTAAACATGTCTGTACTTTATGAGTCAGCCATTTCACAAGAAGGTACCCAAGGAAATGCAAGCATATTGTATTCGTAGCTACCTGGCTCAGAATGTCTCAAACAAGAAGGGATTCAAACATTCATCACTAGTAGGTAGATAGATAAATACCCTCTAATGTATGTATCTACCTATTGAAGTAGCACTACTCACCAGGACAGCCTGAAAGACCCTGTCTCTATCCAACTCCGCAACCCTCAGAGACTAGGAATACTACTACCCAGCAATAAACAAAGCATTAATTCCAGCCAGGATGAATCTCAAGATAATTTTGTTAAGCTAAACTATTGTGCTGGTGTTGGAGAAAATATCAGCAGATGTTAAAGACACACAGTTGAATGTCATCATGCGTTTTTATTTCAGGAAAAAAAAACATGTTGATATATTAGTTTTCTGTGGCTGCCTTAAAAAACAAACTACCAACTTGGTGTCTTGAAAGATTGGCTTTTAATTCCTGCACGGTTCTGGAGCTGTTAGTATGTTGTCTATTTATAGAAGCTCTGGGGGAAGAGTTGGTTCTCTTCCTTGGCCACATCCGGTGGCCATTGCTATTCCTTGCCTAGTTTCAGCAGTGTTCTGTGCTCTGAATTCAACCTTGCCTGGCCTCCCACTAGTCTCTGTGTCTTACTTCTAATACAGACAATCTTCAGGACTACCTGTATGCACACAGGTTTAGGGCACATCCAGCTCTTCAGTAATAACATGCTTATCTTAAGAGCCTTTTTCCAAACAAGGTGCTGTACCTAGGTTCCAAAACTTAGAATTTAGATATGTCTTTTGGTGGCCATCATTCTGTCACTTACTCTGTATTATTCTGTTTATAGAAAGCCATAGAAAATGCAGCCTAGTTCACAGTAACATGGGTTGGGCTTTAAGGATTAATTAGCAAAGGGTTTTCAGGACATCTGGAGAATAATACACATGACTTGCCTTGGTCACCTTCACAGCAGCACCTTTACAAGAGTATGTGTATGCTAGAACAGACCCAGGGTGGAAGAGATGGCTCAGTGGGTACAGTTTGTGTCCTGCAAGGCTGAGGACCTAAATTGAGATTCCAGCATAAAATGGGCGTAGTTCTGAGTATCTGTAATGTTAGCCCTGGAACAGGAGTGGGTAGAGACACAGTGCCAGTCAGTCTAGCTGATCAATGACCACCAAGTTCAGTAAGAGAGCCAATCTCAAAAATGCACTGGCTGATTTTTCAGAAAGTCCATGTTCCGGTCCCAGACTCCACATGGTGACTAACAAGTGTTTGTAACTCCAGGACCTTGGTATTAGAACCTTCTGGTTTCCTCAGGCTCTAGGCATATACATGGGGCACAGACATTCATACAGGTAAAACAACCATACACATAAAATAAAATAAATAAAAGATAAGGTGGAGAGTGACTGAGACAGATATTAGAAGAAATCCTCTGGCTTTACGAGCACATATATGCACATAATCACTTCTGTACATGTACTACATATGCATGTGCATTCTCTCTCTCTTACACACAGCCAGCAGTACACTTTAAGTTTGTAGTATTCATCATACATCAAGGTTAGTTTAATAAAATATCCTATAGGGTATGGAGTGACCTAGTAAAATTTTGACCTAGAGTTTTCCTTCGCTTTAGTAACCTGTGAACACCCTCTCCCAATAAATGATTGACTCATGATCTTGAAGTAGAACTTCGATGATTAGTATTTTCATTTCTATTAATTTCTGTGTTTGGAATATCTGTCTATAGATTCTATTTTTCTCTTAATTTGCATCACAAGATTACAGTTGCCTATATCCTCATCTACCGCTTGAAATTATCCTTAAGCCCTCTGGGATCGTTGGCCCTCTTTAAACTTGGATTAGAATAGTGTTCTCTAGAGGCATGTGATGCTACAGTCTCGCAGTGCTCTAAACATTCCTTCTCCAACATCTGTGTGTTGCAAAACCTCTCATCATTGACTACAAGTTTTAAATTTGTATTTCGAAATGAAGAGGCATTTTGAGAAGCAACAGTTATTCGACACAACAGTATGCTGATGTCTTTCTCATTACCATAGCATTTGAATATTAAAATATCACTTTGACAAGGAAAGGACACCATCGACGGAACAGAAAATGTCGTGAAATCAAAACTTGCTTTTAATAAGCTCTGAGGATACACAGCTTGCCTTCAGGGCACTGCGGAACAAGATGTGGTGGAAATTGTGGGAGGTTTGGTGACAAGTGTTGCAGGGAGATGTGGAAGCTTCCCAGACCCTGCTTTACACACTGAATCCTCATGCCCACAGTGGCACGCTCACAAGATCTAGTGCACAACCCCGTCAGGAGCACTTGTGGCTGTGCTCTGGGGAGCATGCGGAGTTGGTACAGAGCTATGAAAATGATTGTGCGGTACCTGCCCACAGTTAGAAGAACATTGGTTTAGCGTGCTGTATTTGCTTAGATATTCACTGTCCTTTTCCTTCAATTTTGTAACATGGCCACATTAATGGAAAGAAAGGTCAGCATGAAAAATGGATGAAATTTATTTCTGATCAGAGATCTAGATTTTTTTTTAAAGAGGTTGCATAAGGGCTGTCATCTGGCAAGTTAGGGTAAGTATGTGTAGCGTGTAGCAGTGCCCCGCCCCCTTTAGTATGATGCTGTCAGGTGTAGATTATTCTTAAAGAATGCTAAGATAGTTCGTGGGGGCAGGTCAAGATAGTCCTTTTTTATTCCAGTCCAGTGCTTGTAATGAGCCTCACATATTACCCTCGTAACAGCAACTCTTCAGAGTCTCACAGGAGCCACTTTTCTCACAATACCTAAGGGGTGGAGTTTACAAAAGCTCTGCCCTTCTGGGTATTTATGGAGATCACCCTACTCACTTCCTTGCTCCCAGGTTGAAAAAGGTAACAACTTTGGAGAAATAATTTGCATCATGATATGTCGGAATGTGGTGGGATAGCATGAAACCCTGGAAATTTGTCCTGTTTGCTTTACTGGGCTACTGGAGGACTTGCTTGAAATTGTGTCTAGAGAGCTGCATTCTACTCTTGTCCCATCTTGTCTCTAGGCATACCACCCTTGTCTGCTTAGGGATTTTCACATCTAAGCTCATGACCCCAACCTAGATAGACTTGAAATGGGATTAGAAATGACTGCAGCCTCAGGCTGGATTGATGACTGACTCTGTCCAGTTTCAGAGATCTTGGAAAGGATGCTAGCATGATACTCACCCCAGATCCTTCTATTTAAGGAATGTTGTCAATGGACCGCAGTGAGTATGGAATCAAATTATAAAGAATATTTATTATTTATACCTTGCCTGCTTTCAGATGCAATTTTCTGAGGCTTATAAAAATAAATATTTGCTAAACGAAAGAGGAAATTAAAAGCAGGAAAACTAAGAAAGGAATAGTAGGTTGCCTTATGGAAATGACTTCATTCTCCTGAAGAAAGTACCCGTCTATGATTGAAATAATCTCTCTGTTGTTTCCTGGTTTAGATGACAGTGTGTGATTGGTACACTGTCTTTAATGAGCAGTGACATTCAGCGTTGTATGGTTACAGATAAAGCTGATTAATGAACATAACTTGTTTTTTGTCATGGTACATGGATGTTTGGGAAGTGAAAGGCACATGAGGAATTACTTCATCAATTGAAGTTATTAAAAATTGATATTAGATTTCAAAATGAGCAGAAGCTTAAGAACCACTTCGTGGCACTCTCTTAGTTTTCCTGGGGAATTCAATTGAACTAGGCCAGTTACTGATTTCAGAACGCTCCTTCCTCTCTAGATTTCTTTTATAAACATCTCTGTGTAGAATGGAAGATTCATAATATTGCTTTAAAGCTAGTATTACATCATGTTTACTACATTAGAAACAGACACCAAATTCTCTCTTCTGCCTAAGTTATATGTGTTCCCACATTCTCCTCCCTCTCTAGAATATATTGTTTAAATAGGAAAATGTGAACCAAATACAAAGGTCAAATAATTTTCTGAAAATGCAGTATATTCTAGTCCTTTATAAAACTTTAGGTTTCCTATACTGTGTCTTTGTGTCTCACTCTCTCTCCTTCTGCCTTTCCCTCCTCCCCTTGGTGTGTGTGTGTGTGTGTGTGTGTGTGTGTGTGTGTTTATGTGTTTTAAAAGTAGTGCTCTCTGTGCAAAATGCACTGCTTAGGTGAGAAAGAAACTCACAGATGCAAACAACATGATTCCTACTTATTACAGTAAGTCCAGTAAGAGGCTTATCAAATATGCAATATGCAGTGTAGCAATTAGGATTTGACATATAATTTGCTATACTGGAATGGAAGCTCCATTCCTATAGACACTTAGCTCTGTGTTTTCATTAACATATTTCAATCTGGCCCATGATGAGTAGGTGATAAATGTCTGTTGGGGAAGTGAACCCAGCATGCACGTGTTATCTGGTGAAGTAGTGTACCAGTGCTCAGGAAATGCCGGGTGGCATTATGGTCCTGATGGGACAAATGGCAGTATTCCAGAAAGAAGGTGCAAGTATGAATCAGGCATGCAGGAGGAAGCTGCATCATTAAATTTCTTTCAGTGCTGTCCTGGGGACAATTAGCGGTGTCAGCAGACCAGCTTCCAGAAGCCCCTGTGGAGGAGGCCTTGCCACTTGCACTGACTGATTTGCACCACCTCTTCCAGAGTGCTTTAACTCTCTAGGCATGCGTCTGACTTTCTTTTGTGCTCCTTTTCAACCTTGCCTTTTCTTTTCTAAAGTCATGTTCAAAGGAAGACAGAAGACCCGTGGAAGTGAAGGCTAAATCCTTTTTTCTCTCAGTTTGACTTCTTGGTTCTTTGAAAGATAGGTGGAGACCCCTCGCTGCCTGCCTCCTCCTCTATCCCCTTCCTGGATGCCTCACTCCTGCCTGAGCTCCCCTGAGGATAGGGGTGTGACTTAGCTACCGCAGCTTCCCTGCTGAGGCCTTCTCTCATTTCTGACTTCTCCTTTACTCTTCCTGCCCTTGCCCCGCTGCCTGAACTCAAACAAGGGAGGGACCCTGGTCCTGCGTGGAGTTTTACAGACTAGAATGCCCAGAGCTAGTACAACAGAGAGCTAGCAGCTCGCTCCCATCCTCCTCCCTCCTCAACATTCCTCCTGCTCTCCTCCATCAGACATTTCCTTCACTCGGTTGATTTATTTACCTTTTATCTTCAGTCAGCACATTTACTGAGTGTTTATATTAGTCTTGGACCTAGCTGCTAGGTGCTCAGAATGCCAAGACATTGGTTTCAGCTTTCAAAGAGTAGAAATGTCTACACAGCACCAAGGCAATAGATTCTCTCACCGTGTGAAAATGTTCATTGTATATAATTAGCTAGCTAACTCAGTTCATGATTTGTCATAATTAACTGGCAAATTTGTTAGAAAGACTAAACCATTGCATATGTAAGTAGGCATAGCATGAAACAAAATGCCATGGTGAGATCATATTGATTTAAAAATTTTAATGCATTAAAAAGGCCATACTGTTTATTGGCAAGAGGCTATAAACCACTTATTATAGGCAAACATGTAGCTTAAATTTTGTTTTATCTCCTTTAATCTTTGGTTTATCGTTTAGTAGTATTGTGATATGACAGATTATTATACCTGAACCTTAATTTGTTAATATACAAATTTGGTACCATATTATCCATCTTTGAGGACGGTTCAGGTTTGAGGAATAAATGAATACAAATGGTCATCAACACAATGGTCTGTAAGAAGACCTGAGCTTTATGATGCTTCAGACACGATGTACACTCAGTAAAAACTGCACTATTGTTGTCTTACCCCAGGTTCATTGCTTGTGATATGATAGTCTCAGTGTTCTGAGCAGCAGCCTTTTAGTGTGTGTGTCTGTATGTGTGTGTGTGCATGTGTGTGTCTGTGTGTGTGTGCCTGTGTCTGTGTCTCTGTGTGTGTCTGTGTGTGGTGTGTCTCTGTGTGTCTTAGTCTCTGTGTGTCTCTGTGCAATATGTCTGTGTGTGTCTCTGTGCAGTATGTCTGTGTGTGTGTTTGTGTGTATGTGTGTGTCTGTGTCTCTGTGTGTGGTGTGTCTGTGTAGGTGTCTGTGTGTTTCTTTGTCTTTGTGTGTGTGTATGTGTGTGTGTCTGTGTCTGTGTATGTGTCTGTCTGTCTGTCTGTCTGTCTCTCTGTGTGATAGCACATGTGTGGAAAACAGAAGACAGCTTTCAATAGTTGTGGGCGTTCAGGTTGAACTCAGGCCATCAGGCTTGGCAGCAAGCTTTTACACCCACGGTGCCACCTCACTGACCCTTAGTGTTTATTTTTGGGAGACTTTCTACTTCTTGATTTTTGAATTCTGAGTATCCCAGCATTAAATTTTCTAGTTCGAACAAACTTTCTTTTCTTTAGAAGCTATACAATATTTCAGGAGCTCTACTTTATAAACTACTTCCTTCTACATAAGTAAAGTGTCTACGGTCCCTATGTGTTTTATCACGCACAATTTACAATCAGCATCAACGCTTGTTTTGTAGAGCTGCTGACACTGTGTCCCATTAATATCAGGGCACACCATGCTGCCTGATGATTTTAATAAACACCCAGGGTGATGGGGCTTCACTGAAAATTGTCTCCCTACCTTTCAAGGTAATGTGCTACATGTAGGAAACTATTAGACTTTTCCTATTTCTGAGAAATATCCAGACTTCAATAATAGTCGAATAACGATGCTGCCTTGAAATTGAAAATAGATTAGCAAACAAAGGCAGTTTAAGAATAGCAGTGACTTGGATGTGGCTGATACTCTTTATCGGAGTCCAAGTATTCTAAACTTACCCATCTCTCCCACTTTTTATGATAACTAAAGTATGACTAAGTCGGTGAAAAGCCACTCTCTAATTTGGAATGGCACCCTTTAGTACTTTGCTTTCTTCTCAATGGGTGTTTCCTCTGAGGCTCCTCCTGTTGGGTTTATTTGCCTGGATGGTCCCATTATGTCTGCTCACCCTGACCACTCTTATCTATATAGCCTGTGTTTCTAGCTAGAGACCTGGGGCTGGGAGAGGATGCAGTGGCCATAGCATAAAGGGTTAAAGGCAAGGGAATCCTCTTCCTGTGTGGACAGTGAAGACTGAGTGTAATGACGATAAAGGCAAGTTGAAAGCAAACAGGGTAAGGGATACCGACAATAAAAATATAAATGCAATAAAGCAGATATACTAAGTTCTGCACCCAGACTGCCACGTGTAAGCTTTGGTTCTCCCTCCATTGTTCCTATGATGACTGCACACAGAAAAGCATGCAAGAGTATGCATAAACCCCTTTTGTGCTGACACACATAACCACCTTTGATACAGTAAGAAGACTTTAAGATCCTTGGCTTTTAATATTAATAGAAAATAGATGTTGTGAATAGACTTATAAATCAGACAATAGAGTTAGAAAGTACAGTTTGAAATTGTCTCAAGTATGATCATTATAAAATATTTATTGAACTGTAATACTTGCCATCATCTTAGAGAAAATTCTAGTTTCCTTTTTCTATCATTAAAGTGTAACTGTACCTTCAAAATGGTTATCATCTTATTGGAAGATAGATACAAATTACTTGACTTTTTTCCCCAGTGTGAGGAGGAATCAACCGTGAAATAAGTGTTCTTGTAGCTAATTGCCTTCCTACTATCTTCTTATCTGAGTTTAACCTAGATGAAACACTAAGTTTTTAATGCAAATTGAAGATGTAGTTTTAATTTTAGATTCTGAGATAAGGTGTCAAAACATCTTATTCAAGCTGAACGATCCATAGAGTTGTTTTTGCAATGCATACGAAGTCTCCAGGAAGGGAATTTCATATTTTTATCATTGAAGTTTTCTGGCATTATGCCATTGTTCTCAACATAACATTATTAATGCTGCATCTGTTGTCTGCAGCTTCCTAGGGAGTCAAGTGAAATGGCTTAAAGAAAATAATTAAGATGTCTTTAGGAGAGACTTTGTAATATTTCCCATTGTTTGAAAGGTTTGGAATTGCTTCAGAGTCTGGTGTGCGTCAGAGACTGTATAAATGACAGGGTTACGTCAATCACTAAGTTTATAAAGCTCTTTTTAAGAAATTACTATGGCATCCTGTGGTTCTTAATATACTCTCTATTCATATAAGTTGTAAAACTGTGGTCAATATGTAACTTTGGAATTATTTCACACACACATACACACACCCTGGATTATTCTACCCTCACCCCCACCCCATTTCCTTAGAAACACCTAGTCTTTTATCACTACAGTTTTACTTATTCTGGAATTTTATATGAAAAGATTTTCATAGTATGTGATCCACTCTTGGTAAAAAAAAAAAAAAAAAGAAAAAGAAAAAACATGTAGCATGAAATTTGACCACTTAATCATGCTAAGTGTGCTTTTTGGTGGTATTATAGGTATTTACATATCCTGGGACCTTTCGTTTGTATATCTAGGGCTGTATTCTTCAAAGGATAAGAAGCCCTTTCATCCCACACCCCATCCCTAAGTGGTTACCCCTGTGCTTTCTCTTGCTGTGATTTTGAGGAAATTTAGATGTCTTATTTATAGGGAAACATAGTGTCTGTATTTCTGAGATTTATTTCACACGTTTATGTCCCCATGGTTCGTTGATACTAAAGCATGTGGTGGGATGTACTTCTTCCTAAGACTGTGCTGTGTACCATATACATCTGCCCCATCTCTCCTTGCTGCTGCTGCTGACTACTATGAATACAGTACTAACAATACCTATCTGAGACCCTGTTGACAGCTTTTTAAAGTGTTGCTAAATCAAGTGAAAGTTCTATTTTAAACATGTGAATAACTTCTGTCATGCTTTATACAGAGCACATATCATTTTATAGTCCAACAAGGTTCCTGTATTCCACTCACTACAAACTATATATATATATATATATATATACATATATATAATTTGATATATATAACTTGTATATTTATGTATTACATATATATAAATAAAATAGGCATCACAATGGATAGAGATGATGTCTTCCTGATGTTTTGATTTGGACTTCTCAGATGTTTAGTGGCATTAGGTATCTATAAAATGCTTTTTGGCTATTTTTATCATTTCTGAAGAAATGTCTACTTAAGACTTTTGTCTGTTTTTTGTCTTGTTTTAAATCCTTTTTTTCTTTTATTTTTTGAGGCAGGGTCTTATGTGCCTATGTCTGGCCTTCAATTTGCAATATAAACCAGGATGGCTTTAAACTCACAGAGATCCTCCTGCCTCTGTCTCCTAGGTGATAGAGTTTAGGACATTCAATACCTTGCTAGAATAGTTGAATTTTGTTCTTTTGTTGTAGAGTATGTACGTGCACTTATCTATACTTAGATATTGATGCTGTAACTACTCTGTATATACACATTCATATCTATATTTGTATATAGATATCTATAAATATCCCCCTTCTCTCACCACATACACACAAAAAACACACTTTCTGAAAATTAGTATGTGATGGTTTATATATGTTTGGCCCAGGAAATAGCACTATTAGGAGGTGTGGCCTTGTTAGAGTAGGTGTGACACAGCAAGTGTAGGTTTTAACACCCTTGTCCTAGCTGCCTGAAAGCTAGTCTTCTCCTAGCAGTCTTCAGATGAAGATGTAGACCTCTCAGCTCCACCTGCATCATGTCTGTCTGGATGCTACTGTGCTCCTACCTTGACAATAATGGTCTGAACCTCTGAACCTGTAAGCCAGCTCCAATTAAATGTTGTCCTTATAAGAGTTGCCTTGGTTATGGCGTCTGTTCATAGTAGTAAAACCCTTAGACATATTATCTTGTTAAATATGTTTGTAATTATTTTCTCCCATCCTAAAAAAGCCCTGTCTTGATTGTGTCCCTCAAAGCATAAAAATGGTAAATTTGATACAGTCCTCTATTGTTTGCTTTATTTTAACTTTGTGCTTTTGGTGTCATATTTAAAAAAAAATTCAAAAGCATGGTACAGTCAGTCAACCTTTGATGACAAATACAGAGGTTAGTAATTTGAGCAGTGATTAATCCAAGAATCATCTGTATTTGCACTTACTATGCAGTTTGTGTTAATATCTGATTATGCCAGTTCCATTGTTGTGGGAAATTATTGCCAGCAAAATAAAGAAATATATATATGTATATATATATATATATATATATATATATATATATATATGAATGACACAAGAAAAACTGGAAATACCTGTCTGCAGTTTTCTTGGCTTAACTTTCTTGGCTTTGTTCAGAACCTCCTTGATGTGAGGGAACTTTTATCTGTCTACCTTTTAATGAATACTCTTGGTAGGATGCAAGCTATAGAAAGAATTTATTAAGGTTAGACAAAAAATATAACCTAGTAAATTTATGTTTACTGTGTTAAGATATGTCACAGATGAGCTAAAACACAACTCTATAAAATTGCAAGGGTGACAAGTGACAGGGACTGATGGTACATAAGAGACTAGGTTCTCCTGCGGGTTCATGCATTTGTGTGACTGCAGTGAAATGTGAGACTTACCCACATGTAACACAGTCTTCATTCCTCTTCCCCAGTTCCCTGCCCTGTGTGAATGGCTTCCTGGTCACCTGGGGACTACAACTTAAACAGGAATAGCCTCTTCAAGACTTCTGTTCCCAAAAGTCCCATTCATGCAGTGAACTCACTGCAGTTCCCCCTCTCTCCTTGTTGTGACGTTTCCATCCTACTTAACCCAATTTTCATTGATGTGTCTGTCTTGACTTATCCTCTTCTATTGGAAGTCAGGTTTCTAGAATTCAATTCATTCTTGTCTATGCAAAACTTTACAAGATTCTCATGCGCTCTTGGGACTGATCTCATATTGACTGTCTTATCCCATCAAGCCCCTTTCTGTCCCTTGCTTACTGTTACAAGCTCATCTGTCCTCTGATGGCATCCTTTTACCTTTTCTCTGGGTTCTTATTACCTCTCTGTTGCTTATCTCTCAGTGCTTTCTGAGGTTCTAGAGGTTACATGTCTCCTCCTGTTATAGTCTGAGAAACAAACACAATACACAATACACACTAGAGTAGTCATAATATCAGTACCTATTGAATGATTGAAAACTGAAGCTCATATAAGGTGTGCAGAACCCCCTTTTCCTTTCTAATTGCAACTGCAACCTCGAACATTCACTATTTTAGCTTCTGAGGAAAGCATAAACAAGTTCTAAAGACATGTGATACAGTTAATCTATGGACTTCCATTGATTCTTCTGCATAGCAAAAGTTAAAGCTTTAACAAATAAGTCTCTAAGCTGATAAAACTGAGCCAGGACAATACTGAAGTCACACAAACTCATCTGAAACTCTACAGTAGCCACCACAAATGAAATGCATGCCAATGTTGGCTTTAAAACTAAATTCATTAGCCTTCTAAAATTCTATCTCTGGAAAAGATTATCTGATTTTTAAAAGTCAAGAACGGATCTTTTTCAGATTACATTTGATTTTCCATGTGTTAGTATCATATAAGCATTTTATATATGTGAATTAGCCACTGTGAACATGGAGATCATAAAAGTGGGGAGAATGACTGCTTTTGTGTTTAGTTTCTTACATGAAATTTATATTTGCTCTTTATTTTATTATCTATATTAAGAGGTACTGTTGCCACTGTAGTGAGATGTTTTCAATGGTAATGGTCATTTGATGTGAAATGGTGAAGCATTTTAAAGAAATAACTTAGTAGGAATTCAGACTTACAATCAAAGTAATTGCACTCTCTGCTCTAAAACCTCATGCTTGGGCATCTCATCATAAATGGTGCATTTGGAAATTAGCAAGTTCAAATTTTGCTGTAGTAGCATTAGAAATTTTTTTTCTTGTTTTTTTTTTTGGAGCTGGGGACAGAACCCAGGGCCTTGCAGTTGCTAGGCAAGCGCTCTACCACTGAGCTAAATCCCCAACCCCTTAGAAATATTTTTATTTGCTAATCATTGATATAGATATTATATTTCGCCATCTTGACTAATATAGTTCTCATTTCCTGAAACTGTTTCAGCTTTAACTCAGTCAGTACTTATATTACTTAACATAGACAGGAATGAAAATGTATGTTTGTCTTTTCTGAACCCTATACAACTTTAAAAATTAGCTTTAGAAAAATTACTTAGGTCATATGCTTCTCACTGTGGAGGCTCAGAGAGAAACACAACATTGCAGGGAGCAGATATATCATGATAATTCTGAGCTAACTTCTTTCACCACAGACAAAGCATTCCAAATCTTATGTGTTACACCATTAGCCCTCAACGTGCCTTCTAGAGAGAACTGGCCTACCACCTATCAAAAACACACTAGGGAGTGAAACAGTTTTTCCCTTGTTTTCTTTTTTGCCAACTATTTCTTTCTTTCTTTTTTTAATGGAGATATAGTCACTTCATTCTCTCTCAGTTGTGATAGTCTTTGGTACAACATGAGGCCAAAATGCAGTCCATGCCTGGTGGCAACATTGCATAACTGTCTCATATTGCCAACAGATGCCTTAACTGTGAGTGTAACCGCTCAGCTATAGAAAGTGTTTCTGATCAAAAAAGGCTTTAGTATCCCACATGTTCCTCTAGTACCTTTCCTTCCCCTCAGGCTCACTTCAGAGGGAAAACAGAGTAAGGGCTCATTTTCCTTCAGCAAACAGTTTTTCAAATGCATTTTATCCCTGAAGAAAAATATATTATATGCATGCAGTTTTATTAATAATTCATTCTTTAATCATAGTAAGAGTCCCTGTCCATTTCAGGGTCCAATAGGAGAAAAAGGAAGAACAGTTTTTTCCCAGGTAAACAATCACCACCATTTTGTTCTACATGTTACTGGACCAGATTTTAATGAACACTGAAATTGAGTCTCAATACTTCAACATAATTAAGATAGTACACTCATATTTCTCTTTCCACTGAAACCCAAACTGTGTCTTTTGGTGATACTATTTGGGAGACATTTTTGTTTCTTTGTGGTAATTTGAGAATGACCCCCATAGGCTCATATATTTGAGTGCTTGGTCCCCGGCTGAGGTGACTATTTGGGAAGGACTAGGAGGCATGAATTATTGGAGGTATGTCACTGGTTGTGGGTTTTCAAAAGCTTATACCAGGCTCAGTCACCCTGATTCTATTTGCTTGCAATTATGGATTCAATGAAAACTTTAAGCTGCTGTTCCAGAGCCATACTAAACCTGCCTGCCTAACACCACATTCCCTGCCCTGATGGTCATGGACTAACCCTCTGAAATTGTAAGCCAGCCCCCAGTTAAATGCTTCCTTTTATAAGCTACCTTTGTTTTGCTTTTTCATCATAGCAGCAGAACAGTAACTAAGACACTCTCTCTCGGTAGCCGATGTCAGACATGTCTACCTACTCTTAAGACCACTTGCTTCTACAGCCCTTTTCGGATTTACCACCCCCACCTCTTGAAATCTGGAGCATGTGATATCATACCTGACTCAGATCATGCTAGGGAGACTTTCTGTGCCTGTGTCTATATCATGACTCTTCTGCTTCAGGTTGTATCATTAAACAATAGGCTTTGGGGCCTAACTCAAACTTACATTTAACTGAAACTGCTGATTCTAACCGTGAACCCTCAACTCTAATTCTCTGGATAAGACACCACTAATGTTTGCTACTCTTTAATGTGTGCTTAACTTAATTCTTTGCTTCAGTTGTCAAACTTATTTCTGTGTCCCTGAGTTGATGACACAGTCTGTTTAGATACCTTCATAAATTCTTGCAGTATCCAGAAGCCTATTTCAATGTATGTAAAAATATTTTTCTGGCTGGGATCTGAATGTTTCCTTCCATGTATCAAATTTTGTAATATGAAATAGGAGTAATGAGCATGTTGATAAATCTGATGACTATAGTTTTAATATGAGCTATCCACATTTCGTTATTGTGAGGATGTTCTCTTTATTTATTTTGCCTCAATCTGAAGGAATCTGAGTGTGTACCTCCATGTAAATGAAGGAATTCATTAAAATGATTCAACATGATAGTAAGATCTATCTCCATATAAATAATTTTCAAACCAAACTCTCAGTCATATCAAAGGTGCCTGTCTGTATGTCTATCCTAAAGCCTCTTATTTAGTGATAATGAAAATTTATATTTTTCCTAGCCAGGAAATGAAAATATATATTAGAAATGAAATAAGTCTAAGAAAAGGAAGCAGAAAAATGTGGCCTAGTTTGTCTATAGAATTCTGTCTTTTCTGAGCCTACCTTACTCTTTCCTTCACATGCTAAATCTGTAGATAATTCCTGGAGTATTTCTCTAAGGAGCCCGCAGATACGCTGATATGGTTAAAGCCATAACTATTCAATTAGGACTCTGTTATAAATCAGCCGATGGCTAAGTTGTTTTAGCAGGGACAATCACACGGAGAGTTCATTTCTTAATTTCCAGTGTAAGTGAAAGCATACATTTGAAAATAAAAACGTTGCCTTGCAGCAGTGTTACAGAGCACAGGGAAGGTTCGGAGCCTTTGTTTCATTGCTCTTCAGTGCTTTTGTGGTCTTCTTTAAAAACACAGCACTTATTTATCAACTTCTGCACAGGAATCTTTGTTAAAAACTCCCAGTCTGTGTTCGAGAGCAGAATGTGTATATCAATAGGTAGAACTTTAGAACATTGGACTGTTTATAGTGTTGCCAAGGATCGTCTTTCATTCAGAAACACACTGAAAGCATGCATCAAGAATGACTGTGATTAAAGTCACAAAAAGAATGTAAATTATCAATAAGTCAAAACTTTTGAGGTATGCTCTCGTGCAGCTAGGCCTCATCCCCATTCCATGGTTCATAACTGGTATTGTTGAATATGTATGTGCTGTAACTGTAGCAACACACTGGTCTACCCTCTTGTTATTTGTAGTCTTGGGAAACTTTTGTAATCATGACTAAAACGAAAAAACAACTAGGTTGAGATTTATGCATACATGTATATATTACATAAATATGCCTATACATTAAATTTGTAATCAATTTGAATTGCAAATATCATGTTAATGAAGTCATTGCAATTTTAGCTCTTTACCAAATAAGGACACATAGTTTGCCTAAACTAAAGAAATAGCTAGATATAGAAAATCTATTCACAAGTATAATCTTCTTACCTAGAACACTGTACTTCAGCCAGATAATAAATTCTTACATGGTTTATAGAAAAGATATACATGACAGATTGCTATGGTATGTACATGATAAATAATTTTAAAGGTGTCTATCAATTACATTAAAAGAATAGAGAGAAAATGTAAAGTATATTTGAAGCAAATGCTAAAATGTTATTATAGATCATGATGCCAAAAAAAATTTGGGTGATACAACAGCTGCTGCTGGTTGAGGCAAGTTAGGAAAAGTCTAAATGAGTATTTGCCCATTGTAAAAACTCAGAGGCAGAAATCAGTGTATATTCCCACTTTCCCTTAGAATGTTCTGCTTGAGTTCTTAGAAGCTCAGACTTATATCTTATAACTTAAGACTGGCCAATACTGTATCTTTCCATTTTAACTTTGCCTTCTCAAAGAATTATTTCCTCTTTAATACTCATATAGCACATAGTACCCACACCATTTTGCATACTGAGAATATAGCAATAAAGTCACTTGACAAAAGTCTCTTTCAACATAACCCAAATGCAATGTTATGCCTGTGGTGGAAACCTAAGACAAAACAAAACAAAACAAACAAAAAAAGAAGCAAATAAGCAAAAACAAGCAAACAAAAACTCTGTGTGTGTGTGCGTATGCATGTGCGTGTGTGTGCTGGCAGAAACGGATAAAGTAAGGGTTTAGGGTAAACTGTTAAGGTAATGTAAAGGGTTAGGAAGTGCCAGTTTAAAGCCTAGAAAATATTGTTATTGTATGATAATGAAATATAATTGCATTCAACTAGAGACTTGGAGAAACTAAGAGAGGGAACCAAACAGATACTGGGAGTTGGGGGAGCATATTAAGTAGAGAGATCATAAAGCATAGAATCTATGAGAAAACACTATTCTTAGTGTAAATTAGATGGAAATGTCCTCAAAGGCCATAGGTGTTCATCTTGCTTTGTAGGAACCAAGGAATTGTCCAATCCAACATGGTCAAAGGAGGCTCACATTAATGTCTTGTAGAAAAGACTAATAAGAAGACAATGGAAAGAGATAAAAATTGGAAAGCAGCTTATTGGGCAATGCAGTGGTGCAAGAGATGTGATTGTAGTTCAAAACTGTGATTACGACATTGATGAAAAGAAGTCAGACTCTGTATATGCTTAGACAAGCTAATAAGATTTGAAAATTAATATTAATATTATGCTACTAAGGATAAAGCAGATTTAAAATTGCTTTAATACTCTTATCTTGGAAAGTTTGATATAATACCAGATGCAGAATGTGAACACTAAGACAGCATAATGGGTAGAAAGAGAATCAGACCTTTGTTTTATATGTGTAGTTCTATTCATATGACACTCTGAATGGTGATAACAAGTATATGTTGGGTGTAGGTGCTTAACATTCAGAAGCTTGGAAAACATATAAATACACACATAGACATATAAGCATGCACAATACATATATGAAGGTTCATTTATGTGTACATAGATAAACATATGGACATAAATGATGTTTGTACACATGAAAATGAATGGCAAGGCTAGGGAGTGAGTATAGATTAAGGGAAGAACGAAGTTTGGGTTCAATATCTAGAGATCATGGATTAGGAAATCTGCAAGAGAAACAACACAGTCAACAGAAAAAAACATCAGAGAATAACTGTGTTCTATTTCATAAACCAAGTAACAAGCACACTTCAAGGAGAGACTGGGCAGCTGCGTTAAAGGTACTGACTCCAACAGGAATGGTTTTGACGAAGGAAAACAGAAAGCCAATGGAGTGCATCAAGGAGAAAAATGAACAGGGGTTGTGGGGAAAGAATGGTAAAGAGTATAATGTAAGCATAGGGTGAAAATTGTTCATTTTTTGTTGATAGGACTGATCCAGCAAAGGGGGAGAAGTGGGTAATGGAATGGGAATTCAGAATGCTTTCCAGCCCACGGTGGACTTAAAAGGGGAAAAGTCAGACTCACAAGGAGAGTGTTGCAGCAGAGGCACAAAGGCAGCTGAAGCAGTCAGATGCTGAGAATCTGGGAGCTGCTGTCAAGTTACTTAATGACAGTGAGAGTTTGGGGACACAGAATGTTAGATGAAAGGTGTCTTCCAAGAAAAAGATAACAGGGAGCTCTGCTTTTCTCAGTACAACATTTGCCAAATGCCCATACCTAATAGATGCTGAGTGAATGGGTGAACATTTAGATAAATAGCTGCTGTGGGAATGCGCCTTTGTTTCAGGGGAATAAAGTAGTTATTTGTAAGCATCATTTTTGGTGTTGGAAGTCTATAAATTAACTTGAAAAATGCCCAATAACTCAAAAATATAATGCTGAAATACTATGATAAAGTCTCCATCATTTTTCCTCATCTGTAACTTTACCAACCATTGAGCTATTTTTTTTTTTTTGGTTCTTTTTTTCGGAGCTGGGGACCGAACCCAGGGCCTTGTGCTTCCTAGGCAAGCGCTCTACCACTGAGCTAAATCCCCAACCCCAAGTTATTTTTTTTTACATTGAGTTATCATCACAATCTCCTTTAAATTGATAAACCATTGTCTTTTAATTGGTTTTGGCGCTGAAAAACACTATCTGTGAGTTATTGCTGATATTTATATTATTTACAATATAGCAATGTTAATTGAGTCTTGCGGTGCATAGGCATAATTGACCCTAAACACTTGAGAATTCTTTCTAGGCTCTAAATCAGCTAAACCTCTTAAGACCCAACAGAGGGTGCCGAGACAGGGAAGACCCGACTCTTCCTTTGACCAAAGGGTGTTTGGTTTACACCAAAACCAAAATGAAACCCAATCAACGTAAAGATAAAAACAAAAGAAAATGTAAATCTCTAGCCTCGCTGAATGAACTTAGGCTCTTTATGTTGCTGTCTTGACCGTTAGTGAGGCCACTAGCATCCTTCAGTGTTCAGGTGACTATCTTGGGGCTCTGATGATACCCTATGAAAGGTAGCAGTAGTCTTCAATATTTATTGATTAGCTTCTTTATGGAACATGGGTTTGCTTTCCTCCCTTCTCCTAAATGGATATCTGTCTTCAAAAAAAATTCAAATAATGGAATCAGAGTCCTTCTGTAAATCTGTAATTGCAGAAGACTGCATTTATCTTGACCACACAAACCTGTTCATACACAGATATAACTTCCTCTGTAGGGACACAAATAAGTAACAAATTATGTAGATTAATTATCTTCCTCACCGGAGCAGTGAGTCAGCACCTTGATGTCATGTGATTAAGAGATGCTGGAGGGGATTATTGAATTGAATGGTGACATTACTAACAGCCAGATTTGGGTGGCTTCCCCTAGTATTACAAAGTATGAATGCATCTGTGCTGGATAAGTTTGATCTTAGCTTTATAAATAGTTCAGAACAAGCTCCTTGTTAATATCCAAGACCTTATTTTTGTAACCCTGATAGAGGTATTAGCAGTAATAAGAAGCAACCTCTTTTTTTGTTTTCCTTTAGCCTCCATAAGGGTGAGGATACAGCCGAAGGAGTTCTTACTGCCGTATGCCAGGCAGCGTCTCTGGGCAGACAATTCACAAACCTGTAATTAAGACAGCTGGGATTCTCCATGTAACCAACAGCTTGATTGGAGAGCAGCAGAATGATAGCCATGCAAACAGAAGCATGGGCACAAATCTCTGAACGTGGAATATTAAATTCGCGTATTCTAAAGCTTCTGATGAGAAAAGCTCATGTTTTTAGGCTTCACTCCCATACTGCTCATGACAACTCTTATCACTGCCTTGGGAAAGCTTACATTTAGATTTAGCCACCTTCATTGGTTTGATGTAATATCTGAGGATTTTTTTTTCTCTGTGTGGCTACCTGAACTTTTCAAAATTGACTTTGCATTTGCATTCTTAAATGTCTAATTCTTTTGCATGATTAAATGTCTAATCAATTTCTAGACATTAAGGAAACAAACCAGCTATGTAGCTTACTCTAAGAAAGGAATTGCACAGATAGAGCAGGTCACTGCACACATACCAGAAATGCATGCCTGACACGGGACCTTGATGCTTCATTTCCTTTCGGTGACGTCAGTACTCAAAGACAGTGCTTATTCTGTTATGTTCAGATTCCAGTGGCCATGGTACTGTGTTTACTCTTGGTATAATAATGATTTCTCATAATATCATATAAACTTAGGCTCATAGTACTAATTATTTACTACCTTTTATAAAGTCTTTACTTCATGACTGAAGTAATTCATAGAAATTCTCAAGGCAACTCCATGAGGTTTCTCCTCCCTTCCTCCTCCTTTTTTGCTTCTGTGGGAATTTATGTAATTTGGACAAGGCCACTTGAATAATGTAGTAAAATCAACATTTTATGTAGACTGCTCTCTCCCCTAGGCCATTGGGGTTTGCCTTTCCTTTTAATTATTGCCTTCCCTTCAGAATTTATGGATGTTACCTTGATTCATTTTCAAATAAAATCTACCAATAGGTGTATTACTTGAAGATATATAAAATGACATCTCAAAATTTGTTCAGTACATATCATATGCTTTTAGTTGAAAATTCCCAATACAAATGAGAGCCATTCAGTGAATTAGAACTAATAATCTGAAAGTATTCAATGCATTTCCCCATTTTTAACATGTATTGTCACTTTTTATAATTTGTACTCAACTATAATCTAGTTAAAGTTTGAAAAATTAGAAATCAACAATTTAATTCCAGTAGCAGTTTTTACTTTGTAATTCATGAAATCCACAGATTTTTGTGTGACTTTTAATTTTATTTAATAGATCAGTTTTGATTACATAAAGAAATTTATATGCAAATTACTGGCATTTTGCCTTCATGTACAGGTTAATGAAAAAAAAAGCCCACAGTTTTGGCAAATGTAGTATAAATGTTTATAAAATAGATATATAGGCATATGTTATCTATGCTTATAGCTAATAACAGGCCACACAAATTGAAAGTAATAAATAGTTTTAGAGTCAGACTGAAGTCATGCTATTTTGATCCAGTGTACAATAAAGTGTAAATTGTGGGTAAATATGTTAGTAATAATTGCATGCTACTGGAAAATGAATGTGCTTATGTTTGGAGATTCCAGCAGTGGTTTCTCTTCACCTGCACTTCCCACACTTGCCTCTTATGTCAAAAGGATGTTCCACACTGTAAGAAAAGAACCTGTAATGAGGCATAACCTGCATGGCGTCATTACCGTGGTCCAGAGATGAGCAGCTTGGGGGTTTGTCCCCTGCCCTGTCCACTCGTTACTTGTCATTACCAGATTTTCAAGATCACATTAAGACCATCTGAAAATGGAACATTTTCAGTACTCATCTTCCTCTTGAGCAATTTCAAAACTTAAGACAGCTCGTCAGGGTCATATCGAGAGTCAGATGCCTGGGAAGTAGAATGATGTTTAGAGCATGATGGATAAACCAGCAGTCAGAATTATAGACACAGTCACTGCTAAGTCAGATGACTTTTCATTTGGTGAATCAAGGCTGTCTCTGCCAAGCATGCAGAAGATGTAGCCTCATCCTCTTTCTATTGCTGTATCTGAAGGCTTCAACTACCCAGGAATTAAGATAAAAGGTACTCACCCACCTATGTCATAAATAATTCTAAATATCCTGCATATGCCTTAAGACAGGCACACCTATCTTCTGAAAGGTGGCAGGTGACCTAACTCTTCCAAATATATTGACTCTTGATTGTGCTTGATACAACTGGCAGATTTGCTCTGTCTTGTCTTCCTTGCTCTTTTTCTGACCATCCTCACCAGTGAGCACACTTATTCTACTTATGTTCATACCTATTCCTGAGTTAAGTAGATAGGTTTTGTCTTTGTTCTTTGGGCCTCAGAGTCTTCTGTCACACTAAGGTGACTTATTCCCGTGTCTTCTGCCATCTACTGTGTGCTGATTTTGTTGAGGTGACTTCCACAGTGCTATGGGTATATCAGAGTCAGACTCTTCCTTCCTTTTCTCTCCATTGAAACGGTGTTCTAGAAATTCTTGATAGCTGGAAGTTTAGTTGACTTTATAGCACAAAGGAAAAAATGGTACTTATTATAGCTTTGTTTTGGCGTTCTATGTATGAGTTATAGAATGAATGGGCATTCTAATTCAGCTCATTTAGCTCTCATAATTCCTTGGCTGTAGAATGGAGGGGTTTGAATATGATTAATTTTGTAACCTTTGCTTGGCTGTGGAGAGCTTTCCACTTTTAACTGTATCTTCATCTTGCACAAACCACGAGGGGTTGCATCTTTACTCTCAGTGCCAGCTTTCTCTGAAGGTGCTACCTACAGAAACATTTGATAGAAAAGAGTCCTAGTCCGTCCATTGCAAACAGGAATTTGTAAATTGATCATTTGTGTGTCATTGAATGTTCTCTATTAACTGTTTGCATTTATGCAATGATGCATTCGGAAATATTACTGTAGTGAGATCCTTCTAAATGTTTCTTTAATACACTGATGTGAGGCATAATGAACTGCCTTGGAAATTTTCTGAATAATTGTTTTCAAATAAAATAAAATAAAATCTGTTTCAAAGTTAATATAACAGCTGATGTCAGTTGACACTATCAAGTTTTCTTTGGTATCTCTAAAGAATTATGTAGGAGCATCTTGTTTTCCCCTAACAGTTTTTTATTTACATTTCTTTATACATGAGTAAATATAATAATATATGTTATTAAAATGTCAGAGTTGTGATTCTGTGAATTTTAAGTATATTGAGAACCTCATCAAAAATTGATTTTATAAAAAATAATTGAAATAATTATTACATTTTTTCAGAGTAGCAAAATACTTTATGCAATTACACTTTTTGATACTTTTGTGGAAGAGTTAATGAACTTTTTTGAATACTGCACAACTAGTTCTTACACTTGAATTCTGCAGGAGTTGGGTTACTAGATTCTAGTCATGATTCTATATCTACCCATGACCTCTAACTGGTGATACATTGATGAACTGCCCATCAATGTCTTTGCCTATGTTTAGTATCTGTAAGAATTCTGTGTTGATCCAGTGCTCTGGTGACTAACTTAGAACTGTCTGGCTCCCTTATTTTCCTTTGGCCCATTTATAATATGAGAAAGAGGACGTGAAAACAAGGGTCAGAATTCTTGTATTTTCAATATACTTTAGGGGAATCGCCTATCTTTTGTTTTTTCATTTTTTCAGAAAGATTTATTTATTATATTTTATGTGTATGGGTGTATTTTACCTGAATGTATATATATAAATCATATGTATATGTGTGCCTGATGCCCATTGAGTCCACAATCCCCTGAAACTGGTTATAGTTGTGAACCACCAAATATAGTTGCTGGGAGGAAAAACTGGGTCCTCTGGAAGACCACCAACTATTCTCAACTACTGAGCCATCTCTCCGACCCCAAATTTACTGTTTTTTATTGTCCATAATATATATTGTAATTGTTATATGATAATTTTTTCCCAAAATGAAGCCCCATCATCCAAATTTATGAACACCCTGTTTTATCTCTTTTATATCATGTCACCTTCTCAGGATATCTTGCAATTTGAGCCCACTCACAGCACTGCTGAGAATTAATATAAAAGGTTATCAAGAACTTTCAGTTGAGGAGTGGACCGGTAGGATGTCCCTCCTGAGGTATTCTTAAAGTGATCAAAAGGAGAGAAATTCTGGCCTGAGAGTCAGCAACACCCATAGGGGATTAAGTAAGATGTACAGCTGTAAACAAGGATTGATTAACTACTTAAGTCCTTTTCTAGGTTTCTGGTCCCAGAACAGTGTTCTCTGTTAGGTGCTTGCAAAACAAAAACAAAAACAAGACAGATGGTTCCTCTGGAAAAAAAAAATAGACCGGACCTAGAATAGTGTGAGCTCAGGCCCAAAGCCTCTAGGGAAGATGGCCTGAAGACAGCAGCTTTCTCCCTGCATTGCCCTAATCTTCAAACTGGCAAGATTCATCTGTAATTTACCTTTGACTTTTTCCTCCTTGCCACATTTTGCTTCACAGATGTCAACTGAGAAAAAATTTGGCAAGGAAAATGCCCCTGTTACTCTAGTGTATGGTACGTCTTGCTTGGATAACTGTGAATGGAGCGCCTATGATTACTAGACCAGTGAGAATTCTCAAGAACACGAAAGCCCTAACAGGGCATGAAAATTCACAGAATATCAGTAACTGTTTTAGGATAATCTAATACATCCGGCAATATTTGAGAACGTGTTATAGCAATAAAACAAGACCTACAGATACTCAAATAAAGGAGCCATTAGGGCGTACTCTGAGGAATACAGACATGCTTGTCAAAGCTAAACCAGTGATATCAGAAGGAAACATTGAGAAATCCTTGTCAAAAAAGTGCCGAAAGACAAAAGGAAACTATATTTGTGGGGGAACATATGATAGATGTCATTGATCATGGCAAAGTCTGGGACTATCGGAAAAATATGTGAAAGGAAATTAATCAAAGACACGTTAGGAAAATAACAAGGGTGGAAGGAGCTGTGTCTTTTCCTCTTCTCATGTAGCATTGCACATCTAGAAACACTCTCAAGTGTGTGAGCACCAAGGTGGGACACAGGCTCACCGCACCTCAGGAGAAGAGAAACCAGTTTGACCTGCAGCCACTTAATAAAGGAGGAAACACTGTCATATAAAATAGATTTTTATCTAACTACTGAAGAGCATAAACCATTATTTCCAAAGTTATCAAAGCAAACTTTCCCGTTGAAATGGTCTCTGTTCTAATTCTGCAAAGGCAAATTAAGATATTTTTAGAAGATCAGGGATTTAGAACATTTCATTCCTAAATGTGTGATGGTTAAATAGTGCTTTAAGTTGTTTTGTTATTGTTATTGTTGTTGTTGTTGTTGGTTTGTTTTGTTTTGTTTTGCTTTGTTTTTAAAGGATGTTGGGATATGTTCCCGAGTCTTTTCTAGAATAATCAATTGCAATGGTCCCACTTTGTTGTTGTTGTTTTGCTATTGTTTGTTTATTTTATATCAATTTGACACCTCTAGAGTCATCTGAGAGGAAGGGACTTTATTGAACTGAGAAACTGTCCATGAGATCTGGCTGTCTGAAAGCCTTATAGCGAATTTCCTTGATTAGTCTTTGATGTGTGAGAGTGCAACCCACTGTGGGTGGTGCCATCCCTGAACTGGCTGTCTTGGGTGTTATAACAAACAATACTGAGCAAGCTTTAAGGAGCAAGTCTGTAAGCAACACTCCTCTGTGGCCTCTGCCTCCAGGGTCGTGCCTTGTTCAGGTCCTGCCCTGATTGCTCTCAGTAATGAGCTGTTAGAAGGCACTGTGGGTGAAATACAACCTTTCTTCCCAAAGTCACTCTTAGTCATGGTGCTTCATCAGAGCAATGGGAACTCTAAGCAACCTAACAGTAGTGGAGCGACCTAGTACTACTTCCAGGCTTTGAGAAAGTGTCACGTGTTCCTCTCCATGAGAACACGCTTACTGCGAATGCCTCCATTTGTCACATAGATTGACATTCCAGTTAAACTCAGCCTTTTAGTTATGAACCAACAAGATGTGAACACTAATTAATGAAGTTTTCATAAAAGTAGTTTAACTATATGAAATGGAAGGAGTATGTGTTATTTACTTCAGACCTTCTATTACTTACACAAAGTGATTACTTGTTTGCAGGAAGTAGCTAATATAGACTAGAAAAATACTAGTATAGAGGAAGCATTCGGTTTCGTGCTAAGAAGTCATGTGCCACATCTGTAGACCACCGCATGCCCTTCATTCTCACAGCTGCCCTAATTAGACGAAGGTAGCAACGATCACATCTGGAAAGGGTGTTTGTTCGTTTGCGTGTATGTGTATTTTGGAGGCAGGATGGAAGGCTGAATGGCTATAATGGAAACACCAACAGCAGAGCGAAGGAATGAGGCAAGTGCTTGGGTTACACTTCCATAATCCTGTAATACTAGGCTGGAACATTACACCCTTTGAAGACACTGAGAAGAAAACTAACAAAGTTTGGGTTGGCAAGGAGGAAGAATGGACTTTTCCTGCTCATTCTGGGAATGGGAGAAATAGGAGTGACCTGAAACCATCAAGCCGCTCTTCCTGAGAGAGTTCCGTTCTGGAAAAGAAGATGTGTAGCCACTTGTACCAGTTACTGGTTACCAGTTACCTGCAGAGCCGGTGTGTTTTCTGAAAGAGAAGGGCCTTCAGAAGGAAAAAGGAAATAGAAGTGTGGGAGGGAGGTCAAAGGGTGAAGGGCAGTTGAATCTTCAGGCATATCAGCAGCTAGTTTTACTAAAGAGCCCAGTTTTAAAAGAACTTCCTGAGTTTATTTCCCAAAATCTACTACTGCCTGTGTTCCCTGGTCCCTTATGCAAGTTATTATTTCTTAATAAGAAATGCTACAAACTGTGGGAACGTATTTGCAAACCACATATGTGACAAGAAGTTTGCATCTAGAAAATCTAAGAATTCTCAACTCCAAATGTGTAAAAGACACCAGCTAGAGCGGTAAAAACAAAATTGAAAAGAACACATAGACAGCAAGTAAACATGGGAACAGATGCTAAACACCATTATTCATTAGAAAACACTAATTAAAGCCTCAGTGAGATATCACTACAGAACTATTGGAATAGCTAAATCAAATAGACAGCAGCAAGTGCTGGCAAGCATGTAGAGATTCTGCATCCTTCAGATGCTGCTGCTATGACTGTAAATAGCACTGCTGCTCTGGGAAGGAGTGTAGCAGAGCCTTATAAAGCTAAGCTTGTAACTAAAATATCACACTGCACTTGTCACTTAGGCATTCGTCCCAGAAAAAATAAAACCTGTACTCGCATAAACACCCAGATATGCATGTCTGTAACATCTTTATTTGTAAAATGCTCCAAACTGGAAACTATCCAAAGATCCCTCTGTGGGTGAATTTTTGCATTCTGGTACGTCATTACTATGGAATGCTACCCGGCAATAAGAAGAATGAAATCTAGGTACATGCAGTTACTTGGAGGGATAGTAAAGGCATAGTGCAATAGAACTTACATTTTATATGAGTCCATTATATCTCATTTTTTTTCTTTCCTCCTCCTTTTCCTCCTCCTTCCTCTTCTTTTGAATAGAGTCTCACTATGTAGCTTTGACTGGCCTGAAACTTGCTATGTAAAGGAAGGTGGCCTTGAATTAAACAGTAGCCCTGTAGGCAAGCCTGTAGGACATTTTCTTAATTAATGATTGCCATGGGAGGGCCCCACCCATTGTGGGTGGTGTCATCCCTGGGCTGGCATCTATAAGAAGATGTAAGCCATGAGACATACCAATGAACAGCACTTTCCATGGCCTCTTCACCAGTCTCTGCCTCCAGGTCCTAGCCCTGCTAAAACTCCTGTGACTTTGTTCTGTGTTGGGCTACAATCTGGAAGTATAAGCCAAACACCTCACAGCTTGGTCAAATCATCCAGCCTTCTCTTCCATACCTTGCTTTGGTCATTCTGTTTCATTGCAGCCATAGTAGCTTTAAGACAAGGCCTATAGGGTTTTATAGCCCTGCTGGGCAGGAAGAGGCGTTTACATGGAACAGCCTTTGATTGCTTGGCTTGTTTTTCTTAACCTAAATCCCTGCTCACAAGCAGACTTTGCCTACTTTTCCCAATAGCGATGCTAATGCTAACATTTCTAGAATCATTCTTTGGTCTCTTGTGACTTAGCTGAAGAATGGCTTGCAACCTTCTACTGTCTGACATGCATACACCCACAGCTACATTTTTTTTTTTTGGTTCTTTTTTTCGGAGCTGGGGACCAAACCCAGGGCCTTGCGCTTCCTAGGCAAGCGTTCTACCACTGAGCTAAATCCCCAACCCCCACAGCTACATTTTATACTAAGCTTTTCCTGTGCATTCAGGCTGAACATTCCTTCTTTCAGCCTCTTCAAATAATTTTTAATGCTGTTCTTTGTGCCTAACACATTGTTGGCTCTCATGCATAATACCACTTTGTCAGAGAAAATGTCCTTGATTGTTTTTAATTCTATCAGTTGTCAGCTATGAAATTTATGTAGGATTTTGACTCATCAAAGCATTTATGGATGTAATTATATTATGATTTGTGTTGATATTTGGTCTTCATTTTGAAGACTAACCCACAGAAGCATGAATGTGTTGTCCCAATTTACAAACATACTAATAAAATAATAATAAAACAGATTTGACCTTAGGTCTGTTTGGTACCGAATTCCTTGAGTTTGTGCTTATCATATATAAATTACATGTTTAAAAGAAATGCACGTCTGACTGTTGGGGAGTGGTTAAGAGCACTGACTGCTTCCAGAGGTCCTGAGTTCAGTTTCCAATAGCCATATGGTGGTTGTCCCATCTGTAATGGTATCCGATGCTTCAGTCTCATGTACACGGAGACAGAGTACTCATATACATAAAATAAATAAATACATCCTTAAAAATCTCCATATCAGCATACTTTGAATAAATTCATAAAATGAATTCTTGGACATACCTTCATAGAATCTGTATAGGTTGCAAGTTCTCTCTCTCTCTCTCTCTCTCTCTCTCTGATTGATTTTGGCTAAAGTTAAAGAGCTTAGAAGAAACGTTGAAGTATGTGACATGTCTTAGCCTTGCTTCTTTTTTTCTAGGGTCTTGAATGGGGTTAGTGGTTACTAGTGATACTGTTTGCATGTATAGAATTCTGCCAGATCTGAGAAAATACCTAATTAGAACTAAACCAGAAGGAACTAAAACAGAATTTTAAAATTTTTTCTCATTATTTTTATTGATTGTTTGTGAATTTTACATCATGTACCCCAATTCTACTTACGTTCTAGTCTTTCTATATTTACTCTCTACTCAGTAACCTCCCCTATAAGGGAATAGAAAATAAAAATGAAAGAAAAAAATGATCTTACCGTAGAAGCTGAGGTGTGTCATTGTGTGTCGTACCTTTGGTCCAAATAGCTTTCCTTGCAAATAAGGCACAAAATTTATTCATCAAACATTCATAAACTGTTTCTGTGTCTTGAAATGTCCTTGTCACTGAACAAGCTCAATAAAAACAGCAACCCTCTTTTTCTCCCAGAGGAGGAGGAGATAATTCTGTAGTGCCCTGATCACTAGCTTGGCCTTTAGCTGACTAGCATGTGGGGAAAGTTTTCTCAGAACTGCTCCTTAATGTAAACATTAATAACCAAGTAACTTGTGATATGTTCTTAGCGAGTTTCTACTGTTGACTCAAAAGTTGTCCTTACTGAAGGAACCATCGTAACTTCAGTCTAGGTTCCATATCATCTCTTCGTAGTTTACATTTTTCTTCACGGGCCTTTCATGTTCCAACAGCACTCTTCCCTGGGTCCAATGTTTTCTACCTCCATTCTGGTGCTTCTGTTGGAGCTGCTGAGTTTCCTGGCCCTTATTTCTAAGTTTTTCATAAGATCTGAACCACCACTACCCCGGGGTGGGCTCCTAGACGCCTCCCATTCTTTCTAATAAAAATGTGATTGCTTCAGGACTCTGATACGCTATCTTCCTGGAATGTTTAATAGCTGTGGGCTTTTTTTTTTCTATTGTTTTCTGGAAAGGCTTTTTTTTCTGTTAGGGACTAAAGGAAACATGGTTTTTGTTTGTTTTTTGCTTGGTGCTGTTATGTTCTTTTCTGTGTGATACTAATTAAACCTTTGTCCCGGGTTAAGAGCTCAGAAGCATTGCAACTTAACTTCTTTGCCACAGACTATATTTATTTGTTGTGATCCTCAAGTTATCACTTGACAAGCAGAGAGCTGTTGCAGAGAATACGTCTACTTATTAAATTGTTGTACTGGTGATTTTAACAGAAAGTAAAATAGCAAAACGTTGACAGGAGAGCTGTCTACCTTTTTCCCACTCCAGCATTGAGATTAGATTAGAACATTGCAGAAGAGCTAAAAAGGATTAGCTCAAGATCCATGCTCCTCCTGGTTCACTATCCCCTAGGAGGTCAAAGATGCAAAGCAGGAAAGGAGGGCAGCCTGTATCCTTGTGCAAATATTTGCAATGTGTGCCATTTCTAACCACATCTCACTGGCCAAAATGTAGGGATATAGTCGCATTTAGTGGTGAGGGATGCTAGCAAATATGGTCCTTAACTGGATGCCTTTTTCCCTTTTTTTCTTCTCTGTTGCTAAAAAGAACACGAGGGTGGACTCTCAGGAACAATTTATCTCACTCTGTATCCAGGCATGGAGAAGAAAAAATTACAAACTAAAAATATAGTTACAAGTGGGTTGAGTTCCTATGACTTAAGGCAAAATGAAGAGAACATGGGAAATTGACTGAAGAACATAGTCCTCAACAAAGATAAGCTCTGGTTGTCAATAGAAAGCCAGATATGTGGTTTTCCTACAAGGAAATGAGGCCAACGATGGATATTAAGGAATGATTGATTAATCAGTTTGACGTCCTAGCATGCGATTGAGAGAAGCACAGTTTCCTCACGTGGTATAGAGGAAAAGGAGTCATGCCTGACCTGACCTGTCATGCCCAGGATAAATATCCATTATGAGCCTAAAGAGATGGGGGAAGCTGGGTTATTGCGTTTGTCTTCTTTGTATCTTTAAGAGTTTGGGTAGTAGAGAAGAAGAAAGTCACGCATACTTGCTTGTGGCCATTGGAATGTGAAATTCTGATGGAATACCCAGTTGGCTTTCTTCACAAAGAAGGATTATTGGATGGGAAGTAAGGAGAAGTTAGAACTTTAGAGAGTAGGAATTTTTTTTAGGTATTTATTATATCCTTTCAAAGACTGTAATAATCTGATGGCCAAAGGCCTATTTATCAAGACACAGGAACAAAAGGTCAACTTCAAGGAAGGCCTACCTGCATTGATAAATAGCAAGAAAAGCTAGAACACCAAGCTTTTTTGGAAATGGGGCTAGAGAATTAATATGAATATCCTCATTGATACTAACTGAAATTCAAGCAGATGAGTAATATCTGTGTCCTGCTAAAATGTGAACTAGGAGATAGTCCCAAAGAATTTGTCCATTTGGGTGTGATAGTAACTTAACAGTTTTAGTAAAGTGACAGACTTATGAGCCATGAGGGCAGTTACCTAACGTGCTGAGTAGGTAGCAAACAGTAAAGAGAGTTTGTATGATGCTTCCTCCCCTCTTTTACTTCAGTCATTGAAAGGACATGTGTCCAGCTAGCACTTGTGAGCTACAGGGACCCAGAATATGTTGAAATAATGAAAGATAAACAAATAGCTTTGTCCAACTATTAGATTTGCGACTACAATCCTGATTCATTATTAATTAGTTACATTATTCACTTTTACCTTTATGTGGCAATATTAGATTAATAACTCAGCATGGGTAAGTTATTATATCCTTATGTGATGTATCCTTTTGGTGTAACAAATTCTCACTAAGTGACTTTTAACCCCTAAGTGACTTGTAGTTGGAGTCTAACTAATTTAGTTTAGCTTTGTATACACATGACCTAAAGGGACATCATGAACTTAGCTGCCAAGATGTTGTCAGTTTGAATGCTTCAATTAAGGAATTACTTTTAATATATACTTAGTTATTGCTATGTTGGTATTGGTTGAGTCTATTGATACAGTGAACTAATGCTTGAGAGATTTGTGCAAGCCAGCTAAAGTGTCTATTGTACATTATGCACCTCTTGCCAGGACATTTAGGAACTCAGGTTAAAAAAAATCACAAGTTTATTTAAATTTCAAAGATGACTGATACTCTGTTCAGAAAATAGAACTTGACAATGATTATGATTTGGCTTACTTTTGAGCACTGATAGCCTTACTGATATTGTCATTATATCTTCTTCATTTAATATTTATAAACTATGCCAAATGGGTTGTGATTCTTCAGTTAGTATACATATTATTTAATTTATCATTTTATATTTTAATTTATTTAAATACATAGGTAAGCATTTAAGTTCCCGAAACCTCTGGAAATTCTTACTTCAGTAAATATGTCACCTTAATTTGGGGGTTTTATAATTCATAACTATGAATTCAATGATTCACTATATAGGACAAATTATATTAGAGGAGAAAGAAACTATAAAGGAGGGATAAAGATAAGATATTCCATCTTGTCAATATAAAGTTTCTTGGGAAAAGCAGAAATGCAGATATAATTATATATGTCTACTGAAAAAAAAGAAGATACAATCAAGATTTTTTTATTGGATATTTTATTTATTTACATTTCAAATGTTATCCCCTTTCCTGGTTTTCCCTCCACAAACCCCCTATCCCATTCCCCTCACCCTTGTTCCATGAGGGTGCTCTCCCACCAACCCACCCACTCCCAGCTCACCACCCTGGCATTCCCCTTCACTGAGGCATTGAGCCTTCACAGGACAAAGAACCTCCTCTTCCCATTGATGCCAGATAAGGCTATCCTCTGCTACATATAGTGTTGGAGTCATAGGTCCCTCAATGTGTACTCTTTGGTTGGTGGCTTAGTCCCTGGGAACTCTGGGGCGGGGGGGGGGATGTCTTGTTTTTTGATATTGTTGTTCTTCCTATGGGGTTGAAACCCCTTCAGCTACTTCAGTCCTTTCTCTAATTCCTCCATTGGGGACCCCGTTCTCAGTCCAATAACCATTGGACTGTGGCTGTGATCATCCACCTCTGTATTTGTCAGGCTCTGACTGAGCCTCTCAGGAGACAGCTATATCACACTTCTGTCAACGAGCACTTCTTGGCATCAACGATAGTGTCTGGGTTTGATATCTGCATATGGGATGGCTCCCCAGGTGGGGCAGTCTCTGGATGGCCTTTCCTTTAGTGTCTGCTCTACTCTTTGTACCCTTATTTCCTTTAGACAGGAGCAATTCTCGATTAAAATTTTGGAGATGAGTAAGTGACCCCATCCCTCAACTAGAGCTATGCCTAGCCTCTGGATATGTTCTCTACAGGTTCTCCCTCCCCTTTGTTGGGTATTTCAGCTAATGTCATCCCTGTCAGCTAATGTTGGGTCCTGGGAGCCTCTTGATTTCCTGGCATCTGGGACTTGCTGGTGGCTATTCCCCGTTCTCCATCCCCCATTGCTACACATCTCTATTCAATTTCCTGACCCCTTTGTACATTACTCCACTCTCCTTCCATACTTGATCCTTCACCCCCCTTTCCCCTCCCCCATCTCTTCCTCCCAAGTCCCTCTCATCCTCTACCTCCTGTAATTTTGTTCCCTTCTAAGTAGAACAGAAGCACCCACACTTTGGCCCTCCTTCTTGAGCTTCATATGACCATGTGAGTTGTATCATGGATATTCTGAGCTTTTTGCCTAATATCCACTTATCAGTGAGTACATACCATATGTGTTCTTTTGTGACTGGGTTACCTCATGCAGGATGATATTTTCTAGTTCCATCCATTTGCCTGCAATTTTCATGAAGTCATTGTTTTTAATTGCTGAGTAGTACTCCATTGTGGAAATGTACCACGGTTTCTGTATCCATTCTATAATCAAGATTTTTAAAAGGATAAAGGAAAGAAAGGCTAGGAACCTGGAAAACTTTTTTCTTTTAAGCTTTAATTTGAATTTTTTAAGCAATATAATTTGATCAAATTCTTCTACCTGCAGATGTCCTATCTTTTTACTTACTCACCTTTATGTCCTCTTCCTTTCTATCTCAAAATAGAAAACAAAACAAAGCAAAACAAAGCAAAACCACAGACAAGAACAAAAATATAAAAGCACACAAGAAACATGGAGTTCACTTTTGTGCTGGACAATTTGTCCTGAGTATAAGGCTGGCCCTAGAGTTTAGTTGATATTTCCTGTGTCACCTCATCACTCCACTAGAAAAGACTGTGCTTCCCTCTCTCTGCAGGTATCCATTTTCAATAGCTTCTTGTTTGGGCGTGAGACTTTTGCCCTTCCCTTTATTGAGATTTTGTCTGTCTTGAACTTGAGCAGGTCTTGTGTATGCTGTCACAGTCCCTGGGTACTCATGTATGCATCAACTGTCCTGTGTCTGGAAATCACTGCTGGACTTGTTTACCATCTCTGGGTCTTACACACTTTCTGGATAGATCCCTGAACCTTCAGGGGAGGCCAATAATGAAGAAAGCTCATTTGGTTCTGAAGGTTCCAAGGACTCTCACACTCTGCACATTGCCCAGTTGTGGGTTTCTGTGCTAGTTATTATCTACTGGAAGAAGGTTCGCTGATGAGTTCGAGCAGTTTGAAAACTGATAAATGTGTAGAGAAAGATGCCATTAAGAACTATGCTATTGTTATTTTTAGCAGAATAATAGAGGTTGGTTTTCCTGTAGGTCCATGACCAACCTACTCTCTGGCTCTTAGCCTCATTAACACTGACAGATATGGGTTCCAACTCAGAGTGGGCTTTAAACCCAATCTTCAGTGATTGGCTATTCCAAGTACATTTGTACACTATTGTACCAATATATGTTGCAAGCAGAATTTTGGTTCAGCTTGCAGAATTCATTGCTGGTTAAAATTGATATTTTTCTTCTTCAGTAGCTTATACAGTGCCTTCCAGCACTGTGTACACTAATCCGTGGGTTAAAGCTTCTTCTTCAGCACTAGCTCTATTTCTCTATCTCTCCATAGTTACTAACATGGTTAATAACTAGGATGATTGTTTTAGCTCTCTCCACTTACATGAAAACTGTATAACTTTGTTTTTCTTAACAGCTAAATAGTATTCCATTGAATAGATTTATTCTATTTTCATTATTCATTCATCGATTGGTAAATATCTAATCAGTTTCTAACTTCTGGACGCTATGAATAGAGCAGCACTGAACATACATGAGCAGGAACTACAGTAAAATGTCAATTCCTTTGGGTATAGGCACAAGATATATTGTGTTGTAGACAGATCTTGGGATCGATATATTTTCAGTTTTGGAGGAATCCCCACAGTGGCAGTACCAGTTTGTACTCCCAGAATCAATGAATAAGTGCCCCCCCCCCTTTCTGCATTTTGCCAGTGTCTGCTGTCACTTTTTCTTTCTTTGTTTTCAATCTGGTCATTCTTGCCTGGGTAAAATTAAGAGAAATCTCAAGTAGTTTTAATCTGCATTTCTGGTAATGGTTCTTAAGGATGCAGAAACTGTCCCAGTCCCAGCTTCTTAAACTAAATAATGTAAGAGCTGTTTGAAGTTTGGCAACAGCAGAAAGTCTCTGACTATGCAAAGACCCAAAATTAGGTTACAATCAAATCTGCAATGAATCTGAAGTGTTGCTGGCAGGACTTACCCACGTTGCAGCTCACGACTTTCCTGCAGCCTTAGTTCTAATGTGGGTTTGGCACTGTCTATGCCATCGTGCTAGGGAACACCAAGTAACACTGCCTCAGATACTTCTGCCCAGACTGGGGACACTTGTATGTTATGAATGGCAGTGATGCTGTATTGGGATAAAATTTTCTGTTATTTTCCCATTATTCAATATATATATAAATCTAGTATATATTTGGATTGTATTGTGTTAGAATGTTTGATTTTGTAAATTACCCTTTGAATTGCTGACTTGAGGTTTATAAAAATCTACTGAAGACTTCAGGTTAGAATAGGATAGAATTTCCAGCCATTTTTTAAAAAAATTATCCTAAATATGCTTTTATGATTTATGCTAGGTATTGATGAGGTACAGCCTTTAAGCATTGACAATTATAAAACTAAAAGATTCATTAAGTGTGATAAACACTGAACTGTGTGCTATAGCACCAAATAGTCAATCAGGATTTAATTCTTTACATAACACTAAGTAAGTATATCCATCCAATTAATATGCAGATTTCATGCTCTTAATAAATATCAGCATGCATACTGGTTTCAAAATAAGTAATCCAGTAAGTTATTATCAGCAAGTATTTAATTTGTATTATTTTTAATTCCTACGTAGCTGGGGGGTCAATTCAAAAATTATCACGTGAGAAGGATCATGAGTGAAAAAAAGTTTAAGAGACCCTGATGTAAGTAAAAGCAAAGAGTGGAAGAGCACAGCCTAAGTTTGAAATTAAATAGGTTGGTTAGATACAGGCGGGAAGCCTAGGGTAATGGTCGCGAATGGGGATGGTTGAGGAAAATATCTTAGCCAGAAAAGGTGATGACAGATTCATAGATACTGGGAGCTGCTGCAGCCACAGTAGAAGTTATCAGTCCTGTTGTTGGAGCCTGTGTTTCTTGTGTAATTAGGAGAGTGTAATGATATGAGACTCTTCATTTAAACACTTGTAGCAAACTCTGCTTGGGTTCTTGAATGTCATTGTCAGACTTTTAGTAAATCATGAAATGTCAGTAGCAAGAGTGAATTCTGATTGTTCAATGAATGGCATGCTTCTATTGCATTACATGGGAAAACACTAAACATACTAAATATCTCTTCAGTATAAACAGATCAAGGCACTCTCTATGTTTTTCACATTCCCTGTTTATAAGATTTTTCAGGTGATCATAAAGTGGAAGTAGTCTGGGTTTTCCTTGACCTCCAAGAGAATTTGTCAAGGCTATGATATGTTCTTATATGTACAGAGTATTATCATTTATTAATCTTCTGTGCACTTTGCATTGATCATCCTAAATGATGGAGTTTGAAATACCAGTACTATGTAAACAGCTCATAGGATTTGGGCTAATCCAGGGTAACTTGTGGAATTTACTTTTAATTATAAAACAGACATTTTCACCTTATTGCATGAAAAGTAGAAAATTTTCCTCTCGAAGGGAAGACAAAGAAGATTAATATGTGATATTAATAAAATGTTCCACATATCAATATGAGCTTGCTATGTCCAGCAACACTTCACAGTTTGCTCTTACCAAGAGTGTAGCCCAGAGCAGTAGGAACCCATATGTTGCTTTACCTTCCTATATATCACACAATTGGAAAATCCATGAAGGTTTTTCAAGGAAAACTCACGGCCCCAGGCTCGTGTTTTCAAAGGCAATCTTGGTATAAGGTAGCTTAAAGCAGAGCAGTGCTGGCCTCAGGGAGGCTGGTTAGGAGGTTGGTAATAACCCCAGCTACCACATTATTAAGGCCTCACTTTCAAAGAGGCAAGGCAAAGGAGAACTTGAAGTGAAAAAAAGAATCAAAACCAGTTAGTCTCATTCCAGTGCCTGAGATCCTTTGTCTGTTCTGGTTGCTCTCATAGGAGGAATACAGCAAGAGGAAGGATAAGGCCTTCTTCATACTTACCGATTAGGCTATAAGAAAACTAAACAAATCTGAATGTTTAGAAGAATAGTGCTAACAATAGATGGAGGTGTAATAAATGTAGGTACAGAAATAATTCTGTGCTCTTAAATATAGCCTGTTATAGTTCTTATAAATGTAATGTAGCTGAATATTTAAATTCGAAGTTTTGGCTGTGATTATCTGAGGAGACTGTGGCGATGTGTTTCCCTCAACTCCTCCTTATATATAATCAAGTTCTTAAATACCGTAATATGTCATTGTATGGAGCAAACTTTGTTTTAATATACTATTCATGTATGTGTATGTTTGTGTCTGTGAAAGGAGAGTGTGTGCATGTGTGTACGGATGTCCATGGAGGTCAAAGAGGATCTCAGATTCCCCGGAACTAGAGTTATAGGGGGTTGTAAGCCATCTAACATGAGTGTTGGGGATTAAATTCTAGTCCTGTGAAAAAGTGGGAGCCACTCTTAACCACTTAGCCATCTCTCCAGTCCTTCAAGTCCTTTTTTTTTTATATTCCTATTGTACCTTGTGAATTTTGGCTTACGGACATGGCCTCTCTTTTGCCCCCACCTCTCTCTCTCTCTCTCTCTCTATATATATATATATATATATATATATATATATATATATATATATATATATATATTTACTAGATCACTAAGGCCTTCTCTTTGCTGTTTTTCATGTGTACCAGCTGTGCTACATCTCAGTCTCTTGTAAAGTTTCTGTAGACCTAAAGGGATATTAGTAAATGCCATATGACCTAGCTATCTTCCTGTTCCCCAAATGGTGCCATCTCTCTTATGCTTCTTTGTCACTTGTTGGAAAGAGCATGACCTCTTCTGTGCCCTGGAATCTGTATGTTAGAGAACATTGTTTCCATCCACTTAACAGCTAACTTACACTTCTCCATGGGTCCTCCCAAATTTATTGGAGCCATCATAGAATTTTGAGTAGCTTTGAGTAATTGGCGTATGAAGCCTTTCTCCTTGTACCTTTAAATAAGGAGAACTGCGCTGTGCATTCTCTGTTAAACGGACTTGGGCACAAGCTGTTAAGACCAAAATGGAGAGACTATGCAGCCTTTCACATTTTCATTTTACCAAAGGGAGATTCAGGATGCTGAGCTGACAGGAATAAATACAATGTTAAATTAATATATTTAAATAAGTATATTGCTTCCTATCTAAATCAAAATGTTGTGCATACCATCTGTGAGATGCTAAGTTTTAGACAAAGAGGAGATTCTATTCTAGAGACACTGGGACACATGCGCATCTGTTGGCAATGCATAGTTCATATGAGTACATAAAAGGTTCCTAATAAGGTTTTGTTTTACAGTTAGCTAGGGTTTCCAAAGTCTCATTTTCCACAGAACCTTCATTTTAAGGGTTTACTGCCAATATCTGAAAAATTAATATTACTAAAATGAGTATTCCAGAAAACTCATTGGAATGATATGCTACACAACATGGTACTGTTAGATGAAGGTTAAATAATTGGCTCTTTAAAGAGAATAAGAAAGGCTTGTTTTACTTTTGCATTCAGTTAATAAAAAAGCTTGTCTGGTTCAAATAGAGGTGTTATGAGATGTTATGGTTTCAAAGCCCAGTTTACTGAGTGAAATTAAAGCACATTGTGAATACTTGCTATCTCTGATTATCTTCTCCTTTGTCAAGAGTTTTGAAATAATATGGCCACTTGTTTTTGTGCCAATTCAACTCTTATTTCCTTATTTGACATCTCTATAAATATTATCGATTATTTAATTCAGTTAGATAACGTGTGCATCCTGTCTCTTTTTTTGAATTTTATCCTTGCATACTTGTGCATAAATAGTGAGTGATAATATAACTTAGGAAAGTAACATTTACGTTACATAAAGTTTTCATCTACCCTACTCACTATTTCTACAGATAGCTTTATACGTTGTAGTTACAGCTATATGTATAGCTCTATATAGAGAGTTATACATGCATTAAATCTACTGTTTTCACTGAATGAATTTTTATCTTTCAGTGAGAATTAAGTGGGATTCATAAGCAGGACCTTACATATTTTATCTTTCTTTGAACAAATAGGTGGTCCAGGAAGAGATGACTGAAAAAGATACCAGGCGTAGCATCCTAACGAATGTTAGGGTGGAATGTTTGAATGTTGGAATGTTTTCTTGGAGAGGGAAATGGTGCATGAGGTGTGCTCACCAGCTATGACAGCATATTCCAACTCACGTGGCCATGGGTGTCAGAGCAGTCGAGGGATATCAGTGTAGGGATATTACATATCAAGCAGCTAAGGCCCACAGAGGGGATGGAATTTGGCTGGAATAGAAACGCAGTATTCCACTTCTGAAGCTAGCATTCTTTTCTCTGTTCTGTGTTGTTTCTCATTTATCCTCTAAAACTCCTGTTAGCTGGGCGGGTTTCACACCTGAGGATAGGTAGTAGGTATAGTCTCTCATGCAGGATTTACAAGAAATCTGGGAAGCCTGCAAAAAGACTGTTTTCCCACACAACCTGCTCTGACATGGTGGAGAGGGATGCCTTCCTATCTTAACGGTTTTTCAGTCTTGTAAAAATGCCTGGAGGAATACTGGGCTGACATTTAGCCCAGAGTTTAGATAATCCACTTGATTTGAAAACCAGCATCCCAGGGTGAAAAGGGGACTCCCAGGCTGGACAAGGGGCCATGCATGCATCAGAACTATAATACCTGACTGACTCTACAAGAAACCAGGAAAGCTTATCTTTGTTTTCACCTTTCTCTGTCTTATTTTTGTATTGTTTAAAAACTTAATTAATCTTAATTAAAACCAATAGCTAGTAGAATTGATTCTGGGTGAATATCTGTATCCCTGATATTGTAAAAACAGAAGTTTGGGCCAGATGGCAATGACTCGCATTTGTGAATACCAATCCTCAGGGGAAAATGATTTTCTCTTTAAAAATTGGCAAATTCATTTTAAGTGATATTTTAAGAATTTTTATAAGTTTCTGCCTTCCATCAAGAGTAATAGATAGCTGGTCAGACTTATAAGAACTTGCTTTTATTATTAAGCAAAATATTTTCCATTTATTCTTGCTCTGCATCCAAGTTTGTAAGCTGGCTATTGTTAAGTGACTCTTACAGTAATAGTGACTAGTAATATGACTAATAATTTTATGTTATTCATTAAAACAACTTAGTTCTGGAAATTCTTACTTTTCAATGATAGTACAATGCCCAGTTTCATTCATTCATGAGGTTCCATTTTCTGATTATGGAAATCTAATGAAAAATAAGTTTGGTAGTTTTGAGAGTATCTGTTAATCAAATATTATGTGAAAGAAAAATCATTTAACATTCATAATATTTAATATTAATATTTTATTTCTTTTCTAATAAGTTTGACGTTTATATTCTAAAAGTTATAAGACTACAAACAATCTAAAACAATCCAAATATAACTGTCTCTCTTTTCGAGATAGAGTTTCAGGAGTCTGAACATGGTTAACTTCTAAATGCCATAATGAAATTTTCCTTTCAGTTTTAGTATTTGATTTGTGACCCAAAACTATTACCCTATTTGTCATTTTAACGAATGTTTTTTAAATAAATCCCATGTAATACCATCATATGCTCTCTTGAGTCTTAGAGATCTTTCAATAGAACAAAACCCATGTGTTTTCTAGGCACGTGAGCTATAGGGAGTGTGAGAAATCTGTAGTCACCTGGTGTAGATCAGTTGCCTATTGTTGCCTCTGCCATTGTTTGTGTTGTGTGTATACAACTGTTTGTGTGTGCGTGTGCTCGTGCGTGAATCATCATGTATGTTAGCATGTGTTTGGAGATATGTAAAGCATGGATTCGAAGTGGGTGTCCTCCTCCATTGCTCCCCAGCTTATTTGATTGGGATCAGGTCACTTATTGGCCATGGAAGGCACTGATTCCTCATCGCTATCTCACCACTGAGCCTTTGGGATCCCTGTTTCCCCCTCGGTGCTGGGATGGCAGCCTTAAACACAGTGCCATGGTTGCCTTTCATGTCATACAGGGAATCCAAACTCAGGCCCTCATGTTCACACAAGCACTTTATTGAAATAGTTCTCTATTGCTATTAATGTTAATAATAGTAACATTAGAGTTAATGACGTAAAATAACAACAAAAACTGATTATTTTATACTATTGTGGTTCAGAAATCTAAACCAGACTTCACAGAGCTAAATACACACGTCAGCAGAGCCTGCCTTCCTGCTGTTAGCTTCTAGAAGATGCGTTTCACTCTCTGTGCAGCTTCTTGAGGCTGGAGGCTACTCGCTTACCTCGTTCCTCGTCCGTGCAACATGTTGTCTCCCAAACTCTGTTTTTATCAACATTTCTTTTCCCTCTCAGATACTTTTTCTGTCTCCTTTTTCCCCTTCTGTAAATCCAGGGGCCACCATATTGGTCTATCTGTATCAGCCAGAACAGTCTCTCTCTCCCGCCACATACCCAGGACCTTCCAGTGAGGTGGTAGTTTGGGGACTATTAAGCAGTCTAAGAGATGGCACTCTTTAAGGAGAGAATCTACTTGACTATGTATCAATTTTGAAACTTTCTTCTGATGTAAGTAACTGGTAAAGATGAGATAGCCCATGAACATGACCTTTTGGAGCTCATCATGTACTGACTCCTGAAATATAAAGTTGAAAGTCAACAGCACAAAGTCTGAAATTTGAGTAATCAAGAAATCAGCAGCTGAGGAGTAGCCTTTTTCCTGTCATTACGGACTGGTATTTAACCAAAGTGCACTATGCGACCTAAATAGTTGTTTTTAGTCTGCTCTTCTTCTAATGGGTTTCTATCTATCACACAGCATGTTAAAATTTACCTCTAGTCTATAGTATGCTCTTAGAGAAAGAGGTAGAATTTCCTAAATATCTAAGTATGAGACAGAAAGTATGAGAAGTTGCCGTAGTATATATTAGAATCATTTGTGTGACTTAATGTTGGCATTGCATTTCTAAATTCTGGTAACTGAATTTCTAAAAAATGCAGAGAGCAATTCTAGGTGGATGCAATGATTTCTTAAATGAATTCCAAAATATGTCAGTCTCTCAAAAATAAATTAGAGCATAAAATCAGTCTGCCTGATGATCTGCAAAACGACTACACTAGGAATTGAGGAGATAGTCATTAAGTAATGTTTACTGTGCAAGCATGAGGACTTGAGTTCAAGTCCCCAGCTAGGTGTGGTTGGGAAGTTCCATAAACCCAACACTGAAGAAGGAAGGTGGGGAAGAACAGAGAGATCCCAGGGGTTTGCTGTCTAGTCACTCTCGCTGAGGTGTTGAGCTCTATGTTCATTGAGACGCTTACACACACACACACACACACACACACACACACACACACAAAGCTGGGTGGGCATGCTTAATCCCAGTGTTTGAGAAACAGAAACAGATAGCTCACAGCCTGATCTACGTAGTGAATTCCATGTCAGTTAAGATAGTATAGTGAGGCCCTGCATGCTTTAATAAACAACAGACAGTTCCTATCTCTCCTCTGTTGGGTATTTTAGCTAAAGTCCTCCCTGTTGGGTCTTGGGAACCTCTTGGGTCCCTGACATCTGGGACTTTTTAGTGGCTACTGCCAGTTCTCCTTCCCCAACTGTAACACACCTACTTTCAAATTCTTGACCCTCTCTACTTCTCCCCCATCTCCTCCCGTATTTGAACTGACCCCCTTTATCCCTCTCCCTCTTTTCTCTCCCCCAGATCCCTCTCTCCCTCTACTTCCCAGAGATTATTCTCTTCCCCCTACTGAGTAGTACTGTAACATCCACACTTTGGTGTGATCCTCTTTCCCGTTGAGTTTCATATGGTCTGTGAGTTGTATCATGGATAGTCCGAGCTTCTTTTTGGCTAATATCCACTTATCAGTGAGTGCATAGCATGTGTGTTCTTTTGTGACTGGGTTACCTCACTCAGGATGGTATTTTCAAGTTCCATCTATTTGCCTGTGAGTTTCCTGAATCATTGTTTTTAATAGCTGATTAGTATTCCATTGTGTAGATGTACCACATTTCTGTATCCATTCCTCTGTTGAGGGACATCAGGATTGTTCCCAGCTTCTGGCTATTATAAATAACGCTGTTATGAATAGTGGAGCATATGTCCTTGTTATATGTTGGAGTATCTTTTGGGTATATGCCCAGGAGTGGTATAGCTAGGTCCTCAGGTAGTACTATGTCCAATTTTCTGAGGAACCTTCAGACTGATTTTCATAGTGTTTGTACCAGCTTGCAATCCTACCAACAATGGAGGAATGTTCCTCTTTCTCCATATCCTCGCCAGCATCTGCTGTTAGCTGAATTTTATATCTTAGTCATTTAGCCAAAATACCCAACAAAGGGGAGATAGAACCTGTAGAGACCATGTCCTGTGGAGAGGCATTGCCCTCAGTTGAGGAATGGGTCCCCCCACCCACCTCAAAAATGTTAATCCAGAATTCCTCCTGACAAAGGGAAATGCAGGGACAACAAGTGGAGCAGAAACTGCAAGAAAGGCCATCCAGAGACTGCCCCACCTAAGGATCCATCCAATCTGCTGACACCATACCCAGACAATATTGATGATGCCAAGAAGTCCTTACTGACAGGAGCCCAGTACAGCTGTCCCCTGAAAGGCTCTGCCAGAGCCTGACCAATACAGATGTTGTACACAGCCAAACATTGGACTGAGGGCAGGGACTCCAATGGGGAAGATAGGGCAAGAACTGTAGGAGCTGAAGGGGTTTGTAACCTCATAGGAAGAACAACAATATCAACCAAACAGATGCCCCGGAGCTCCCAGAGACTAAACCACCAACCAAAGAGTACACAGGGGTTACAATAGCTCCAGGTGGATATGTAGCAGAGGATTGACTTAAATGGACTTAAATCACTGGGAGGAGAGCCCCTTGATCCTGTGGAGGCTTGATGAACCAGGATAGGGGAACATTAGGCCACTGAAGCAAGAGTAGGTGAGTGGGTGCCGGAGCATCCTCATAGAAGCAGGGAGGGAGGATAGACAGCTTATGGAGGAGAAACTGGGAAAGGGGATACCATTGGCAATGTAAATAAATAAAATAGCCAATAAACAAACAAGCAAAGTAGAGGACAATAGAGCAACCTCTGGCTTCTGTATGCAAACACATGGCTATGTACGCACACTTTTGCATGCAAACAGATACACAAAAATAATACACCAACATTTATGTAGGAACAGAGACTGTTTTTGTTTGAGTTCCACACTATTATGCTACCTTGAAGACAGGGCTCAGATAATTTGCACTTTGTGTTTCGTATAGTAACAACTACCAATAGACACTATTCAGTAACAAATTTCACCCTTAGGTTTCTTTAACAAAGTACTTGTATGTACTTCATCAGATTTTTCTACAATTATTGTTATGGCTATAGATATGATCAAATTATGTAGTCATATGTTATATTTAATAAATATAAGAATGATTTTTTAAACATAAGTCCCATATAGTCCTACTGGGCAACTTAAGGGGCAGTTACTAATTTTACCTGTAACTTTACGTTTTGGACAATTAAGAGCTCATTATTCCACTATTTGATTTTTCCATTAAATGATTAACATTATATGAGAAAAGGAAGTTTTTAACTGTCATTTCTACAAAAGGTTTCAATGGCAAAGATTTTTAAAAAGCACTTTTATCCACTCGATCTGATTGAAGTTGGGATTTTGGCATTTAATATCAAGCGAAGCTTGAATTATAAGAAAAAAGTTTGTCATCCTATAAGGTTTGTGTCTTCTAGATATGTATTTCAAATCTTACTGTAATCTATTCAAACAACAGGCCAAACCTTTGTTTTCAGTGTATTTGTACAAGGAGTGCCCTTCTCCTTAGTGAGTTCACAGTGCCTGTTGTGACAGCTCTGTTACATCTACCCCTTTGCTTCATCTCTGATAAAGCAGTATGACCTCCAGGGACCAGAGAGTCGGTAGGTCTTCATGTCCATTCACTGCCAGGGGTTTCTACCGAGACTACTGATAAAGGTGCAAATTTTGATGTTCTGTGTCCCTTTTTCCTTCTAATATGAGCGCTTATACTATAAGGACTCAACTAAACCCACTTGACTTTGAGTAGTCAGTGAGCTAGCTAGGGTCATGGTGCAGTTCTAAACAGGAAGTTCTGAATCACTGGCATCTTCATGGAGATATCTATGTGGATTTTTGACCTCATTCAACTTTGTGCTTCTGGCTCAATGACACAGCGGGGTCTAGCTTGGGAGAATAGCAGCTCAAACGTGTCTTTATTATTTTTGAAAACATGAGAATTGCACAGAGAAAATTCAGTCAGGTTTTCTAAGAGAATCTGAAATCAGATGCTGGTAGATATAAATTTGCAGTTAATATGTGCTTCTACCTCCTAGGAATATTCAAAAGACAAAAAAGTCAGGTTTTGGAAAGTTCTTCAAATGCCTGCTGTCCTGCACGAGTCCTTCTAGGGTCTTCTTCTCTCTTTATATTGGGATCCTATTCTCTTTTCTGAGAAATGGAATTATTAATGTTAGTGTCAGGTCAAATGTCCAGTTCTGCTGTCTAGATTGAGAAGATGGTGGTTGTAGCTTTTCAGGGAACTATCTTCCCATGAAGCCAAAGTAAACAAGGCTCAAGTGAAGAGGGCCAGTTTTGGGAAAGAGGGTTTGTTTCTATTGTAAAATGTGAATGATTTAGAAAAATCGGTTCATACTTAAGACTGAAGAAATAAAACTTTCCTTTTCTTTTGTCCTGCAAATAAATTATTGTAGTATTCTAATAAATATATTTTCAACATTTAAAAGAGCACCTTTGGCTTTCAAATACTACTTAGCATCTCAATATTATATTCAAAATATTAGCATGTTTTTAATGCAAATTCAGTGATAGCCACTAAGCCCCTAAATTTTCTTTTAATTCTATGTCCTGTTCTAAGAGTGTGGTCATCATTGATTATTGTGTAGTGCCCAGTATTACTTCAACATAGCACAGTTTTCTTTAATGCTGTGTAAGACATGTCCAGTCAGTTTGATTTTCCAAATATAGACTTAACTGTAGGCAAGAATTGTTAATTACCGACATAATTTTAACAAAGTGGCTTTGCCAAATTCAATAATTCAATTCTTTCAGAGCTCTAAGTTCTGTTAGTAGCTCGGTGATCGTCCAGACTGATAGAACTCATTAGCTGTTTGTATGTTCCTCACTTTTGACTTGCATTTGTCCTACCTGGAAGTTTCTATTCTGTTGAGTTTAGAGAACTGGAAAAACTTGACATGACAGGCTATTAATTATTAAAGTGGCAGATAGTAAAAAAATGCATATAGTGCCCCAAAGAAAGAATATGTAGAGACAGAAATGAATAAAAAGGTAAATAATAGAATCTTGTTAATAGTTATTTTGGATAATGGTTTCAAGGATGGTTGGAGGGAGATATAAAAATAAATCAAATTAAAAAATGCTAAAAGGTCCTTGGGCTAGTATGATGAGAGAAATATACCATGGTGTACTCCAGTCTGGACCAAGCTACCATGTCCAGCATAGGTTCCTGTGGATGCTCCTATGATGTCCACTCTGCGTCCTCTGATGCCCAGGAACTGTTCATTGCTTCAGACTTTGCTCAATACAAGATCATCGCTAATGTTAAAGCAAGTTATGCCATTTAAAAATGTTAAGCCTGAACCCAGAACCTCCTTAATAACTTTTATGTACCTTCCTATTAGTATGAATTTATAATAAGAGCTGTCACTTAAAGTTACTCACATTGTTCAAATTATATTAAGCAATGGATTTCAAAACAATGTTTCGAATTAGTGAAATAGAATTTTATAAAAAACGACCTTTATGTTTCCATCATAGGACTTATGAGGTAGTATAAAAGAATTTTAGGGACACAAGAGTCCAAAAAACACAATGTTAATGATTTATTGGCTTTTAGAATGATTTTGTATTAATCAATAATGCATTTGAACTTGGACTAAGTAATTTTTTCCTTCTCACTGGAAAAAAAGGACATTTTGTATAGATCATGATCTAATTTAATTAGAATTTGTTCACATAATCATGTTTCTCATATCAAATTTTTTGTGCTTATATAGCATTTTAGAAAGGATGATCAATCTGTTGCCATCAGTGTCTCTTTGTTGTTCCTTACAAATTTCTCCATACTGACTTTTTGTGAAACCACATTTGGTTTAGCAGAGGCCTCTGTGTCAAAGAATAGTGTAGTGCCCTGAGTGACAGATGCATGAACTCAGCACACTCCTGACCCGACCGGGAGCTACCACTAGGATTTGCATATTTTGGAAAAACTATCATTTGTCTATTGCATATGTTTGCTATTGTAAAACATAGGTAATATTGTTTCACTCTTTTCAAATATTACCACAGTTAAGTTGTTAGAGGAAACTAAATCACTCACAGCTAAAGTTTAAATATGCTAAAAAATGGCGCAGTTCCTTGTCCTTTAGCGAAAATATTAAATAACCAGAAAGACACTAAACACACAGTACTGTCTATTGTTTGTGGGTTATCTAGTACCTTATCCTGAATATCACAGCCTAGGACTTTGCTAACAGTCTTTGTTTGCCAGGATGTCCCATTAACTGCTGTATTTCCTAGACATTTAAACAGAAAACAAAATGTCATTGTTTTCTTTTGTTACTAAAATTAATTAAATACACAGTAGATTAAAACAATTAGATTCTCCTCATTTTCCACACAAAATTGATTGATTGAACTTTTACATTTCACCAGAGCAATTAAGTTGCCTACTAAGAATAAATTTAGCAACAAATTTAATAGCTCACGAAGTAATGTTTAAAAAATAGGAACAAATTAATAGTTACAGAAAAAGGCTTATTAAGTTGTATTGTCTTTAGTTATTACAAATAACAGATGATGAACATTCTAAGGAGAAAGGTGGAAGAAAATGAAGAAAAAGAATGAATATACTGCCAGGGGAAGGGGGCTGGGAGAGGAAAAAGTGGAACAACAGGGAGATCAAAAGGGACACCAAGGTACTATCTGCCATTTTTCTGGAAGTAGAGTGGGTTTGCTATGTTTGCAATGTTGTTCTGTGTGCAGTCGTCATTGCAGCACGTTTTGAAGTGATCATTGGAGGAGAAGTTCATTCTCTAGGCTTACCTTCGGAGCAGCTTTTCCTACCTTAAGCACGAAGTGAACCTATGGGGAGCTCTCCACGCTAACCTGTCTCATACTGAGACTCATCCTCTCCAAAGCAGCTGCTTACTGGTTAGTGTTGAGTAGCTTCTGCAATGTCTTCGGTGGTGTTTGTAGTTAATGCACTTCTCGTCTGTTTTTCCTCATAAAGAAAAGGATTCTAAGACATGCACATGATTTGTTCAAAGTTGATTGTTGTAATAATCTATACAGAGGACCTTGCACCAGGATAGCCATCAGCAGCTGTCTCTTGGATGAATCACCACTATAAAGAAATATTCTGTATCAACCAGAGCCCTCTTGTTAAAGCAGAGTTTCTCTGTCATTTTTATCCTCAGAGAATGCCTTTTTATAGTATATTTAAAAAATGAAAATGGAATGCTTTTTCTTTTTCTCATCTAAATTATAGTATTCTGTGTTAGTCATGCATACAACCCCAGTTTGAAGCTCAGTATGAAATTGGTAGAATATTGTGTTGTTTTCTGAGGTATGAAAATTTGCTTTCCCACTTGCTTAGAATTTTGTACATGGCTTAAAATTGGTATTATTTGCCAGGTTCATTTTGAAAGTCTCCTGTGATTTACATTTTCATTGAACCAGGGGGAAAATGTATATATATAGAGAGAGAGCCAATATGCTGCATTTCATAGAATGCTTGCACAACAGTTCCTAGTTTGTTCATCTGGATGCAGTAAGATCACTTGCTCCAGAATCACCTACGTACTTGTTAAAATACAGGTTCTAGCTTGCCAGGGTTCCAGTATTTCAGAACCTCTGATCGACCTATTATCCAGAAAGTCTGGAATCATTTATTTTTATGTCAGTATAAATTATCTCAGAAGAGTAGAGGAATTGTATTTTTGTTTCAAAATCTTAGTAACTATTTTTCATTAGTTTAGGAACATACGTTGGGATGTTGCTCCAAGATTAATAAATCAGTAGCCAGTAGTAGCCGTGAGAACTGAAACTGCAGTGTGACACTGTGACACATGCCACACCATAAATGTGCCCTGAAGACATAGTAAATGAAATAAGCCAGACACAAAATGACAGATGTCCTACAATTTCACTTACCTGGCACAGACAGTGACAATATCTTACTTGTTACAATCTAGCCACCTTTACAAGTGCTACTTACTACTCTTTTACATAATTTAAAAATTATTTCTTTGAGATCATAATATACTGACATTGTTTTACCCTTTCTTTTCTGCCCTCCAGATTCTCACGTGTACCCCTCTTTGCCTTCTTTCAAATTCATAGCCTCCTTTTTTGGTTATAAGTATATTTAAATGCATATAAATTCCTAAATATAATTACACAAACTGTTCGGTCTGTCCAGAGTTTCTTGCATATATGTTTTCTGAGCTCACCATTGCATGTTGGGTAAGCAACTGGTATGTTCTTTCCTGGAGAGGCTATTTCTTGTACTCTCAGAATTGAGCTGATGTGGTATGGAATGTGCTGTGAGGTCGTGTCTCGTGGGAAGGTCAGACGATGCCCCCATAAAGTCTCACCGGCCACTCCTTCTAAACATGAGCAGCACAAGAGCAGGGTGGATGCTAATCTGTCCTTTTAAATGCAAATGGCTGTTTTAGTGTTTCATGTAAGGACGTTAAAACTTGGTTGCTGAAATCCTGGGTGTACTCATGCAGACAGGATTATAGGTAGGTAGGTAGATGGATAACAGATAGATAGATGGGACAGGAGAGATGGGGGGAGAAGCAAAATCACTGTGTATGGAAATTGTGGAGCTGTAGCATCAGTCCTGAAGAAATTTAGACGTGAGGCTCTCGGTGAGCGTCTCCTCTGGCTTCCTTCTTAGTGTTTGTTCCACGTTTAAGTCACCAATGGCCGGTGCTGTTACACCCTACATCTCAGAATTGGTTTTCCACTTACTTCAAAGACATTTCTCAGATGTGATTTTGTTTTTTGTTTTTTGTGTTTTTTTTTTTTTTTGATAATTGAAATGGGTGATTCTATTACTAAGCTTAGTGTGACCAAAAATATAGGAAAAAAACAAAAAGATTTTTGGAAAAACTGATGCAGCGTTACTTAGCATATGTTCAGTGTTTAAAGCATGAACATCCTGTGGTTTTTACACGTGAACGTCCTGTGTTTCAAAAAAAAAAACAACCTATTTGTTCAGCTGTGAATGTGACAATGAGGCAAATTGAGATACTACTATGTCCTCTTCTCATAGAATAGTAGCTTTAAAAGCATGGCTACTACCAAAAGGCGGAGAATCTTTCACAAGTTGCCATGACTCTAGGTCACTATGGTAAGCTGACTCTGGCACTAGACATCTAGGAGCTATGGTCTTGGAAATTAGCTTTCCGGATCAAGGTAGTTTACTAGTTGGCAGTAGAGAAATTCTATGTGCATTTTCCAAAGCTAAGGTTAAGGTGATAAAGCAATTGAGCCTTTTAACACTTAACAAAGGTGGAGGTGAAATGAAATGGCCATTCAAAACAGCAAATAATTAATTGAGTCTCTTTGTTAGTAGGCAGGAGGTCAAGTCCACACAGCCACAACAGTGATGCTGTCTGCATTGTAAACAGCTGAGTCTTTGACTTGAAAGTGATTAGATTGGGTTGTTGGGAACTAATTAAAATAAGGTTTTAACAAAAAAAGGGTATGAAAGTTGGTATAAAATTTTTAAGTGTGGTCACTTACCTTTATCTTTGGTCTTCTCATGAGTGAGTTATAACTTTGAATTTCATTTCTGTGGGTTTTTTTTCTTTTACTAAATCATGTTATATACTTTTGGAAAGCTGTAATTAATAATTCTACAGTAAGATATTGACTATATGAGTGGATCAGCATGACGAAAAGTAGACGATAGCTTTTCATCTATTGAAAGTTAATCGTAATAGAATATACTGTTTCCCACAGAAATGTTTACATTGTACGATGCTTCTTCATAGACTTTTTAAAGTACTGTGTTCCAGTCATTATAGCCCGGCACTCTCAGGTCTTAGGAAATTTTAAGTGTAAAAGAACATCTAAAAGTTATAAACCCATACATAGATTAAAACACTACCATAAAATGATTTTGTTTAAAATAGAGGACAAACATCAATTCGCATATTACTTGACAAATAATGACAGCGAAGGATAGGTGTCTGAAATGTGCAGTGTTGTGAAGCTGAAGAAAATCTCTGGGAAGAATTAGAAAAACCCAGACCGCGCGTGTCTCTAATTGCACTGTAAGGAATTGGAGGGAGGAATCGCAGTGCCAGCGAACAGCCTGGAGCACTGCGCTGGAAAAAGCGGAACAGACAGATGGTAGCCATGAGAAAGAGCCGACAAAGGGTGGGAGAGACACAGTAAGCATCAGGAAGGCTTCGAGCCTCCAGGTTTTAAAATGAAGCTGAATCGAAGAATTTTTGTGAGAAACATTTATTTGACTTCACGATGTCTTTCCCAGACAGTCATTGCATTTCAGAGAATCAGGTTACATTTTCGAGTTTTAAATGGAGTTTAATAGTCTTACACGAATCAAAACATCCTTCCATGTGGTCATCCCGAAACCTGGGACAATTGCCTCAAAGTCACTCTCCTGCAGATTACACTTATTCAAATGTATTCTCCACTGGACAGTGTTCTTACTACTGATGTGTGTGCTTTATCTCTTGGGAAAGCTCCCATGTTGCGGCATATTGAAACTCCTAAGTTTTAACCATTCTGATGAAGAATGGTGGGAGGCGAGCACATGATTCCGAGGATCTCTTTTATTTAAATTAAAGCCTCCTTTCTATATTTAATTCACAGATGTGTAAAACCAGTTGGAAATCATTTCCCTTAGTTCTATTTTGCATTGGTTTGCTCCATTCTAAAAGTAGTGTATTAGAAGGGTCTTTGTATGTCTGGGATTCATTAGGCTTCAGCTGTGAGAGCCCTGTGGAAATCGGGCCCTTATAAATATCAATCCATACATGCAGTTGAAGGTTTTCCTCCATTCTAGCTTAATAATCTCCTACTGCTGTTCCTCTTCAGAGAGAAACTATTGCTGGTCATGTTTGAGCTGTAGCGTGGTTTCAGAGTTTGTAAGGTGCACCATGCAAGAAGAGCTTCGGCAGGGCAGGGGCAGAGATTAAGCCCATGCTCTCTGTGTGCAGAATTAGGAGGCCAGTGCTCAGGACGGCAGGCAAGCCCCCACACGTTAGTCAGTGTCTTCCGACCCAGCATCAGAGCAGCTTTCTGTAAGGAACCTTTTCATATGTTCACCTTGAAGAAGATAAGCAAATATGTGGAATAAAATGATAAAAATGACAGGACATAAGTACCCATAGTATGGGGATGTTAAAGAAGGGGAGAAAGAAAATCTTTTGTCAACTGGCAGTCCTGAAATACTTAATTGTTTTTTAACACCAGACTTACCTGAGCACATTTCATAATTGTTCCTGTCTACTCTATAGTTGACTGAGTGACATGACATATCTAGCTGTTGAAAAGATGCCCAGCCTTTTGGCCGCTGCAGCCATCTTTTAGGACGAACACAAAGGGAAAGAAGAGAGGCACTCGGTACATGTTCTTTAGGCCTTTTAGGAAACACAGTGTTGTTCCTTTGTCCACATACATGCGAATCTACAAGAAGGGTGATATTGTAGACATCAAGGGAATGGCCATTGTTCAAAAAGGAATGCCCCATAAGTGTTACCACGGCAAAACCAGAAGAGTCTACAATGTCACCCAGCATGCCGAGGGCATCATTGTAAACCAACATGTTATAAGGGCAAGATTCTGGCCAAGAGGATCAATGTGTGGATTGAGCACATCTAGCACTCGAAGAGCAGAGACAGCTTCCTGAAGCGGGTGAAGGAGAGCGACCAGAAGAAGGAGGAAGCCAAAGAGAAGGGCACCTGGGTTCCGCTGAAGCGCCAGCCTGCGCCACCCAGAGAAGCCCACTTTGTGAGGACTAACGGAAAGGAGCCTGAGCTGCTGGAGCCCAGTCCATACGGATTCATGGCCTAATGGACAAAAGGAAATAAAGGACCCAGACTGCAAAGTCTTTTCCTAAATGGAAGGAAGGAAGGAAGGAAGGAAGGAAGGAAGGAAGGAAGGAAGGAAGGAAGGAAAAATGCCTAGCAAGTTGAGGCTTTATCATGACTTGGAGAAAGGGGTTTCTTTTGTAATTATATTAAATATAAGCTACTAGGAATATTCAAAGCTCCATTTAAGTATAATTTGACTAAGCTTATATAGGCTTCTAACATTGAATATAATGATTTGCATGTATGTAGTGGAATGATTAAATCAATCTAATTAACATATTCCATCCCTCACATAACTAATTTTAGTTGTAAAGTATTTAAGATCTCTTTTAGCAATTTTAGAGTATTCTTCACTATTTACTGTTATTGCTATGCCAAAGAAGGCATTTACAGAACTCTCGTATTGATGGCAACTGTCACCAGCCCATTTCTACCCCGAGGATAACTGCCATTCTATAGTCCATAACCAGGAATAGGTTACCCTTTTAATGTGCTGTTAAAGAATAAAACTTTTCTAAGCACAATTCTTAGAATTATTTAGCTTAAATTATCAATAAGTATGTTATCATAGCAACCAGCTATTGTGGCAAGGGCAGGAGATGAAATCACTGTATGTTTCTGATAACTTAGCAACCAGAGCTATATATGTGACAGTCACGCTGAGCAAGTGAATAACAACTGTTTTCAGGGGTGACTAGTTGTAATTGATTCTGTAAAACTCCAAACCCCATGCATTCTTTTCTCAATACAGGTGTTCATGCCATTCAGTTTGCATTGGAGGGGCATAAAGTTGACATTTTCTAGGTAGCAAATTGTGTGTAGTTATTGGACTCTAACTGACAATTTTGCCTGCAAACCTATAGTACTATATTTTAAAAATAAATAAATTCAACAGGTTGAGAATGGAAATGATTAAAAATATCTTATATTATACTTAAATTCTAATATCTACAGTCCACAATCTCTCTGAGAGTGAAGAATTAGGGAGATTAGAACCAGTGATTGTGCAGTCCCATGTCTTCTCACAATGTCATTTTAGGAAAATTTGTATCCAGTAGCACAGTTGAAACATTACTAATACACATGACAAAAGTCACTAGAAAGCATATTAATCCATGAGTAAACACTTGAAACAGTAAAGTAGAATAGATATAAATTATAATATCATAAAAGTAAAACATGCAACATTTCATGATTTTTATCTCATCACTACTGAATTTCTTTCCTGCTGAAAGCAAAATCTTATTCTTTTTAATTCAGAATAAAGTTAAAAGACTTATAAGGCAGTTCAAGTCACGTTAAGCCTATATGGTTTGAATACCGGCCTCTGGAGGCTCATATGTTTGCAGGCTTGGTTCCTAAGTTTTCAAACTGTTTGGGAAAGAGGTGGTGTGGCCTGGTTGGAGGGGATGTATCACTGGGAGTGGGCTCTGAGGTTTCAAAAGCCCACTCTAAACCTAATCTGTCTCTGTGTCTCTCTATCCTCTGTCTCTGTCTCTCTGTTTCTTGCTCTCTCTCTCTCTCTCTCTCTCTCTCTCTCTCTCTCTCTCTCTCTCTCTGTGTGTGTGTGTGTGTCTGTCTGTCTCTGTCTCTCTGTCTCTCTGTCTCTCTCTCTCTATATATATATATATAATATATATATGTGTGTGTGTATGTATGTATATGTAATCAGATCAAATATGAGCTCTCAGCTACTTCTTCAGTCCCATTCTTTCTTACTTTCTGCCATGATCCCCACCATGAAGATGATGGACTGACCCTCTAAAACTGTAAGCATGCCGTCAATTAAATATTGTCTCGGTCATGGTGTTTCATCACAACAATAGAACTGTAACTATGACAGCTCGCTCATGGTTCATCACCTGTCAACACTAGCTCTGAGGTCCATTGAATTTATATCATGCTAGCATCAGGGCAGGGACCCTGCTCCTCAGTCAGCAATCTTTGTTGGCATTCGTGGAAGCACACTGGTCTTGACTTGTTTTCAGCCTTGACTGGCAACCATTGAAACATCCCCCATTCTTATTTGTCATTTGCTTTCTACACCTAACCTTGAAAAGCTTCATTTGTTAATGGCAGTCATGCGTATAATGGTAAAGGGTGGATCATCACAACACATTTCTCATTTCCTGTGACCACAGAGAGTTATACTGAAGAGCCCTGACCATGTTGTTTTGAATGTAGTGCACAGCTGTGATGGACACAAGGAGAAGCCACTGTTCCTTTCAAGCACCTGCTAGGCACAACCAGGCATTGCTTTAAACCTGATTGTTTATCATGAACACATTGTTTTCTTTACATTCATAAAGCTAAAAATTCTGGATCGTTTTTCAGGTATATGACTGGTTAGAAGATTAACATACTTGAAGAGGCAGGTAAAGATCAAACCCTCACTTTGAGGAAAAAGGTCCGATCTGAATTTGCTCTTGCTCTCCTGACTTTATCATGTGCTTCCTTGACTTTAGCTTTTCATAGAGTAATCACCACCATAGAAAACTGGCATGGCCAGAATACAGCAAATACAGAGGCGAATGCCAGCAGCAAACCACTGAACTGAGAACGGGACCCCCGTTGAAGGAATCAGAGAAAGAACTCGAAGAGGTGAAGGAGCTCGAGACCCCTTATGAACAACAATGCCAAGCAACCAGAGCTTCCAGGGACTAAGCCACTACCTAAAGACTATACATGGACTGACCCTGGACTCTGACCTCATAGGTAGCAATGAATATCCTAGTAAGAGCACCAGTGGAAGGGGAAGTCCTTGGTCCTGCTAAGACTGAACCCCCAGTGAATGTGATTGTTGGGGGGAGGGCGGCAATGGGGGGAGGATGGGGAGGGGAACACCCATAAAGAAGGGGAGGGGGATGTTGGCCCGGAAACCAGGAAAAGGAATAACACTCGAAATGTAAATAAGAAATACTCAAGTTAATTAAAAAAATTTAACTTAAAGGAGAAAAAAAAAAAGAAAAGAAAACTGGCATGTGAGGAAATAGTGACTTGCTGACCTTCCTCACCGTTAACATTTTCACCATACTTCTAACGTTCTCTATGTATATCAGATTAAAGGTATGAATTAGCGATTCCATACTCGTATCTGCTTCATACTTTAATCGATCTACCTTTTCTGTGTCTTTTTTGTTTGAATGTGATATGACGTTGAAAACGTAAGTATCTTGTTTTTCTAGGTAGTTCATGGCATGAATATTCGTAGAACTTAACAAAAATGTGTGGCAGTATTTTCCAACCTGACTAAGTCTAAAAGTCAAATAGTTTAATTGAAGTATTAGCCAGACTGATGGTTTACTCCTTCAGATAGTCACAAATGGCGTTGTATTGCTGAAGTATAGGCAATTAAAGAGTAGAGATGGAGACCTAAGGGCTTTCCTGACTGGAAATAAAAAGAACACTGCAAGTGCATGTACAGCTTTAGAAGTTATGACGGTAGTGAGAGGTCTGTATTTTGAGAGTCTAGTACAGTCGGATTTTCATTTGAGAATTCTTCATTTCCACATACATGCTTTACTAAAAGCATATTTAGTGAATAAAAGCAACAGATTTACAAAATAAGTCAACCAAGAAATTTCATTTTCTTCAGCAGATGTTTCTTTATGGGTTAAAGTACATTTCCTCAAATATAATTTCATACTGTGCAGTAGAATAAAACATGTTTCATGCACATGATATATGTATTCATGTTCATATAACTCGTTCTAGATGTTTACATATGGCCGTAATTGTATTTAATATCTGAACCTTATACTACCCTGTACATTGAAATGTTTCAGTTAATAAACATCGGTGAGTATGATCTCATTATTATTGTAATAAATTTCTTAGCTATTTGTGGAGATATTTGTTCTTAAGAATCAAAACCAGCCAACTACAACCTATCGCAGCACTTTATAATTAAAGAAATCATAGTGATAAGGCACATTAATTGAGTGCACATAATCGAGGGTGGCTTACTAATATGAACAGTTGTCACTATTTGCTTATTAAATTTATCCTAATTATTGTTAGTAAAATAAAATATTTTACATCATAGCAAGAATATTTATAAGTCATAATACTTACTTGTATTGCTTCATCATTGCTATTATAATATATTTATTTAAGTTCTGAAACACAAAATTGTTCCTGCACTAGAACCTGATAGAATTTCCCGCCTACTCAGTAAAATTTTGTGGTTTTACTCAAGCTTGGTTCAGATAAGGCGTGATTAGTAAAAAATGGCCAAATAGATGATCTGACCCTTCCAGGTTCCTATGTCCAATAAAATGAGAGGCATATGCCCCATTGCTTAGATATTTAATTCTCATTAAAGTTTTCTGTCCATGATGCTTTTCACAGGACCACCCCTTCCCCTTCTATAACATAAACATAGAAGACATGTTTGGAACATTCACATGGATTCTAGTCACCATATACATGCCCTTTGTAAATGCTGCAGCCCTTTAACTGATGCATTTTCTGAGGTATTACGGTGTCAGTGGTTGGTAGGGATTGAACATCTATATTAGTAATGAACATCTGAAATAAGGGGCTCTACCCTTTATTAAACAGAGAAGGGGGAAAGTCTGCACTTTCTTCCTTTCATAGCACTTAAGTGATTCAAAGAGGCAAAAGTGGCTTAAATGCTGACACACTAACAAATGTGTTAAGTATTATCAGTGAATCTCTTAAAGTGTGTGTGTGCATGTGTGTGTATGTGTATGTGTGTGTGTGCGGAAAGTACATCTAACCAAGATTGAACTAAGTATATAGAATTCAATGCCAATATGGCAGATAGTACAACTTAAATGGATTTTTCAAAATGAGTACTATTATTATTTAGTTTGTATGTTTCCTTAGTTAATTATGTAATAAAAATAAACTAAGTAAGCCTATAACATGTTTTGCTTTGCCTTTTACTGCAATGAAATATGGCAAGTCCTTTTGTTGGAGAATTTGAAAAAGAACAGACTATGTCTAACTACTTAAGTCTAAAAGAAATGTGCTGTAACAATAATCTTAGGCTCTATGGATTCAGCTCATGTTTGAAGTTATTCTAGAATACATCCTCACACTAGAGCATTTATACAGATTCTCTTGTGTTTGTATGATGTCACAGCCAGAAGTGAAGCTAGGATTTACAAAAATCCTCCAAACTCAATGTTAGCGACTGGACGTTTGTGGGTCAGGCTTTTGGGACTCTGGCAAATTTACATTATTGACTTCTCAGGTCCACTGAAATTTTTCATGCAAAAAGAAAGGCTCAGAGTGTGTGGATATCATTATATGTTGAAGAGGAAAAAGACATTAGATTTTTTATGTAAAGTCTCTGATGTGCTTGTCTACCTCACTTTTTATTTTAAAAAGTTCAATGGCAAAACCAAAGCATTTCTACAATTTAGATTTATCCGTGTGGTTCTGTTCTGATCTTCCCTCCATGATAACTAGAACCTACTCAGTGGTGGCTTATCCACAGATGAGGCAGAAAAGCGACAGCACACATGGCCTCTCCTGTGCAGGCTGAACCTTTGCAAGGAATGAGCACTTTTCTGCAGTCACCAAGGAGACAACTTGGCTGTAGAAATGGCTAAGGTTACAAGTAGGAAAGATGAGTCAAGATTTAGAAATCTTGAGTTGAGGTGTTGCTCAATGGCAAAGCAAATGTTTCACTTACATAAGACCCTGAATTGGGTCCTAACCACAACAATCAAACAATGATTTAAAAGGTTTGTGAGATCTCACTCTGACATGTGCATCATAAAAACTATTGTACGTGGTATTTTAAGGGTTCAGATTTATATTTGGTTATGGAGAATGCGAGTTATTTATTTCCTTCTTTCTTTCTTTCCTTCTTTGCTTCTTTCTTTTTTTCTCCCCATCCACCCTTTTTAAAGAGATCTTCATAATATATCTCTGGTTGTTGTGAAATTCACTATATAGATCAAGCTGGTCTTGAACTCACAAAGATCTACCTGCTGCTTGAAATTAAAGGTGTTTACCTCTACACCTAGCCCCATTGTGATTTCTAGTGAAAAGGTTAATTCTGTAATAATCTTGGCCAATCTAGAACCACAAGGCTATAATGTACCCAGCTCACTAAAGTCAGTTTTTATAATTTCAACACAAATAAAAGATTTGATCCAGGGTGACATTAGGATGAGATAGGGTTAGGAATTGAATAGGAAAAACATGTACTCCTTGATCCATTTTATATAAAACATGAATTTCCCAGTGATCCAGCCAGAGGAACACAAAGGAACTTAAATCAGTTGAGAGAGAATGTTGTGACCAAAGAAATTTCATCACATTTGCCCAGGTTAAAATGGTAATATTTTTATCACAATAGAAAGTAAAGTTGTTCAGAAGCTAAAGGAGCATCCTGTCATGGCTGTGTTAGACCTTGTTTATTCTTTTCTGTGTCACCACAGAGACAAAGACTGAGACCCACAAGGTACCAGAAAAATGCTACCCTTCCCATTCAGACCTGAGCATGCTTAAACCATGACCATAAGATGGAATGTTTATAACTCAGGGCCCAGAGGTTAAAAATATAAAATATTGCATATTGTAAAAACATTAAAATTGCACTTATTGGGCAGCATGCATTGCATTCCTGAAATAAGGGCCAATCGTCCATTTGTTATTTCCCACATAGCCTAGGAGACAGGCAAGTGGCCAAGAAAATTAAGACAAAGAGAAGTTTAATAACTTTTATGATGCAAATATGTAATAACTCTCTTAGTACCTCTACTTAGATCAAAGTAATGCATTCCGTGGCCTAATGATTAAAATATAGGTATAGATTTTAAGCAGTAATGGAATTAATGTTAGTAATAGCTTGTTTCATTTTGAATTATTTGATTAGATTCATGAGTTTAATATTACATTAAACTTTATAGGTATGTTTAAAGTAGTAATTCATAAGACTTTAATTATATAGATAGCTGACTCTATATATTCTATTTTGCATCTTGATCTTAAATACAAATTATGTAAAATGCAGAATACCTCTTAAGAATCTCAGAAGCTTAGAAATTGTTGGCTCACCTTTTTTTTTTAAATAAATAGGGGTTCTTTTATATTACTTTATTAGTTTCAGTTCTAGTTCAATTAAAGCGTGAAATTTTGTAATTAGTTTGGGTATTACTTCCGCATCGGAACACTCCTTCCTAGGTAACATCATATGGTGCAAAAATGTTGCCATTTCCTAAAGGACGTTTTTAATAACCCAAAATCTGGTCATTAAAAGTTTTAATAATACAATTTTCTGATTTCTGTTTTAGATTTTTCCTGATGCTCACCAGTAAAACCAAATATACAATTTTTCTTTCTGTAATTAGCGACTAATGACATTAGTCCCAAAAATAACAAAAATATTTTCCGATTTCTAAGTCCCACCTTTGATTGAGATTTTTGTCCTTATGTTTCCTTTGTGAGCATGAGTTCCTTTCTGTGTTTGGTGCATAAATGTTTTTGTAATACCTTCTAGCTGAATATTTTCTTTAATGAATATTAATCTCTTCTGATTAATTTTGACTTGAAGTTTATTTTGTCAAATAGCTACACATGCTTGCTTCTTGGCTTGGAGTATCTTTTTCCATTTTTCTTCCTTGAGGTGATATCTGTTCTTGATGGATGAATTTCCTAGATGCAGCAGGAAAATGGATCCTATTTTCTAAACCAGGGTTAGTCTATGTCTTTTTATTGGGAAATTGATACCATTAATACTGAATTTTTAGTGGCAGTGTTTACTTATTTCTGCTATTTTGTTATGGTGTTGGTGGTTTGTCTTTTACCCCTCTTTTTAACTTTTCATTTACTTTTCTGGGATTTATGTATTCCTTGTGGCTCTTGGGTACAGTTTATCTTTTTAGACTAAAGTTTGCCTTCTGTAAAACTGGAATGGTAAATAGAAATTTCTTACATTTGACTTTATCATGGAATATTTTTTTCTTCATTGTTTGTGATTGGTTGCTTGCCAAGTATAGTTGTCTGGCCAGGCATCTGTGGCCTCTTAGAGTCTGCATCACAATTGTCCAGGCCCTTCTGGCTTTTAGAGTTTCCATTGATAAGTCAGGTATAATTCTAATAGATATGTCTTTATTTGTTTCTTGGCCTTTTTCTCTTACAGCTTTTAATATCCTCTCTCTTCTATACATGCAGTATTTTGATTATTTTCTGTCACTATGGACTTACTTCTCTGGTCCTGTGTGTTTGGTGTTCTGTATGCCTTTGTACATTTATTGGCATGTTCTTCTGATTGGGAAAACTTCATAAAAGTGTTTTATGTATCTTTGATTTGGGTTACTTCTCCTTCCTCTATTCCTATAATTTATAAGTTTGGTCTTTTCATCATGTTCTGGATTTTCTGGATATCTTGATCCTAGAAGTTTATAGACATAACATTTTTGATTGAGTTATCCTCTTCTCTTACCTTATCTTCAAGACTTAAATTCTCTCTTCCGTGTCTTCTGATCTGTTGGTGAGGTTCATCACTGAGGTTTTGTTTCACATCCTAAGTTGTTCATTTCAAGTTATATTTCAATTTGGATTTTCTTTAGTGATTAAATTCTACTTTCATGTCTTGAAATGTCTAATTAGCCCATTTAACTATTTGTGTTTTCACAGTCTTCCTTAAGACATTTACTTATAACCTTTTAGAGGTTCTGGAACATACTCATAACTGTTACTTTGAAAGTCCTTGCCTTACGAATCAGCTACACCGCTTTATTCAGAGATCGTTGGAATAGGGACTGTGGCTTCTGGAATAGACATAGTGTCTTGAATATTAATGTTTGTATCTTTGTCCAGAGATCAAGGTATCTTGAATTATGACCTGTATGTGTTTCTTGGAGTAGCTATCTAGTCTTTTCTTTGTTGGGTGGATGGATGGATGGATGGATGGATGGATGGATGGATGGATGGATGAGTGGATGGTTGATTTTGATCACTCAGGATGCTAGACAAGTATGGTGACTGTGGGATCCCTGGCAGAGAATGTTGCTACAACTCAGTGGATGACACAAAGGATTAGAAATGTGTAGAAGGAGAGGCTGAGTTTGACAGTGGGAAACAGTTGGGGATCCTGGGTTGCCTTCAAGAGATGGAGTCCCCAGGGAATGGAGGTGGATATGGGGGAGAGGATCCTCAGGAAAGTGCAGAAGGATTAAGAGAAAAGCAGAAGAGACTGAAATGAAAGAGCTTAAAAGACATTTTCTAAGTAGTCTTAAGTTGCCTAGTGTACGGAATGCAGTTTCTATAGCTTGAAGGCACCAAAACTTGTCAAGATAGAAATATCTGTTAATGACTCTAAACTTATAGAATAATGGTAACTCAATTTTTTGAAAGAGGCCAGTCGAAACTCTAATGCAGTTTCCCTTCAAAGTAAAGAAAATTCATAATTATGTGAAAGTAATTGCAGCCATTTACATAATTTTATTTTCTCCGTAAGATATATTATAGCATATAAATTATATTGTAACTCCTTTATATCAGAACACACTCAGTTTCTCTACTTCTTTTCCTGTTTTTATACTTTTACATCCTTTTAAAAAAAGCATTTTAATTCGAAATGTGAATTGACATGAAAATATTTTATCTCTTGTTGATTTTCAAATACACATTAAATGATCATTTATATGATATATGACCTGTTCCTTGAAACAAGTCCATTAAATCAGAGCTTTAACATGGTATCAGCGGGAAATTGTCCATATTAAGATGAAGTTATCTATCCATTGCCCCAGAACAAATTGCTTCAATGCCTAACAGCTTAAGTCAACAGACATTGATGGCACACATTTCCTCAGGGCAGCCTTGGTGGGGACACTGGGGCAGGGTTATTCGAGAAGTGCAGTCAAGCTGTTGCCCAGAGATACGGCTTCTCCAAACTTGGCTGGGTTGACGGACAAGCCTCTGAGCTCAGTGCTGTGACTTGGGCAGTCTGAGTCCTTCCTCATATCACTATCATTGTAGGGCAGATATGACTCCCTGCAGTGAAGAATTGAGAAACTGAAGGTATGAGAAATACACATTTACAACCAAATAACAAAAATGGTATACTCCTACTATTCCTTTCCCATACTCTCTTGACCTCACAGATCAGTCCTAGCCTAATGTGGGAAAGTGCCCATTGGGATGTATATTCCAGGAGAGGTGGGGATTTATTTAAGTAGTGTTTCTTTGAATAAAAATTTCCCCTCACAAACGAGATTAAAATAGAAAATGCCTTTTTGACTTTACATATCAAAATCTGTCAATTTCTTTTAACTGTCAAGGGCACTTGTTTATCTCTTTGAATTCGATAATCATCAAATTGCTGAACTTTAAAATGATTTAAAGGAATTCTCTACTTCCTTCTCTTGAAAAAAACCTTCTAGAATCAGTACTTTCTGGAAGATCTTTGAATTTTAAAATGACATAAATGGTAACATTTATCAATGAAAGATGTCTGCTTCCATACATATAAATCCTCTTTCTTATAAGTATTTGTCTTTCATAACAATATATTAATGATTTTTATCCCTTAATATCTAAGCTGTTCATCCCCTTTGTTTTCTGTTCTACTTTATACAGGGTCTTATGTAGCCCAGGCTTGCCTGGAACTTGCTGTGGGTAGAGGACTCTTGCTCCCAGCTCATCCACCTCTAAGGACTAGTATTGCCAGACTGTATCACCTTTACCCATTTTTCCCTGTGTTTTTCGGTTCTGTTAAGTTATGTTACTATGGAACATAATTTTCTCAACAGTATCTTAGCTCACTTGAAATGCAAAGAAGATCATGTCGTGTCATGGGTGCAAAAAATTCTGTTGTGGCTTTATTACTGGGGATTTTGTTAAACAATTTGTCTTTCTTTTCTTCAAATAACAGAAACATCGCTGATTATATACTCTGATCTTTTTATCCTAGGTCTCCTAAAAACCCAGAGCAGAAAATCATTAAGAGAGTGATCGCTCTTGAAGGAGATATTATAAGGTAGGTGCCCAGACTACTGCTTTTTAACTTAAAAATCTAGGTCTCTAGACTTGTTTTTCAATGATTATTTGAAATTAAAGTAAAATACGCCTGGCAATCCAGAACTTCGGACACACTTCCCTTAGGCTTCATTTAGTGAACGTCAGGAACTGTCTCAGGACGGAAGGCACGCACGAGGTTACTGAGCACACCATTCTCCCTAAATTATAAAACATACGATGATTATCAATTGAACCAAGATTAACCACATATTCTGAGCATTAAATTACTACTTTCAGGTATCAATGATAGAACAATTATATTAATATTGGGACATCAATATGTATTTTAGAAATTTTTGAGAACATTTCATTGTTTAAGAATCCCAAACACAAACTTATAGACTCCTTTATAACCACGGACATCAGGACAAGGTGGACAGGAATTGAAGCACACATTTCTGGTTAAAAATGAGTGTTGAAATTGCAGACAGCATTGGAATAATCAAAAGTTCGAGCAATAGATAGCAAAGTCTTCTTTATTGTACTTGCCGATCTAAACAATATTTGAGGATGGCAAGAAAGCCATTAGTGCACGATGCAGCTCATTCCGATTACCTGCTTTTGAAGTAAGGCGTAGCCAAGTGTACACAAAATAACGGACAAATGCTTCGAAAAATTATATTCAAGAAGTTTTCTGATTCTGTTTCCACCCAAAACTCCATCCTAAAAACTCTTGTTTTCAGTTTTCAAGCAGAATTGAGATCAGCAGTGTAAAGATGTTCCGAGGGTCACTAGAGTCCCCAAGAGCCTTTTTGGGAGTTCTATGAGAGCAAAATTACTTTCTTCATGGTCGAAGGATGTCATTTGTATTTTTGTTTTGTTTTACTTTACTGTTTTGCTATTGTTCATGAAGGATGGAGTTTTCCAGATATATGATATTGTGGTAGACTAAATAAAAAAGCAGTCACCACAGCCCAGCTATGCAGCGATGAGTGAAACAAAGGAGGAAGGACTCAGAGCCAAGCTTTAATTCTAGTTTAAAGTCTTTTTCAAAAACACTTTTGCTAATTAATTCCAAAAATAATCATCCTTTATTGCTTTGTGTCTTTAAGAGGAGAAGGATCCAGAAGGATCCATTTCTTTTTCTTCTGTCTGTCTGTCTGTCTGTCTGTCTGTCTGTCTGTCTGTCTTCCTTCCTTCCTTCCTTCCTTCCTTCCTTCCTTCCTCCCTCCCTCTCTCTCTCTCTCTCTCTCTCTTTCTTTCTTTCTTTCTTTCTTTCTTTCTTTCTTTCTTTCTTTCTTCCTTCCTTCCTTCCTTTCTTTCCTTCCTTCCTTCCTTCTTTCCTTCCTTCCTTCTTTCTTTCTTTCTTTCTTTCTTTCTTTCTTTCTTTCTTTCTTTCTTTCTTTCTTTCTTTCTGAAACCTTGGCACCTGGTTATCTCAGTGCCCTAGACTTTAAACTGGTGAGAGAATACACACATACAGTGGTTTCTAAGAGCCTTCATAGGTGTTAAAGGGCCAGGCCACAAGATAATAAACCATTTCCTGATGAACTTACTTATTTCCGTTTGGGATCCCTTTCTTACAAGTACATATCTGAAAATGCTTATAGGAAGTTGCTCCTTATAAGCCCTGGGGGTCATTAGTCTAGCATAGCCTTCCTTTGTCACAAGCAGGGGCTCTGATATGTGACATGCCCTTCCAGTCCTATTTTCCCTTGGCTATTACTGAATTTCCTATGAGGCAAGCTAAAACTAAATGTGACTTTTCAACATTTGCTTTCTTGGAAAGAATTTGATATTTTCTAAAGAGTATTAACAAGCAAACAACCCCCTTTAGGTTTTAGTATACATACCATGAGTTTCGTACTATTTTTAACTTAAAATTTGAGATAATCAGACAACTTCATAGAGGTGTGAACTCTTCAGAGGTCAAGTTCACTGCTAAAGGGTTAGCCCAGTATTCTATGTAGTGTTCTATTAACTAAGTTGCCTCTGCTTATAAATGTCCCAAAATATATTCTATGGAGTATCTGTTGCGGAGATATCTTGGAAAATAAAGGGAACAGTTACCAAGAATCAGCTCCCTGAAGAATAGCAAGAGACTAACATGACAACTTCTAGTTTCATTCAGTTGTACCCTGTATCCACATTGCTGTCTCTTGCCTTTTTTTTTCAGTTGACTTTTGTCCCATTATTTCCTGCTGCCTTCATTGGGTGTACCGCATGTCCCAATAATGTGATAGAAATCTCAGTTTTCTCTCTGAGGGACAGAGCTATGGTGTATCTATTAGATGGACTGCTGGTCAAGCTAAGTTTGGGATAGATGGCCTTTCCTGGTGTAGCTCCACGGTAGGGAGACCAAGTGACCTAGAAAGCATCACATAGTTAAAGCCAAGCTGTGGTAAGGAGTTTGTTGGTAGGAATGACAGGTACTAAGAGGGATCCCAGAACAGAGCATTGCAATTAGCGTCACTTAGCTTAGCATTACCTTTTCAAGTCTCAGTTCAATAAACTTGTAATCTGTTCTCTTTAGTAGTGGCTTTGACTCTATTCCCTAAGGAAGATTAACTTTTTAAAGTTTTATTTTTAATTACAGAAATAGTTTGGCTTTATTGAATGGGAGATGCTATGAAGAACATCCTTGCTTATAAATACTACTTAATATTGTAAACTAAATAGGCTAAAATGGAAATAATAGTAGTCATGAAAGTATAAAGTTTGGGTTATTTTTATTTTTATTTTTGGGTCTAGCTCCCCTCCCTGGAAGCCTTTAAATTTTTTTTTAATTTTAAAAGATATTATAAATATAAATAAGTTACAAACTGTCCTAGTTAGAGTTTCATTGCTATGAGGAGACAATATGACCAAGGCAACTCTTACAAAAGAGAACAATAATTGGGACTGGCTTACAGTTTCAGAGGTAGTTCATTATCAGCATGACAGGAAACATAGCAGCATGCAGGCCCACTTGGTGCTAGAAGAGCCAAGAATTCTCCATCTCGATCTGCAGGTAGCAGAAGGGGACTGTCTTCTGCAGACAGCCAGGGGGAGGCTCTCTTCCAAACTGAGTGTAGCTGGAGTAGTACGAGACCTCAAAGGCTACCTACACAGTGATACACTCCCTCCAACAAGGCCACACCTTCTAATGTGGCCAGTTCACATGGACCAAACATATTTAAACCACCACACGCCAAAATTAACTAGTCCCAAAAACTATATAGAAAGTTTTTATATGTGTTTTTCAATACTACTCAGAATTTACTTCTCAGAAGGCATTCATTTTTTACTCCCCCTTTAAAAAAAATTCTCCCTTCCCTCCCCAAAGTCTCTATCCCCCACCTCCCTTCTCTAGATGCACTCCCTCCCTCAGAAATGAACAGGCCTCCCAGTGACATCAACCAAACATGGCATAACAATACTACAAAAAAGACCAGGCACATACCATCACAGCAAGGCTGGGCATGGCGGCCCAGTAGGAGAAGGGCTCCAGGAGTCAGCAAAAGAGTCAGAGACAGCATGGGACATTTATTTAAAAGTCAAAGAAATGTGATCTTTAAATTCCGAAGTTTAGACACTTCAATATAACTTTTGAAATTAATTTTAGATGATCTGGTTATATCTCATTTAACCAGTTCATGTACAGGTGTGCTCCCCCCTCTGTCCTGTGGTCTACATGAAACAATGCAGCTCAACACAGACTTTTATTCTAAAAACATGATTTTTGAGTTTGTGATTTGAAATAACTGATTTGCATGTTTCTTAATCATGAATTTCGTAAGTGGCATCATAGTACCTTAATTCTAAAAGGTTGGATGCTCTTGAAGAACCTTAATTCCATTAATTTAATGATTTTTTGACATGGGTACTAGAGAGACATAGTGAACAAAAAGAGACATTTATCCTTCGTTTGCCTACATACCTGTGGTTGGGGATGGACAGTGAGTCTACATATGCATGCATGAACACGTATAGGTAAGATAAGATATGGTGGGAAGTGGTGTTTAAAAGAGGTGCATTTTAGGTAAGGGATCCCCTGCAAACTTCTCTAAGGTTTGGAAGTTAAGGGAAGGAGACAGTGAATCGTAGTAGGCAGAGGAAAGATAATCAAACCAAGGAAATGGCCAATGCAAACTGGAGAAGGGTACAAATTAGGTGAGAGTTCAAGGTCTTGCAAGAAACCCGCACACATAAAAAGAAAGTTGAGATGTTTTTAGAGGTTTGCAGAGCTCGGTGGGTCTAGGCAAGGGCTTCAGTTTTATTTTAGTAGATGGCCAGCCAGGTATTTTTAAAGAATTGCTGTTTGCTCTGTGCAAAAAGATTAACCACTAACAGTGTGACTCTGAAAACTACTCAGAATATTCTCTTGAAGTTCAGTCAAGCTTCTCATGAGAATAGTTAACGGTCTTTGTTTGTGGCATGTGTGATAACTGCTTTGATTTATTTCCAGTGACCCAGATAAAAGCAGTCACATTATTTATAATCCGCTGATTATGATTGATATTGACAAAGTAAAATATGGAGTTAGAAGTATTTCTTCAGCGAGTTCAGTCAATATCTGAGATTGGAAATGAGGAGACGTTGAGAGGTCTGGATTTTGTATCTTAACGTCGTCAACATTGGTGAAAACCACAGGGTGACTTTTTTTTATTGTTTTTTTTTTTTTTTTTTTTAGATTCTCTGAAGCTTTTAGTTAGGCAGGGCCTTACTTTCATAATGTTGACCCTGCTGTGTATGCTTAGCTATGACAGTAACAGTGAGAAGCTAATGAAATTAACATCTAGACATACTTATCAGTTCCACCATAGCTATTTGCTTTTTAATGTGAATTTTTTATGACTCTCACAGAAACACTATTTTAGAAAAGCATAAAGCGAAGAAAAATCTCCCCACTGAACTAGAGCACATTGACCCGCATCAGCCACAATTAAAATGTCCGAAGCATCATCTCTGCATGTAGGGACAGCCGTTCATCTGTTTGACAGATCTCCCCTGGACAGGCAGCAGTGAGGCCTTGTGTCACGCCTCCTCTTTTAGAATCTGGGGTTCTTTCACGTAGGTAGCAATGTCAATGAAGGAGGAATATAGATTCTTAGTCCCCATGCCAGGGTAGCCATATAATTTATCACCTAAACCATGGCACTCTGAAGAGAGAGATTCGGATTAGTTATGCATTAGGCTCATCAACATAATCCGCAATCGCGAGAAAGACTGTAACAAGCATAGGCCTGAGGAGTGAAGTGTAGTCTCCTGTATCATCCACTTCCTACACTTTGATTTTCTGTTGTTGCTGACCTTCCCTTTCAGATGTACCCTAAAAAGTGTCTCCCTATGCAGAGCAACTTCTAGGTTTCAGGAAGGAACAAGATGAAGGGGGCTGGGTCCTGCCCATACCATAGTCACTTCCTGCTGGACGATGCAGGGCCAGACGATCTGGAAACTGAATTGATATGGCAGAGCACTTGGAGGCAGGCATCCTGGGTCTTTTTGGGTTTTTTTTTTTTTTACTGAAAAAGCATTTACATGATAATTGCTTTCTAAGTTGAAAGACTACATTAGAAAACATCAAAACATCCTCATTTATTAAAAATAACTCCAGTATTAACAAAATAAAAACCCACTGAATCACTAGAAATTAAGTGTTGTAAAGCCGCTGATAAAATGGACCGATGAAGAGATGGAAATTGATGTTGGCCTATCTCAGATTGTTGAGTCACACTGTATTCCAGCAAATGGTTAAGCATTATAAGACAGAATAGAAAATGGATTGAATTTTTTTCAGTAAAACTACACGATGCCGTCCAAATAACATCTTTGTGGTTAGTGTACCAGCTCAGAATAATAGAATCCTATGACTATCCATGAAGAACATATATTGGTTTACTATGTTTTAGTATTTTTCTGTAAACTAAGAATTAGGGATGCCTTTGTTCCCAAAAGAAGGAATATATAAAAAGAAGCTTATGTTTAGGATAAAGCCTGGTGGATAAAACATTTTGGAGCATGCAGGCTAATAGATTTGTAATTCTCAATGTGATCAGGGTGGGTGGTTGCCGAGAGATCAGTGGGAGTTTATGCACTGCTCTTAGACACTGGTAACCTGAGCAGAAGGTTTGCAGAAAACTCCCAAGTCCTTTAGTCGGGTTGACATTGATCCATGAATTATTCTGCCATAACAATGACATGGTACATTCTAAAATAACACTAGGCTCTGACCAGTGACACTACTTAATGGATAAGGACTTGAATTCTTAGGTTTCTTGGGCTTTTGTTAACCTAGTGTAGAAATGATTACTGCAGTGTGGAAGTCTTTCTTACTTTTTTTCCTTACTAAAGCATTAAAAATTTGTGGGCGATCCTTGCCTTTGTAGAATTATAGATGTAGGAGATTATTTCTATTGATACTCTTAAATCACGGCATAAAAATGAGATTTCTAGTAAAGAATATATGAATATATGTTTTAGCAATTGACACTTCTAATCATGGCAGAGACGGAGAGAAAGACAGAGAGACTGAGAAATGGGACTTTTATAATGCCATTACTTTTTATCTCAAAATTATTTCTATAATCAATTTAGCAATATAAGTATTGTTAGAGACATATAGCAAACATATCTGAGGCTTGGCCTTGAGAATGTGACACTTGCTGACACCCTTTAGATTTAGTTGCCTTCTGATCCTATGACGGTGCTTCTTATTATGGTGGTGCTCCGCCTCCCCAGACAGTGGTTTACCTAAAAAGTTTTGTATTGTGATACCTCCTGTGTCTTAAGAAATGTTCTGCCATAGTTAAACAGTCTTCACTTTTATTCATTTCTGCCGAGCTGCCCATTCATTCATTCAGTGTGACAGGTAAGCTCTGGGCATACAGAATGGATTCTGACTGTCTTGATTTAGATTCCAAAAGTGCCTCTTGCTATGTTACCTTGACAAATTACCTAGTTCTATAAAACTAATTTTCCTCATCGTAAACTTGACATTATCCTATCATATATTCCATAGAACCTCCTTGAAAGAAATCATGTGAAACAATTGATATAACATGACTAGCACAAAGCCCAGGACATAATATGTGTTTTTATAGGCCAGATTGTTATAATTGTTTTTAATGAGGGCCTTGTATTTATTGTTTTCCAGATGCTATTGAGTTTCATTGTTAGAAATTGCCAAATGTCGTAGGTAATTCTTACCCTTTGTAACATTCATAGTGAAGCAAGAGTAGCAACAGAAGAGATACAGTGTAACAAGAAAATTGTTACTGTGAAGATGTTCTAAAGGCTTTGGGGACTTTGTATGGGAGTGATGTAGAGGGGTGGTATCTAGTGGGCCTGAGGAACTTGGCTATTTTGATCAAAACTGGTAAAAGTAGAAGGTGCAGAAAGATCTCAGTTTCCTTTTTAACCACAAAGTATTGCATGCTGGTTAAGGGAAGGGCAGATACTCCTGCAATGTATAAGACAAAAAGAAAACTCCCTCTTTTTCCCTTATCCCTAAGCATGCCCCTAGACATATATATATATATGTTTATCTGTCTTTTTAATCCACATCTCCTAGAAGAAACTTGAACCTATGAGGGAGGTAGTGTGACTAGAGCTCCTTTTATGTTTTAAATATTTTACAGATACATTTGAGATTCTGAGACATTTTCTATGTGTATATTACACTAACATATCTGTGTTGCTATAATACACTAGTGTATCTCACATAACAAATTTTGTAATTATTTATTAAATAATGATCCTAGTAATAACATATATAAAATATCTATAGATATATTACTGGGTGACAGTGTTGTACAACCTAGATAAACTACTCAGAAAGTTAGGGGAAACAAAAGTAAAATGAATATTGAACAACCTCCTCATACTTGACATTGTTCTCACTGAGGTCATAGTTTTGTGTTACTGGCATCTTGTCCTTCTTAGGCTATCCATGAGATCATGTGTCTGAGGTGTTTCAGAGAAGTATAATAACTTAAATACAAAACAGCTGTCTGATGAAAAGCCTCAGATGCTGTGATGAGGGAGGGAGTCCTCAATCACAGCTCCATGATTCAGTTTAAGGCACAGTGATCAGTTTCTGACTTTTGATGCTCTTCTTGGGTATCCCTTATACTTCTCTCAGATTGGTTTTGGGCTGTCACCCCTCCTCATCTTCCCACTTGGACATACCAGGTGAAGTGTTCTGTGGAGAGAATGTTCCCTAGTAGCAAGCATATCACACTCAGAGACAGATAGTTAACATTTGAGCTCCTTGCCCTGCTGATCCAATTGCAGTTCTTAGTAGTAGGCCTTTCTAAGGATGTGAACTCCAAGTCAAATAGAAATACTGCCTTAGACTAGAGAATACTAACTTTTTGTACACTCCTTTGAACTAAATATTGATTTTTATTTTTCTTTTACCCACAGTAATGTAAGCTGTCAAATATTTTGAAAAGACATATAAGTGTAATTATCACTGTAGGATGCTCAAAAGATTGCCTTTTAAAATACTTTCTTGAAACAGAAGTTTAGAAAAAATATTTCAGCCTGAATAATAGCTAAGGAACCGACAGCTCTTCTGACCTGGGCAACTCCTGTTAATCTTATTTAAGTTTATATTGACTGCTGTTCCTCCTTTGAAATGTTCAGAGGGAAGATTTAGATCAAGGAACAGATACCCATTCAAGATATTGATTGCGTTAATTATGGATGCTTTTAAATTTTTACAGTTTTATTTTTTTGTGTACTAGGGACTTTTCAGTGACCCCACACAATGAAAGGTATATGTAGGTTACATATGGAGTTAGGACGTGAAGAGGCCATTCCAGCTGTTTGCTTTACAAGTCGTACAACCTCAGCAGCCATTCACCTCGATAAGTCTGATTTGTTTATCTGCCCCTCTTTGGGACTGATCTGAAGACAGAATAGGATAATGTACCCATGTCTTGTTAATTTGAACATGCTGTAAGTTCAATTATCATAAACATTTTCTGTTTGACTTTTCCAAAGTTTAGTAGAATGCCTTCCTTGCTTGCCCCCTTTAAAAATATCCAATTTTTGCCGTTAATATTGAAATAATTCATATACTGCCCCATATGTTATGAACATAGCACTGTTTTGAAAAATCAAACACAAATTGGTATCTTATCATGGTGACACTCTTTTTTGTGTGATCATACCTTTTAAGTTGCTGAGTTTTCAGATAACAGTGTTGTCTGGGTATTCTTATCTCATGTAGCTGACATTTTATAGTATTCGATCAGCAGCTAATTTCTCCCTTCCCCCAGCTCTAGGGAATCTCCATCCTATTCTCTACTTCTAAGGGTTTATCATTTTAGTTAACTCATGTAAGTATAGTCATGTGATATTCATGTTTCTGGGATGAGCATGATGTTGTTGGCATGAAATACCCAAGGTTTATCCATATGGGTGGATATGTGGATGTGATAGTTTGTATTTGCTTGGCTAAGGAAGTGGCCCTGTTAGAAGGTGTGACCCTATTGGAGTAGGTGTGGCCTTGTTGGAGTAGATGTGTCATTGTGGGTGTAGACTTTAAAACCTTCTTCCTAGCTTCCTGGAAGCTAGTCTTCCACTAGCAGTCTTCAGATGAAGATGTAGAGCTCTCAGTTCTTCCTGAACCATATCTGCCTAGGTGCTGCCCTGCTCCCACCTTGATGATGATGGACTGAACCTCCGAACCTGTAAGCCAGCCTCAATTCAATGTTGTTCTTTATAAGACTTGCCTTGGTCATAGTGTCTGTTCATAGTAGTAAAACCCCTAACGAAGACAGTGGGATTCTCATCTCCTTAGGGCTGAAAATAAAACCACATTTTCTTTATCTGTTCATCTATTGATGGATATTGAGATTTGTCTTACATTTCAGAACATTACATGGTCTTTGGAACTTCCAACATTGTGATGGTTATATTAGGTTGTCAACCTGATTACATCTAGAATTAAATAAAACCCAATCGTCTGGGCATACCTGTGTAGAAATTTTCTTAATTAAATGATTTGAAGTGGGAAGATCCAGTTTTAATTTTAATCTTTTGAGGTGAGAATTTCCACATTTAGTCTGGGCCATGCTTTCTACTAGCAAACTGTAGAAAGACATGGAAAGAGAAAGCTGGTACTTAGCCTTTTCCCCTCACTCTCGATTCACTTATTTAGAGCCTGCTTCTTTGGGATTCATGTTCCAATGTATATGGACGGTCAGCTGAGATACCCAGTCTCACAAGTAGTGGATTCTTGGACTCTCTGTTGGGAGACAGCCATTGTTGGACTACCTATATATACTGGGCATTCTAGACTATGTTGTACATAGTCTGTAAACCATGCTAATAAATCCCATACATATATTTACTCTGTCAGCTCTGTTCTGTTAAAGAACCCTAATTAATACATATGTAGACCAGGTTGTACATGAATTCACAGAAATTTGTGTGCCTTTGTCTTCCAATACTATGTTTTAAGGTATGAACTACCACACCCAGCAGGAAGAATATTGAATGAACATAATTAATAATCTTTCAAGCCTTATTTTAATTCCTTTAGGGAAGCATTACCTAGATCATTGTTTTTTTGTTTTCTGAGAAACCTTCATAATGTTTTCTGTAACAGCCATACCATTTCATATTCCCAGTGACTAAAATCATCTTGAGAAAGAACAAAACTGAAGGCATCATATCTACTGATTTGCTATATATGGCACTGTTACAGTAATTAACATAATATGATATGAGTTTATGTTATATATAGGAAATGACCATCAGATGTTTTGGGTTTAAGAATGGGACTGAACAAAATTACTTGTTTGAAGAACTTTATTAAAAGAAAAGGCCTTCCGACTGCTAGAGTCACCATCAGGCTTTGAAGTAGAGAATGTTAGGAGAGATAGGTGGGAGAGCACTTTAAATCTCCTGGCTAGAAATTCCTTGAGAAAGTTCCTTAAAGTGACAAAGTAGATGTGGTGGTTTGAATATACTTGCCCTAGGGAGTGGCACTATTAGGAGGTGTAGCCTTGTAGGAGGAAGTGTGTCAGTGTAATGGTAGGCTTTGAGACCCTCCTCCTAGATGACTCGAAGACAGTCTGCTCCTGGCTTCCTTTGGATGAAGATGTAGGACTCTCAGTTTCTCCAGCACCATGCCTACCAGCATGTTGCCATGTTTCCTACCTTAATGATAATGAACTGAACCTCTGAACCTGTAAGCCAGTGCCAATTAAATGTTGTCCTATTCAGAACCTGCCCCACATGTGGCCCATACAATACAGCCACCAAACTGGAAAAGATGGATGAAGCAAAGAAGTGTAGGCCGACAGGAACCAGATGTAGAGCTCTCCTGAGAGACACAGCCAGAATACAGCAAACACATAGGCGAATGCCAGCAGCAAACCACTGAACTGAGAATGGGACCCCCCGTTGAAGGAATCTTAGAAAGGACTGAAAGAGCTTGAAGGGGCTTGAGACCCCATATGAACAACAATGCTAACCAACCAGAGCTTCCAGGGACTAAGCCACTACCCAAAGACTATACATGGACTAACCCTGGACTCTGACCTCATAGGTAGCAATGAATATCCTAGTAAGAGCACCAGTGGAAGGGGAAGCCCTGGGTCCTGCTAAGACTGAACCCCCAGTGAACGTGATTGTTGAGGGGAGGGCGGTAATGGGGGGAGATAGGGAGGGGAACACCCATAGAGAAGGGGAGAGGGAGGGATTAGGGGGATGTTGGCCCGGGGAATAACAATCAAAATGTAAGTAAGAAATACTCAAGTTAATAAAGATGGAGAAAAAATGTCCTATATAAGAGTTGCCTGTGTCGTGGTGTCTCTTTACAGCAATGGAAACCCATACTAAGACAGGAGGCAAGCTAACAGCCGTGTACAATATGAGAGGAGTGTGAAAGGAAAATGATATGCCCTTTGTTTTCTCCTCAGAAATTTGGGAAATAAAAGGAATTTTCTTATTTTCTAGAGGTTCCCATACAGAACGTAAAAATCTACACCATGCTGTGGTTGGTGTTGTGCTCCTCTGCCTCAAGGCTACAAGATAGGTATATAGTCTACTTAATGCTTACCCCTTGCCTCTTAGGCTAAACCAGACTAAATAATAAAGCAGGGCGTAGAACTTCCTGCCAGACACTAAAGTCTATGGGGAGAGGTTAGCTGGCTTCTGAGGACTGGAGGGAGGCGCTTGAGGGTCTGTGCTCTAGTAGCTTAGAGACAGGGGTACAGAAGAATACATAAGAATGGAAAACCTTTATTCTCAACTGATCTCTGCGGAGTGTCAAGAAGATCCAATAGAAAGGGACAGTGTCATTAACAGTGATATCCTGCAGAACATTGAAACTGGATCTTTGGTTTTTGTTTTTGTCCAATGATAGGATTTTTTTCTTTTTTTTCTTTATTCAAATCCACACAGCATAGTGTGGATTTTTAACTTTCTGTATGGGGACTGCTAGAAAATAAGAAAATTCCTCTTGTTTTCCAGGTTTCTGAGGAGAAAATAAAGGTTGTATCACTTTTCTTCAGCAGCCCCTGCTCACCTCCTAGTCTCTCTCCCTTACATAGCTTCTGCCCCTATTCCATCCCCTTCTCCTTTGAGAAGCGGGGAGGTCCCTCTGGATATTCCTCTACCCTGGCATATCAAGTCTAGGCACATCCTCTTCCGCTGAGGCCAGACAAGGCAGCCCAGATAAGAGGAACAGAATCTCTATGCAGGCAACATAGTCATGGACAGCCCCTGCTCCAGTTGTTGGGGGACCGACATGAAGATCAAGCTATATTTCTGCTATATATGTGGCAGGAGGGGCTTATGTCTAGCCCAAGTATGTTCTTTGGTTGGTGGTTTAGTGTCTATGAGCCCCCAAGGGTCCAAGTTAGTTGACTCTGTTGGTCTTCTTGTGGAAACTAGCTCTTTATCTCATACCATACACAAAGGTCAACTTATAATGGTTTACAACCAACAATAGGACTTACTGAGAAGGCATAGTAGAAAAGTTTGATGACATTAGTGTTGGCAATGATGTCATGAATATGATAAAAATCCTACATAAAATCACTTAAAACCTTCCATGTGAGTGCTCAAATACAGCCTATGACTAAGTATGGCTCTTGACCTGTCTTCCTGCTATAGCTTCATGTTTATAAAGAACTTCACTTTCGATTCTTTCTTATCTCTGTACCAGTGATCAACATATGTTTTATGAAAGGCCTGTTATTACATATTCTCAGCTGCATACACCATGCTCTCTGAAAAACATTGATTTCTGGTACTGTAACAAAAAAAATTATATGAAAAAACTTTAAAACACCATGCCTGGAAACAGATGTAGATTTACATTTTGCCCATGAGCTAAAGTTTGCTGAACCTTGGTTTAGATTGTCCACGTTAACTAAATCAATAGGAAGCACGAAACATGCATCCAATTTGGCTAGTAGTTTAGAGGAAAACAGTGCATCCATTGGTGTTATATTGGCTGAGGCAGAGGGAGCATGTTGATTGTTGAAATGCTAGCAGCCATGGAGGCACAGCCAGACAAAATGGATCCTTGGTCTGAACTGAGCAAGAAGAATTATGCTTCAAGAACTCCACAAGGGTCCTTCAAATAGGGAGTAGCCACATGCTCAAATAAGAGAACACTAAACTTCATTTCCCAACTAGTTTCTTTTTAATGTAAAAGGAATAGACCTGCACACAAGCAACTTATATCCACTGCTATTTTTAGTTCTTTGTCCTTGAAAGCTCGGTATCATTAATTAGAATGACAGCTATTGTTTGGTTGTTTGGGCTCAACCTGCCTGCACTGTGCCAAGCTAGCAGTACAGGAAGAGTTACTTCTTTAAAGGAACATAATTCTTCAATTTGTTTACATTTATGGAAAACATTCTGATATTGTCTAGCTTACTGGTAGACAACCTATGCATGTCATAATGTCTTAATCTCAAATATTAATGATCCCCACATTCCAACTGTTCATTCTAAATTCGACACTATGTTAGCTGTTTTGTAAAATAAAAAGATATTTGTTGATAGAACTATTAGGTATAAAGTTAAGCCAAGAGTGCCCCTAGTTTTCTCCTTTAGAGTGATATTGTATGAGAGCCTCACTATTTCTCAGTGGAAAAACTAATATAAGGATTTGGTATTGGGCACCCTGGTGGTTGTGATTCAAATGAGAACTTTAGTGAAAAAGACTGATTTTATTACGATTATTATTAGGAGACTGACAGTTGTTAGTATTCTATTTAAGAAGAGTAAATTGTATATTTGAGGTATGCTAACTAGCAAGCTATTAACTTTGTGCTCTGCTGCAGGACACCTGGGAACCCGGGAGTTTTTCTACTTTGTTTATTACGCAAATAAATTCTCCTCCCAGAGCGTGCTGCAATACTCTGATTTTAATATGCAGGAGGAGCAGGCAGTAATAAATGCTCGCTCCCATGCTGCCTCACCTCTAGGTGCTTTGAGACTTCCAAAGAGCAGTTCTGGAGTCTGGATTTCAATTTTACACACATCAAAAAGTAAATGACTATTTAATCTTTTACTATAACATGAAGAGGAGCAAGTAATACATTCTGGAATGGAGTTGAGTAGGATGGAAAGGCAAAAGTGAAAGATTTTCTATTTCAGATGAAAGTGTAATGAGCAGCTAGCTTTACCAAAGCACGGGGTATGACAATAGAGGAGGGAAGAATGAACAGATTAGAACTTGGTCTGTGCATGGGAAAGTAAGGTGACCTTTAATGGAATTCCGGGCCGTCTTTGGGGGATTATGTAAATTAAGCTTCTGAATTGGATAGAATACAACTATCATGAAAATCAAGAGAATGCTTGCTACATGATGGAAATTGAAATGAACCCTAAATTGATGTTTCAGCCCCAGTATCCTCTCAAGACTTTCAAAAAAATAATGCTTTTCTTTATTATTAAAGCCTGCAATGTCCTTAGCAATAAAGTGGAAAGAAATCAAGAAGGAAGCTGGTGAAACTTCTGCCCACAGCGAGTGAAGTGTCACTGTGTACTGTCTTTACGTCTGTTAGTAGGAGGCTTTAACCTCTCTTATTTGTATTTTCATTAGAATGTTCTCATTACTAGTAAGAATGAATAGTGCACATATTTACTAACTTTGTATTTTTTTCTGAGACATGCTAGAGAATTCTGAATTTTCAAAGATAGTACTTAATGTTGTCTTCTCAACTGGAACATTAAATATTTAATATGACTCCTTGTCATATTTCGATCAAATATATTGTATGATTTGCTTGTAGTCTTATTAATTCTTGGGAACATTTAAAGGAGTGGGGTATATAAACATTTTAAAAATTAATCAATTTCATTTTCCCCAGCTTCAGATCTATGCTGTATGCATTTTTTGAAAAATATGACATACATTCTATACCTCCCCCTATTGACTATATCATTATTCGTGAGGTGATGCTGATCTGCTGACTTTTGCAAACACATAGAAGGAAGAGTACCCTATAAATTTTATACCTTTATTTTCTCAATATTTAACATTTGGAAAATAGTAGGAGAAATACTTTAGAAGACCATGCATGTTGTTTAGTATATGTTTGTTCTCAGGGAGAGGCTCCTCTTCTTGTAGACCTTGTGGTCTCTTGGTCTCAGGATCACTGTCCCCTGGAAGCTTGTTGAAAACGTGGATATGTGAATCTCACTCCGTCCGTGTGCAATGAGACATTCTGGGCACGAGTCCAGCAAACCCCGTGGGCTTATAGACACAGTGGAATTCGCAAAACTGTTTTGGTATCGCTTCTCACTGGGTGAATTTGAGCTGGCTTTGCAGCCTCTTTTGACTATGTGGTCAATAAAAATGGTGATTTCTTCCCAAAGGATAACTTTGAACATCTTAAATCACAAGTCTCAAAGCTTGGACCAGTCTCAAGTCTCCAGCAGGACCACTACTAGGGCTTTGCTTGACCTTAAGCTACCACTGCTGGGTTTGGGGTGGGGAAATGCACGCAATGGTGTCAGGTCCTCTTGATCCTCTGATGGAAACTGTCAGATCTTAATCACCACTTCCACTCATTAGGGTTTGGGGGAGATGGCTTTAGATCACTTTGTAATTTCTACATTCTAAATGTAGGGTTCAGAAAATGGAAAGCACTTGAAGATTTGGGGACTAAATATACCTCTCAGCTCTTAAGTTTTTGATAGTTAAATATTATGCAGAGAAAGGGGGACTGGCCAATACATGCACCTTGTAGGATTAACACGTGGAAGAGTGTTTCCTTGTTCAAGAGTGAAGTCTATGCTCCCTGTAGCAGACCCTTTGCTATGAGGCACCTAGAGATATCTCCGGAGCTCCTTAAGGGCAGAGTGCAGCAGCAGGAGAGCGAGCAGCTCGGTAGCTTGCTAGTTTTTCTGACTTGTTCCGGAGCTAGTGTGGCTTGCATCCTAGTTGGCTTCCCTCTCACCCTTGCCAGCCCATCACTTAGTCTTCCAGGAGAATGAATGTTATTCTCATTCTGGAACTACATTCTTTAGCACAACACAAAGAGAGACCATCTTTATGTGAATGACTTGTCTGCTCTGTTCTCTTCACTCTGGCCTAGCCACTCCAGGAGGTCGAGGTTGCCCAGCAGCTGCCTGCCTTTTGGGATGCTGCTGTTTTTGCAGGAAACAACCTTCCTTTTGTCTTGGTCTTTTTTGTTTTGTCTGGCCGGCTTCTACTCAGCAATTCTATTTCTAGGAATATACCCAGCAGATGTACTGGCTCCTGAGTTCAAAGAAGTGTCTGTGATCACTGCGTGGCTTAAAATAGCAGGAGACTGGAAGCCTTCTGAATAAGTGGTACAACTGAGGACAAGAATGGTCTGGAATAATTAAGAAAAACAAAGGAGTGTTCTATATGCGCGTGTTTGTGTATGAGTAAACTCTCTAGATTAGTTACCACAATGTCTCAGACCCTGGCTGCTGTTTCCTTCAGGACTTTTTAAAATTTTCCTCGCAGCCAAAACTTGGAAGGAAATATTAGTAAATGAGTAGTACCTTTTGCCTTTCAAAGACATTGGAATGTCTAAGGTTTGAGGGCAGTTTTTTACTGTGTACCCTTTTCTTCTGTATGTTTTAGTGTCTCTTATACATGAATAAACACTCCTGCTCAGGGACACACACACACACACGTGTATGTGTAAGTGTATAAAGAAATACATAAATGTCATCTATGTCTATAAAATGTCTAAAAATTGAGCATATAAACTATGCTCAATTCAATTATTGTTTTATTAAAATGCTTATATGTGTGTATGGTATGTGTGTTGGGGGCACATGTGTGCCATAGTGCACAAATGAAGGGCTCAGGACAACTTTTCGTGTCAGTGTCATCCTCCATGTTGTTTGAGAAAGTCTGACTTGTTTTCTACTCTGTCTGCTAGGTTAGCTGGTCCTTGACTTCTGAGGGGTCTCCTGTCTGTACCCACCATCGCCCTAGAAGAGTGTTGTGATGTCAGACACATATTGCCCTGCCTAGCTTTATGTGTTGTTTGGGAATGGAAAGTCAAGTCCTCACAACTGCACAGTGCCCGACCCACAGAGCTGTCTTGGCATCCCCAGGCATTACTCCTCAAAACCTTTTAAGTTAGAGAGTTCAAGGCCAGCTTGGTCTACAGAATGAGTTCTTGGATAGCCAAGGCTACACAGAGAAACCCTGTCTCAGAAAAAAATTCTGTTGTTTAATTATAAATATTTTCATTGCTAATAAAAGTTGCATATATAATTTCTTAACCTTTCTTTTTCCTGAGACCTGTCTGTTCCATAATTACTCACTTTGAAAAAATGTATTCAATGTTTTCTTGTTAGCTTTTATATAGTATGCTTGTTAACTCTTTATCATTTGGATAGTATTCATTCTTTGTGGGCTATGGCTCTATTGTTTAAAGTTATTCATATTTCATGGGTAGAGAGATTGTTCTTGCAGAAGATCTGAGTAATTCCTAACATTCACATAAGAACCACCTGTAACTACTGCCCCAGAAGAATCTGATACCTCTGTTCTCCCCAGGCATTTATACTCATGTGGACACACACACACACACACCACACATACACACACACACAGCACACATACACATACACACACACCACACACACACACACCACACACACACACCACACACACACACCACACATACACACACCACACACATACCACACATACACACATAACACACACACACCACATACACACACACATCACACACATACACACATAACACACACACCACATACACACACACATAACACACACACCACACATACACATACACACACCACACATACACACCACACACACACACACCACACATACACACACATATACATACACACACACCACACATACAGATACACACACACCACACACACACACACCACACACACACACACCACACATACACACACCACACACATACCACACATACACACATAACACACACACACACCACATACACACACACACATAACACACATACACACATAACACACACACACCACATACACACACATATAACACACACACATAACACACACACACCACATACACACACACATAACACACACACACACACACACATATACATACACACACACACACCACAGTTAAAAATAAATCTCAACGATACTTTCTCCCTTTCTACTTCAGCCTGTGTCCATCACTTTCCCATCTCCTCCTTCCCTTGCACCCTGCATCCTCATCACAAAGGAGCCTTTGTCTACTGTTTCCAGAGTTGGTTTTCAAACACGTAGTATGTACTGCTGTATTTGTAATTGGACCAGAGCCGGCTATACAAACTTCTTGTTACCTGTGAGCTCCTTCGGATGAGGGGCTTCAACACATTTTTCGAGCCAAATATAATCCTGCCTAAGAAATCTAGCATGTTGAGAAATTTAGCATATTTGTCAAATTTAATGACTGTAGAAAGCTCTGTGCAATATTTATAAAACTTTAATCCTGAATATCACTCTGTGAAGCGAGCGACTCTACTTATTTTGGAAATATTTCAACTTAGCCCAATTAGTATCAGTCCCAAGTCCTTATCTTTAAATATGTAAACTCTCTAATTTGCTGAGCATTACGTCTTCCTGTTGCCGAAGGTTAAGGAAATGGAGAGGTGGAGAGCAGAGTCTTGGCCATCTGTTTCCCTTCTCTCTGCAGAATCCCAAGCGCTGCAGGGATCGTCCCTATGGAACAAAGGGAAACAGATATGCTTGTTCATGTTTGAAAAGGCCCCATCAGCCAGGGTAGACTCACTTTCTCTATGACAGCAAACAGCCAGTGCACGAGGCTTGTTTCCCACTGCATTCTGTGCAACCGTGAGTGACATGGGTTTTGTTTCTTTCCTCGGGGCCTCAGTTCTCAGGGTTCAATAGTCTCCAGGGAAACGGAATAGAAGCATGATGAAACTATGGGATGTATCTTAAGGACCTTTCAGTGTGACATGTATTATTTCCAGGCATATGTTCTTGAACTAAACAAGTCACATGGTTGAGCTTGCTGTCCACTTGGGCTTGTGAAGGTAACCATTTGAACAATCACTGTGTTCTAGCTTCACTTGAAAGTGGATTGGCTTTTGCTCCTTCATGAATGTGCGCACACAACTGATACCAAGTGAGTATCTGCCGCACACAGCAGGCTTTGGTTCTCCAATTCACTGAGAATCGTATGGGGAGCAGAATGTGGAGTCTGCAAATGCTTAATTCTAAAAAGTTTCCGGACATAGAATACCAGACATTCAGTCACAACCAAATGCATAGTGACTCTCAGATGTTCTAGCAGCGCTGGCCAGGTCAGGTATCATTCCACCTGTCGGTAGCCTTGTCCTGAACACGCAGCATGTACACTTTGCACTGCGTACACTGCCATGCTGTGCAGCTCTGAAGAATGCTATCTTGAACAGCTTGCCCTCCATTCCACACTACTGTGTTGTTGTGGGTTCTTTGACTGGGGTGGACCTTTCTCAGATTTTGGTAGAGATGGTCTGCTAGAGCAAACCCCTCCCCACAGCCAGGGGCTTTTCTCACTCCTAAGAAGAATACGGCAACATGGACAGGAGTGAGCAGAATGAGGAGGAAGTCTTGAGCCTGGAGTGGGCTCAAGTGAGAAATACCGTTATGTTCCCTCCCAGTCTGGTAGGCTTTTGTTTTGGTTGTTGTTATTTATTTAGTTGTTGATGTAAGTTTAATTAAAAGACAATCACTAAGTGAAGCTTAGTTTGAGATTAGGAAAATTTCTAAAAATTTCTGAAATGTCCTAAAATAATACTTCTTCCATTTCCATATATATATATATATATATATATATGTATGTATATATGAATGAAGCTGTGTTCACAGCATCAATGGTTATACAACCAAAATACTGATAGCCCTGAAAGCATTGTGATGGGCTTCTGCATCCTGTAGTATCAAATGCTCAATTGAGATTTAATTCTTTATGTAGAAATATTTGTGTTTAAAAAAAACCACTGCTTTTATCATTTTGCCCTTATCAATAATAAGTGGTAAACACCCATGTGTACTAAATAATTGTTTTAAAATAAATGTCCTTTTGATTTGTTATCAATAAATGTTTAAAACGTATGCCTCTTTTATACTCCTGAGTACCTAGGGTTGGATGAAAAGGTTCTACAAGTGGGAAAAGTTCTAGAAACTCGTAAGAAACTTAAGTGAGCCTAGGTCAGAGAACTCACTGTTAACAAGACCCTAATGAGTGCGGTTTCCCATTGCCAAGGTCAAATTGACACAGCTGAAGAGAGATTCTGGAAGAGAGATTCTTAGAAATGGGATCCTGTAAAATTGATTGGGTTAGCTGAAGATCCTTTATTTATTTTGTTATATTTTTAACCTCCAAGGTATATTGTTTTGAATATTTTCATCTCCATCTGCTTTTGATTATTGTTCTGATTTTAGATTTTATTTACCACAGATACATATCATTGGACTGTCACTATATGTTTGCATGTGTAGTGCAGAGAGGTTACACTGACGTTACTAGTGCTGATCATACTGGGTGCCATGGCCATATTTGTCTCACTGTTTGGTTGACAGCTATATGTTAGTATCCAGGAAGCTCTGGCAAACATTACTATTGTATTTTATAATATTCTATAGCCTTCTGTCTATGTAGTTTCTGTTTACCGATTTTTTATATGTCTGTGGGATTATTGGTTTTTGAAGAACAAAGGCCCACTCATGCCCCATGTGGCCCTTGCATTTCCTGGTGGCTTGGGAATCAATAAACTGTCTACCCACTGAATATATAGTCATGGATGTTTGAAGCTGCTGGTGTTTCTCTGATAGGAAATTTTTCTTTGCCCACTGCTTTTTAAAAATGTATTTTAAGAAAAGATTAAGTGTTTCAAGGGAGAAAAATCTTTTTTGTTTCTGAAGTGTACACAGCTGTTAAACTTAATTAAACAGGTTTTTCGAAAAGGGACTGGAGACCAAGTCCATGAAAATCTGACAGATATACTTTGTAAATGAAGAAGAAAGCTGATCGAGTCAAGCGTAGCAGCTTAATATTAATTTTTAAAACACTTCCAGTGTACTTGTTGTAAATCTTGACAGTGCTATTTCGTATTTTCCACTGAGTTATTCTACAATTTAACTTTAGATTTTGGTTGTCAAGGATTACTAGTCAGTTGGAAATTTTTAAAATCTTGCCCCATTATGTTAATGTTTACTGCAAGAATTTTAATTCTTGAATGAATTACCATTTGTAGATGAAAATAGTGAAGTTATACTCTCAAATAGAATTAATATAATCCTCAACGATCAGACATGTTAAAAGGAAAGGAAGATTAACAAGATTCTATACCAAATCATGGCTAGTAAAACAGGTTTGATATTCATTTGTAGCATTTTTTTAATACTTAGCTTTAATTCTTTTTAACCAAATCTTGACTATTTTTAATTGATTAAAGCATGGCTATGCCATTTTAACAGAAATTGAGCTCAACAGTGTACCCATAGTTCCGTAAAAGAGGAAGAGCCAAAAAGCCTAATGAATTGGAATTTGTTGTGTCGCTGTCAGAACCTGAAAAGCTTGTAGCTGCATTCTGTCTTTGAATTGAATTCATGATTTTCCTTTGTGCTTCTTGTGTGTAGATTCTGAAGGAACATTATTAAGCATTAGATTTCACCTTCTCAGTAGGAAAAGCGTGTAAGAAAAAATGTGAAAAGCATCAAGGTGTTTAAATTAGGCCTGCTGGGAATGAATGTAATAAGTAACACCAAATTGTGACTTATTTAAATTACTCGCAATTTCAAACCCTTTGTCTCTCATTCAACAACAAATTCCAGCTTTTGTTCTCCCAGTAGAATTATGAGGCCGTAAGTAAGCGCTGACTTCATGCTTAAATACAGTAATGGAATTAGAAGAGTTTGGAGCCAAGACTTAACCATCTCTGAAAAGATGTCTTTTGTGTTCACGTTATGGAAAAGGATCACAGTAGGGTTCCTTCAAAAGCCACTGGAGAATAAGAACACAGCTGAGTTCCTCAGTAGTTTGCCAGTCACAATTGCTGCAAATAATTGGAGATTTAAAAACAAATTATGCTGAGCGGCATAAATGCTATGGCATGCTGTCTCTCAGTGCTTCAATTGATATGTTGTGTAGCCAAAGTCCTGTCATCAACAGAATACCCCCGAAAATGGGATGTTAGTCCCAGTGGGTCTCTGGGAGATAAGCAGTGCTTTTACTTGTGGTGGAGAGGTGACAGGCACAAAACACTCCTCTGACGCTTTGAACTGGAAAGGCTGTTGTTTCTCTAGGTAATTTTCATTTAAAGACTTGTCATCATTGTTTGTGCTGAACATAACTCCCCAGCAGTGGCTTTCTCTGTCCTGCTGGAGTACCAGCAGCAGAGGATCTAAGTACATCAACAGGTTCACTTTCTTCACACAGTGCTCGTCTTCGTCTAATGTGGTCATAGCTAACGGACCACTTACAAGCATGTGCATCCTAAAGACTTCCTCAATTCTTTCACTTTTGTCCCAAGGCAGATAAGATCCAAACAAAAGTCTCAGGGTTTTTCTTTCTCATGACACTTAGGTTGCCTCTGGTCCTCATGCTCCATTTATGTTGACATTTATGTAGTTTAGTCCCCATTTCCTAAAAGAGTGACAGATTTTCATTTAACACAATGATAAAACTTTAAAGCTGAGTCCAGTTGACTTGTATTCGAGGTGAAGAGTTATATATCTTGCTGTACTTATGTGGTTAGGTATGAACTAGCCCTCGGTTTCCTTAGCCTACCGTCTAGAGGATCAGCTGATATACTTGGGACCCTGAAACTTCTGTGCAGCTCTCTGTTATCCCACTGGATAGGGGAGTAGAATTTCTAGAGACCTTTTGCTCTCAAACTGTAATGGGTTTGTCCTTTCTTGTGGGTGCCAAGCTTTTCAAGTTATCTATATGTTTATGTCAATATTGAGCCACTTCGTCCTTTGACAGTCTTACTCTCCTGCAATCCCTCTGAATTTAGATCTTTCTGAATTCCACAGAAGTGGACTTTGAGCTACTGGGACAATGTTACGAATAAGTATATAATGTTATGTTCTATTTTCCTTGTACCAGTATATACAGAGAGATCCTTTCTGCTGCACATGTGTGTCAAAGCTTTCAGGTGTATTATGTGAGATCTCCTCTGTGGCTCTTAAGATCCTCAGAGTTGTGTGGAAGTCTTTCAATAACTTTCTATTCAGTTTCCGTTTCACTTTATATTTTTATTTTGTATGTGTGTGCATGTATATGTCAGCCACAGAGCAACCTCGGATATGTGACACAGAGTTCTGGGATCTCTCTTTAGTCTGGAGCTCGTCTAAACCAGTCTGACCATCCAATGAGCCCTAGAAATATGTCTCTATCTTTCTAGCCCAGCACATATCCTACGAACTGAAGAAATGTTTTTTACTAGCTGAGGTATTTCCCTAGCCCATAGTTTATTTAATTTTTGATTAACAAATAATTGTATGTATTTATAAAGTGTAAATTGACATTTTTGTACATGATCAGAAAATTTGCATATTCATCACCTCAAATAATTTTAGTTTCTTTGTGGTTAGAGCATTTTGATCCTTTTAACTATTTGAAATAAATAATACACTATCATTAATAATAGTCACTTTGTTGTCCTACTGAACACAAAAACTTTTCTGTTCTATCTAGCTTTCATTTTGTACTTGAGGGTCAATATTCTTACCCCACATCCTAACCCTCTGGTAACTACCCTTCCATGTTGGACTTCTATGAATTCTAGATTCCACATATAAATGAAGTGAACCTAGAGGACATTCTCTAGTGAAGCAGAGCTTTCTAATGCTGAGAGAGTGGAAGCAGTGGGATTCCTACATTTTGTGTAAAATCAACCACTGAGCTGCCATATCCTTAATGTCTTCCTCCCTGGCCATGCAGTCATGGACGTGCTTTCTAGGGGAAATGTAGTCACCGTCCCTTATATGAAAACAGAGTCCATGCCATTTGGTTTACCTTTCTGAGAATGAGAGTTCAAAGGATATTCCCTTCACTATCTTATAGTGTAGCCAGCATTCACTTTCTAAGTGGCCCTGAGGGTTGTATTTTAGGGTCACTGGACGTCTTTGCACTGCAACACAAGGAACTGTATTATATGTCACTTTAAATCAACTAAATTGGAAATACAAAGAATGGGGCCGATGAATCTGAAATCTGTAGATGTTTACCTGGGACATCTAAAGAAAAACCATTGATAATGGTCCCCCATTAAATGAGAAAGACTGCATATGATTTCCAGCTTTTTAGCTCTCCAGGTGACACTGCAGCACTTATAGGAAACCATTGATTCCAGCTCTCCTCCTTCTGAGGAGACTTCTTTAAAAACCTCACAGTTTTCTGCTTAGAGGATTTGTCTATGTAGACTAAGCTTTTCAGAAGCAAATGAAGAAGCCCATGCCTGTCATTACATGTCCCTGAGAGTAGAGAACTGTCACTTGCAAAATCCATACTATCATAAGCTTGAACTTGTAAAATACTCAGACCGTGATAGACTCCAGAAAAGCAATTTGCATATAAAATGATCTCATATTCATATTTTTCATTGTATCTTGATGTTTTGAATTCATCTCTGAGTAATAACTGCATGCTATATTTAAGAATAGTCTTCTTTTTAGATAACCATTAGGGGAAAAATTTGATTTTATTATAAAAAAAATCCCTCAATGATTACCATACTCAAAGGTACTACTAGTAACTGCCATATGTAAGTGAATTCATTTGGATTTTGTATGTTTCTTAGTTCTTCTAGAGAAGGGTGTTTGGAAGATATTTTTAGGAATGAATCGTGTTCCTGTCCAGCCTGTTTCAGAGTCCACTGTGACAGAATACTCACCCCACCCCCGCCCATCTCTCCCCTCAGCTGCTGTGGTTCTGTCTTCTCTAGCCACACAGCAATTATTTTGAATGCTTACTTCCTCAGCCAGACTGATTTCTACAGCAGAGAGATATTTGAGGTCACCATTTGACACTCTTCCCCAGATCTGGCAGCTGGCATAACGCTACCCACAGCTTATGTTTCATACATGTATGCTCAGTCACACAATTATGGCCCAGACTGCTTTATAAGGGTGATTGATCTGATAAGGGTTTTTCTATGTACCTGGGAATGGATATCCTAAAATTAGTAGGTTAAAAATCAAGATGAGAATTTACATGCATGGCGGGAGGAGACCGTTAGGCTTGGCAGGGGCAGAATGAGAAGAGGGAGTCAGAGAGGAAAAGGGTAGGTACTGGCAGCAGGGTAAAGGGTTCCATTCCAGAGACAGAGGGTTACTCCATGTTACTCTTCAGTGTTCCATTAAGTGTTTTAAATGCAATCTTTTGCCAAATATAGATTTAACGTAGTAACCAGCAGAAGTTCTGTGTTACACCCTTGTGGCATGACTGACATTAAACCAATATTCTTGGGGGCAGGATAGGGGGAGCTGTCCATCAAGAAACAAAGTACCAGGAGAATACAAAAGTCTCTTCTGCAAGATAGTGTAGAATACAAAATGGAACCTCATTTCCATAACTGGGAATCTAGTTGTGTGAGCCTGGCTGAGCCAGCCTTTACACGTGCAGCAGTGTAAAGGAGAGTTCCTTCCCACCCTGCTCTTACCACTGGTTGTATGAGGTTGAAGCATCTAGTATCGCCGTCAGGTAATAGAAAAAACTAATGAGCTATCAGCAGTTACGCGGCATCCCCTTTACAGGGAGTGCAGATGCTCAGAGGAGCCGTTTCCTTTTACATTTTACAAATGCATCCTGGAGTTTAGAACACTCTGCCTCTGTCCTTAAACATCTGAATGGTTTCAGCTGAAGTCCACTATCCTGTAAGTCTCTCTGGTTGTTAGTGAGGCAGTCTGGGGGGCCCATAAGTCCAGGCTATCCCTGGTACCATGTTCTCAGCCTCAGAAAGCCTCAGTCTGTCATGCCTCACTTTGATCTGTTCACAGAGGACAGGTTGTGATAATTTCACTGTCTTGTTCTTTTCTGTTTGTCCCCAATATTCATTGGGAAAAGAAATACAAAAAGGAAAAATTATACTTTCCATTAATTGAAAACTAGTTTCTGTGGTCAAGACTTTTAAAATGTTAGTCCCTATGCCGTATTATGGGATAGAATTTTAGGGAAGATGGGTGTCTCCTGAGCCAGCCTTTTATTATAGTATAAAAAATGAGAAGCAGAGGCCTTGAGGTCTTTTTCTTATTGTTTTACATGTCTTCATGATTCCTGTTGTAAGAGCACAAGCTTTTTCCTAAAAGGCTTCTGTTTCTCTGTTCAAGTGCTTCTGTGAGTCTCAGTCAGCCAGTTCTAACTGTGTTCATGTGGTATTCTGATAAGTGTTCAGGAATAGAGAGAATAGGTAGAAAGCAGGGACCGTTTCTTTAAAGGAGACAGAATCCCTGGAAAGTCAGCCGTCACAGTCTTACACATCCTTCTCTTGGAGTGTCTGCCTGGGCGTCTTGCACATCATTATCTCTAGTCCACAGGGTATGAGCTTGTGAACCCAATTTTCACTTGGTGCCTCATCACCCTCCGATCTACGAGACCGTGGTCACGCTGTTTAAGTTCATGGTGCTCGGTCTCCACTAAGCCCTTCCTCCAGGTCTAACTTGCAGAGTGCTGCGGAAATGAAGGCGTGGTGCTCTCAGTGATGGTAAACCCGTAAGTGTATGCGGTAAAGCTAATGTAGCCGCTCCTTCCACACACTTCTTGTTTGTGATTATGTTCCCAGGAAGCATTGGAACAGCAATCTGAACAACCCTGTAGCAAAACTGAAGATAGCGACAGCTCTTTATGGAAGTAATATTCTCATAGAACGTTTTGCAGGCTTGCCTTCTACTGAGGGTGTATGTAATTATCTGCCATGCTAGAAAGCCCCACTGCATTCCCCAGAAAGGCGACGTGGACTGTTTTACACCAGTCTTTTAATTCTCTTCCTCACCTTATAATTCTTAGGTTAGGTTCCTATATTGAGGACCACAAGTTTAAAACTCCCTGTCCTGCCAAGGTAAAAATGTCAAGTATTTGTCTCAAATATCATCTGAACATGTGAAGCTATCCAACATACTCAGAAGGGAAATTCTTAAGCAGCAAGTTCTGAAAAGGCACATAAAAGTTCTTCCACAGATCATTTACCTTTTTATTCGACTTAGAAATGGTTATTCCTTACTATGTGGATACACTTATAAGTGCCTACCACTTATAAGACTGTGTGCAATGGTAATAGAGGCAGATCTGGGCCAGAAAATAGACATAAAGATGGACACTATACAGCAACAAACATATGAGAGTGGTCCGTTCATGAAGATTACAGAAGATGTAATAATAACCATTGTCTTTTTTGTAGGATGGCACTGCATTCAGATTTAATAGCAAGGAAAAGAGCTTCGATCTGGTTATTAGGAAAGAGTTATCTTGTGGCTGTGTTGGATATTTGTATGTAAGCTAGAGAGAAAAGGTTTTATAGTACATATGAAATTTTATAGTACATATAGGAGAAAGGAAAAGAAAGCTATGAAGTAGAAGATAGTTGGAGATGAGACCTGAGACTGAGGTAGGCACAGACCATGTAAAATTAATGAGCAAAATCTGAGCTTAGAGACTGGGAGACAGCCCTGTCCACAAAGGACTAAAGGACTTGAGTTCAAAACCCAGAACTAATGTCAAAAAGACCAGTGTATTACATAATTCTAGCCCTGGGGAGATAAAGCAAAAGGATGCCTGTGACCCACTCATCAGCCACTCTAGCCTACTGTGTGAGTCCCAGGCCAATCTGAAACTCTGTCTCAAAAATTAAATTAAAAGTGAGCAGTACCTGAGGAATAATACCCGAGGTAGTTTTCTGTCCTACACACACACACACACACACACACACACACACACACACACACACACACTCAGAAAAGTGCCTTTATACAAAATGTACACCTGCACAAATAGTCTTCTCTCTCTCTCTCTCTCTCTCTCTCTCTCTCTCTCTCTCTCACACACACACACACAGACACACATGCATGCACACAGACACATACAGCACATACACACATGCATGCACACACACAGATACACACAGCACATACAGACTTTATATTTTATTTCACATGAGATACTAGAATATTTGCAGCAAGCAAGTAACATTATGTGATTAATACGTTAAATATTGTTGAGAGTGGAATGTATCAGTCCTTAATGGGCAGGAACCAGAATGGAAGCAGGATGCAGAACAGTTATAATATATCAGGGTGATGATGGCAACTTATACCAAAGTTATAAAGCCAAGTTATGGTGGAGAGAAACTATAGTGGATAGATTAGAGATACATTTGGAAGAACAGGGTTTTTAAAAGCTGCCTCGGATCAATTGTAGGGGTTGAGAAGAAAGGATGGGTTGAAGTAAAGCGTGGGTGAGTTTGGGTGTAAATAACTAAGTGCAGAGGGAGATGTTAGAGATGAGGACTAGTAGGTGCAGAGAGGAGCACAGGATTGTTATTAGGAATGATATCAGTAAGACCGAGGTTCAGGTCTGTTTTGATGTTTGCAGCATCCCTTCCTTGCTCAGATGTAGGCGATATCCCTTTATCTCCACGATAAATTGCTTTTAACCCGCATTTATCTGAGCGTGTTCTCCCTAAGCACCATCACCACGTCATCCCCTCCCCCACCTCAGCCTTTGCCTGGGATGCTGTGCTGCTAGCTCCTCTCCCCATTCCCTAGAAACTGTGTTTTGCATTTGATTGATTTGAAAGTCTTTTGAAGGTTCTAAGAGGTTGTTTTAAGCTCATACATCATTTAAGTTGACTTAACAATTTTGTATTAATAACTTTCTGTGAGTAGCACTGTATTTAGTACTAAAGATATTTTAAATTTGTACAAACAAAGCTGTCGGTCTTCATGAGCTTAGAGCATAATTGAAGCTATAAAACATTCATCTGAAACAACACAGTAATCATAGTAGATAATTAAGGCTTGTGGAAACTACAAGACTAAGTTTAGCTTGAAGCATAGCATGAATGCCTCCGTATGATTACAGTGAGGTGATGGTACTTTTATTTATTATTTCTATTGAAAATTTCATGCATGAGCATAATGTTTTGATCAAACATATTCCTCCACTTCACTCCTTATTTCCTCCACCATTTTTCCTCACAATTGCATGTAATATCTCTTCTAAAAAGACCAACTTAGTTCACCACATAGGGATATATGTATTTACTAGGGCATGGGTAGCCTTTCATTGGCTTGACCCATCCAGGAAAAAAACCACTGCAGATATCCATGACTTCTTGCTCACAGTGATTCATACGCAGACCCACAGTTGCTCAACATACAAAGAATAAGAGACTATGGAGTACTAATCTCTAAATGAGGGGTGTATATCATATCCCACTTTCCAAGTCTCAGGGGTCACTGTGGAAGAGGGAGCTGAAAGAATGGAAGTCTCAGAAGTCGAGGGCATATTAGGGAAACATTATTTGTGGTGCTAATTTAATCTTGTTTTGATTTCAAAGTTCACTAGGAATGTATGTTATTAGTGTGGTGATTAAATGTTTTAATATCGTATTTTCAAGGCCTAACAGTGATAATTCTTAGAACTCTGGGCTAATTTTTAACTATGCCAAGCCTTAGTGATCTCAGTAGTCAATATGGCCGTAAGGAAATACTGCTGCCTCTTCCTTTCAAGGTTGCTGTGACAAATATGCATGCTAGTTGTCTGTTATTCAAGAATTCAATAAGATTTTCTCTCTTCTTCCTCTTCCTGAATCAGTTTTCATGACTGCTACGAGTGACACATACAGTGAGTTTCAAGTGTACCGTACATGGTCCTTGGAGGTGTTCCAGTTGGGGGAAAGGTGATGTAACAAAGGGTTTGCTGCTGCTCATAGCATTCCTACTGGGGAGGGAGAGAAGATGATTTGAATAGAATGAGTAGAAGACCCTGGAGACAATGAAGACACCTGTTTATGGAGGAACTGATCACCCTCTGGGGGCAGGGAAGGGAATCAACCCACAAAGGGAAGGAGGAGGTTTCAGTGAAGTGATGATGATTTTACTGCTGTACCCTTCTGAGGCATTTCTTCAGTGTGGGTTGACTTCCGTCTGATGGAAATGGTTTGGGGTACTGTGCCTGTAACTGCAGGGCTGATTACTTCTGAGTTGCTAAGACTCTTCCACTGAGAGGCTGGTAAGTCTGACTTTTGATGGACTAGTACTGAGCAGCAGTTATCTTTGCACTCCTCCTTCTATGGTCATCTTCTCATCACCGGGAACTAGAAGAAATTTTCATTTCAATCATTTCATGACATCCCTCTTTGTTAATGGCACCTTCGCTGTCACTTCTTGATCAGAGAAGAATCAGACAGTAAGTGACTCATTCCTGATTTGTTAATGCAACTCCCCTTTTGTTATTTCATCATTTTGAGACATTCATGGGTAGTTATTTAGCTTCGCACATTCTTTTAAGCCCCGAGCCTGCTTAGGCAGAAGATGTTGGGTAGCGTGTTGAATTATGCAAAGTCAAGTTCAAAAAGTCAATCTTGATTTACAGCTGTTGCATGAACAATTCAGTGCAAGCTCAGTGAAGCACATTATCTGAAAATAATACTCTGTGCTCGTATGGAAAGAGCTAGAGCAGAAGGAGGCTTCCTTCTCTATGATTAATGTCCAAGTACTTTATAAACTGTGATACGTTCTACTGAGGTGGGATTTCTACGCAGCATTTCCATGCCCATGGGTGACTATCTCAAGGATAATCAAGAGCTCCTATTGCTAGCCAAGATTACAGGGGCCTTTCCTTTTTCTAGCGGGAGACATCAACCATAGATTTAATCAGCCACGCATGTTTGTGGATTTTGTAGCTTAGGATGGTGAAAACAGGTTCAGTGGCCATTAAATTTCATAAGCACCAAGTAACAACCATTTTAGAGGAACAGAAAGTGTTCCAGAAGTTTCTTAGATATTTTCCACTTTTAAGTTCATCCCCAACAGACCAGTATATTTTCTCTGTCAAGGCACTCCAAACAGATGGGGTTGTCCCTAACAGACAGCTTTGCTCTGTCAAGGTGCTCTGAACAGTGGGGCTGTATACATAGACCTCAGTGTCATTCCTCCACGCTGTATCTTGTGATTCACAAATAAAAGACATTCGCTGCTGTGCCTTTGGGGGAGGGTAATCCTCTGCCCCACCCCCAAACAAAATGATAACAAGCAGAACAGCTCAGTTCTTTCTTCTTATAAGGTGTCTGAAATCATAATCTGCCACACAAGAGAGCAGGGGGCTGTGGCTAGGAGGAGAATGACAGAAAAAAAAGGTTGTGACCAGATCATTGTACATTGTGACTTTGCTTTTTAAATAAATAGGTTGGAAAACTGCACAGCCAGTGCCATTTATTACCTAGGAGAAACCGGTGGGAACAATTGTAAGGTTGTGCATGCCACAAATTGGTTGGAGGTTTCAGGCTAGTTTCTGGGCTCACCAGGGAACTGAGGCAGAAGCTTGACCACAAAGACATGATCCATATAGACATGGGAGTCACTGAGTAGCAGTTAGAGTTTCATGCAAGTTCAGAAGTCACTTGAAGCTGCGGGCAGATTTCCAGGTGTCGGGTAATTGCCTCTCTGTCTATGCCACAACGATTGCGTCAGTATCAGGAATTTGAGAGGCTGAAGTGACTTTAGGGAGGTCTTGGATCTAGATGCTGAAAACATCTGAGGAAGGTAGGCCGCAACAGGTTTAGAAAGCAATTGCTGAGTGATGGGTAATATTTTGCTAATGACTAGGATGTTAAAATCCAATGTCACTTGAAAAATTCTCACTAAAAATGACACCAGGTCCCCTTTCTCTCTTGTTTCTTGTGTTTTCTTGTCAATTGCTGGTTTTCATTTATTCACTTATTTGGCTCTCTGTTAATGCTTGTATACATAGTGCAAAATTGTGTGTATAAATTTTACACACACACACACACACACACACACACACACACACTTGAATGTTTCCATTCGGGTGCAATTTATTATACTTGTGTCCTGAAATTGCACAAGAAGAGATACATTCTTTATGACTGTAAGAAAATGTTAAATGAATTTTGTTTCTGTTTTGTTGGTGTACCTATACATCTACATTACAGGTTTGTTTTGTTTTCAATAGAGACCTGAGAAAGAAACTCTTTAGTCTTTCTGAATTATTTCTTGTCCTTCATGGTATAGTCATTCAAACATTCTTTAATAGATATGAATTCTGAAAAAAAAATGTACCATTAGGTTAGGTTGTCGTTGATTAAACATCATAAGATGATACTATCAGAAGCTTAGATAGTATAATCCACCAAATACCTCGATATATTACATACGTTATTGTGTGTGATTCTTCATTAATGAATAGTCTCTAGTCAACTCATAACTGTAAATTGTTTTCACTAATTTTATTCAGGAGCTTTGAGCCTAGAGTGACTTCAAGTGTGTACAAGGTGGGAAGAGACATACCAAGCAAACGGGGTGATGAGCTTAGAGATCAGAGAACCTGAGAGGGACCACAGGAAGGTCACTGATGTACTGTGAGTGTCCCATAAGACCAAACCGAGAATTAGACTAGCTCATGGAAAGCCTTCTTAAAACCTAGAGATTTAAAATGGGGTACAAGATATTCTACTGACACTATATCAATGAACTCAATGTATTAGCAATCACAGTTTATTCTCTTAAAGTTCTGTAGGTCAAGCAGTATCATGCTAAATCCAGGCTGTTCTCTGAGGTCTGGAGACATTCCATTTCATGGCTCTTGGTGCTTGTTTTCTTTCTTCTGTCTTCAATTCTACTATCAGTGCAGATTTTTATCCTTTCTTCTCTACTCTTGTATTTGTCTCCTCATATCGTGCACCAGTTTTACCATCTAAAAAGTATCCGTTGGTTATATTGGTCCTAGATAACCTCTGTTTTCTTTTTTTTTTTTTTTCTTTTTTTCGGAGCTGGGGACCGAACCCAGGGCCTTGCGCTTGCTAGGCAAGTGCTCTACCGCTGAGCTAAATCACCAACCTAAAGATTTATTTTTTTTATGTATATAAGTACACTTTCACTGACTTCAGACACACCAGAAGAGGGCATTGGATCCCATTACAGATGGTTGTGAGCCACCATGTGGTTGTTGGGAATTGAACTCAGGACCTTTGGAAGAGCAGTCAGTGCTCTTAACCGTTGAGCCATCTCTCCAGCCCCCAACCTCTCTTTTCTTAAGGTCAGTTAAGAAAGAAAGAAAACTTCCCTACCATGTAACCCCATATGTTCACAGACTCTGGTATCAAGACATAAGCATCTGTGGGTCAGGGCATCCTTTCACATAATATCAACAGGTCACCTGTCTATCCTAGAGCATCTCTGTCCGTACATATGGGTGAACAGTGCATGTGTGTTAGTTATGGAATCCAAAAGAGTGAGAAAGTAAGGAGGGAAAAGAAGGAAAAGGAAGAGATGGGCAAGCAGAAAGGAGTACACAGAGAGTGAAGATGGATTGAAGAAGTAACAAAGAATTTGCAGACATGTTTTAAACCTATCATAGCCACTAAAAATGTTGACAGTATTCGTTATACATCTTTTCTTGAGGATAGCAAGTAAAGTTCTCTTCTTGGATCTCATAAAAGGACACTGTATGTAATATAAAGGGTGATGATCTCACTGACAGCTGTATAAAAATACATGATGATAAAGTTTACATAAGTGTTTATTACAACATTTCTACATGTTAGCACCAAGCTACACTTCAGGAAGAAAATGACTTCGCACATTGCTGAAGGCTTTATTCTAAGATTATAGACTTAAGAGAACTCCAGGGAAAATTCCTAAAGACCATAGAAAAATAAATGTGCTACACATACCATTCATCTAGGTCTCATGAGTATTTCATGATAAAGATGTAAAAGTTTGACGCCTCAAAAAGATGAAGTGTATATTTCTTGACAAAAACCATGAACTATAACAATTTATGTGGCTATCTAAGGGCAAATCTTGGGGCTTTTGAACTCTGTTAGTATCTAGTCCTTTTACGAAACAAATAAACTGTGTTCTTCTGTATACAGTTAAAACACAAATAAACACAAAACATTATATAAATGGAGTCTTGAAACATATTAACTTAAAAATGGTTCTTTTCCATTTTCATTATCGGATGGGCACTTAGTATACAGTTGCTACTCTGTGGATCTCATGCTTGCACATGAAATTATTACGGAAATTGGCTTTTTACCGTTAATATTTTTTGTCAATTTTTAAATCTTGTGTGATAGGTTTTTAAAAGATTTGAAATGGGAATTAAATGAATAAGACCAAGTGTAGGAGTTATCTAAATTAGTTTCTATACTGTCTTTTCTAAACTCATGTTATACTAAATGATTAGCAATTATTTTTGTTGATTATATCCATTTTTTTTTGCTTTCTTTCTATTGTCTGCAGTAACATTTTTTTCTTCTCTGTCTTGAGAACCAGGTTATTCAATCACATATATTTGGCAATTAGTGTACACATGAGCAGTCTACTCTTTGCTTTGCAATTAAGTAATGCATGGTGCAGACTGTGAAATGAATGACTAAAAAGATAATTACGAGGCATGCTTAATAGAAAGCCAAGTTCACTAGCTTTTTAATGCTCTTTTATTTCAGTAGCCATATTTGATTATTGTATTTTTTAACTACTACCTAATAAAACGAGGAATTACGAAGAACTTTTGACTGCCCTGCCAAATTGCCTTTATCTTTTTGTCTCACAGGTAATTTCAATGAAATACATGCAAATGAATACAATATGTATCTGAAGTATAGCATAGAGAAGATATGAGAGTACAAGGAAGGAGGCAGATCTTTGCAGGGGCTGGGTTTTACTTATTGGTGGTGGGCATTGCAACTGAGACTTTGGCTATGCTAACCGCATGTTCTATGCTGAGCACATCCCCAGGCCCCATCTTTAAAGTTACCTGCTACAACCTTCTTTATACCTAGGTGTTTGATGTCCTTGTGGGAAGCCACCCTTTTTTAGTTGAATGTAACTTATTAGGGCATATCAAAATATGTAGAGCTTTTGATTTTCTGCTCACTTACCCTATAAAAGTATAACTAGTTAACATGCTTGGATACCTTTGTATAGAAAATACCTCCTATAGCTTGTTTGCTGTGCCAATAATCAAATCCAGGGTCTCTCAAATGCTCTGTCAGTGCTGAAGCTATTGAGTATAGCATAAGCCTCCATATAAAAAGTTCAGTTTGTCTTCCTGGATTGTTTTTTCTTTTGTTCTCATTTCTTGGTTTCTTTAATTTTTTAAAACAACATTTTCACTTGTTTGTGAGTGGATGAATGTTGCCATGGTACACACAAGGAAATCATAGGACAACTTACAAAAGTCCATTCTCTTCTTCACACTGTCTGGGACCCCCTGGGTCAAACCCAGGTTGTCAGAATTAAAAGTAAACACCTTCACCTACTGAACTGTTTGACCAGCCCTCTTTCCTGCAAGTTCTTATTCCAGAAATCTTGGCCCTTAATTTGATTTATTTACTTATTTTTACTCCCTAGCAATACAAATTTTGAAAGATCACCTTTTCTATTCCCCTGTGGATCCCGGTTCTTCCCTTCTTGGGGAGGAAGAGCCTAGGGAGTTTGGAGGAAGAGAGTAGGGAGTTTAACTGCACTTATCCCACGTGGTTGGTGGGGCAGGTACCTGGTTGAGAAACTACTCTGGGGATGGGAAAGGCAATCAGAGATATGAGAAAGCTGGATCTGGTTTAGGGGTCCCCAGACCTACGACAAGGCGAGGACCAGATTCTTGGCTATCCAGGCACCACTGGGAGTCACGGAAGGGCCGAGAACAGCAGGCTGGAGACAGTGTCTGGGAGCTGAGTGAGGAGGGGGCATGTTTCTGAAGTAAAATGCCTTCTCCACGGCTCCCTATGGCAGATCTTGATGAAAGAGACAACCATGGTTCTAAACTGTTTATTGGCTGTTCATGGTGGAAAATTGGATACATAGGGAACGATACCCACTTCTCAGGGTGGACCCGAGATTAAATACCTGGGCCTCTAGGTACCTCATTAGCATGGAGAACTCTGTCTTGGGCCAGCATGACGACAGGTCACGTTTCATTATGTGAGAAATGTGGCGTGTGTTCCAGACCAGGAATCTGACAGGGAGCGGGGAGTCGTCCGAGTCTCAGATGTGTGCTCATGAGTCTATGAGACTCAACCTGCTCTACCTTTCCAGCCTTCCTGGCATGGTTTTAGCGTCCCACATTCCCCCTTGCCCCTTTATGATTTGTAGCCAGGAATAATTAAACACTATTAAAAATGTTCAATAGGTTTTCATTAGCTTTTATTACAGTATATCCGTTACCTTTTCTTGAGTTATATCTACAAAAGGCAGAGGAGTTGCAGTCAAAAAGTTCATTCAAATTAGTGAGCTGCATCCTATTGCATTTAGAGGGATAATTCTAACACACGAGGACAGGAAAAGTGCAAATTCAATGGGCATTTACACATTCTCCTCTAATACGAGAATCCTGTTTTCTAAGGGAGGAAATTATTATCTAGTCTTTACTTTTAATATTACAATATTAATTGTGCAGGCCAGAGGACACTAGGATACCCGGGGAGGACCTGTGTGTCATTTCTAAGATTCTGTTGACAAGGAGTCTGCCAAATTAGATCCAGACCTACTTATGGAGGAAGAATACTAAATCCATCCTGACCTCTGCTCACATCATTTGCCTTCCTGGAGAAACACATTTTCATTGGCAATCTCTTTTAATGTCTGCTTAAAACAGAGTTGAAGAAACCCCGGGGAGAGAAAAACAGAGATGTCTTCATGTTTATTAGCTGAACACCAGTTTTATGTAGATGAAGACTGGAGATTCAGATATAGCAATAGTTGCCTGTGAATTTACCAAGTGGGGGGTGGAACTGGTTTTTAAACAGCACAGACATCTGATAACTATGATACTTATTTTCTGTTTCATATTTGGCTCAATTAGATAAATGTGTGACTTAATGACACGGGCAGTTGATTAGTATTGTAAAACTCATTGAAGGTGGGGGAAGACTTTATTCCTGGGTACAGACATGGGGACTGCTCCTGGGCAAGTGTTAAGTGTGAGAATCAATTGTTAATACTCAAAGTTTGGCCACTTTGTGAAAATGAATGATGAAGTTATTGGACTATAGCACTTTCTCCTAAGTTTGAAGATAACACTGCGAATCTAGGGTTCCATTAAAAGTGCAGAGAATAGGAAATAATGTTCTAATTTTTAGCAATTTGATTTTTTTCTCTTTTTAATCGAATAAGTGTCATCACATAGTGTATCCCTGGATGACTTTGGATTCATAGAAATCAGCCTGGTCTCTACCTTCTAAGTGCTGTGATTAAAGACATGCACCATCATATCCAGTCTTTAGATATTGATTTTTTTTACTCACAATTTATATCAAGTTAATAATCTATGGACAGTATATTTAGGTACCAACCAATCATGATTGTGATTAGTATTTATACATAAAAATATTTTTAAATTAGATCTCATATATTTTCTTTTCTTTAATAAGAATGAAGAAATGCAGTAGAGTTTGTGAGTTCTCCTATAATGTCATAGTAATAAAATAGTGGTCTCCCTTAAAAGTAAAATGAGTATGTGTGTATAAACAGTGCTATATTCACCATTTGGCTTTTATTCTTTTATAAAGTAGCTTATTTTTTCTTTAAAGATATCAATAGCACCAAATGAAGGTGTATCTTGTCTTTGTATACAAAATTAATTTATTGTTTTTAACTGGACATTTGATGTTTTCTCCCTTTTCATGGTCAAGTAACATTTTGTTTAAATTTACAAGGATTATTCTTTTTCACTATTAATTTATTTATTGACTTTATATCTCAATCACAGCCCCTCCCCCTCTCCTCCAAGTCCTATCCTACAAATTCCTCCCCCAATACTCCCTCACCTTCTCAGAAAAGGGAGTGTCCCCTATGTGTATGAACTCTTCCTGGCACTGAGGCCTGACAAGGAAACCCAGCTAGAGGAAGAGGAGCCAATAGAAGGCAACAGTGTCATAGACAGCCCCCACCACACACACAATTGTTAGGGGCCCAGTTGAAGATCAAGCTGCACACCTGTTACAACTGTGTAGAGGGGCTAGGCCCAGCTCAGGCATGGTCTTTGGTTGGTTGCTTCAGTCTCTGTGAGCCCCCTCGGACCAGGTTAGTTGATTCTGTAGATAGTTTTGTGGTATTCTTTGACTTCTCTGGTTCCCTCATCCTATGCCTCACTCTTTCACAAAACTCTCCGAGCTTTATCTAATTTTTCTTTTTTTAAAAATGTGTATATGAATTTTTGCCCACATGTATATAAGGGAATCGTGTGTGTTCAGTGCCTGTAAAGGCCAGAAAGGGCTATAGAACTCCTTGGAACTTGAGTCACAAACAGTTGTGAACCATCATTTGGTGTTAGAAACTGAAGCCAAATCTTCTGCAAAGGTAGAAAATTTTCTTATCCACTGAGCCATCTTTCCAGACCCACATTATTCTTGAGAAAAAATAGTTAAATATTGCCTTAGGGTTACTATTATTGTGATAAAACTCAAAGAAAACTTACATAGAAAAGGGTTCATTTGGCTTACACTTTTATTTAACTGTGCATCATCGATAAGAACTCAAATAGGGCAGGAACCTGAAGGCAGGAACTGAAAAGGGTAGGAAGTGGTGCTGCTTATTTAGCTGTCTCCCAACCTGATCCACCCCTGGGTAGCCTGGCCTATTATGCACAGAGCTGGGCTGCAAGGAGGGAAGCTTACCTTGGTGCTGGTGCCTGTCGTTCTTCAGAGAAGTGGTTCTTTATAGGGCTGGGGGAATATTTATGCTCCTGGGGAGGTAGCCAGGGTTTCTGGAGCAAGGTTTATGTGGCTGTGTTATCATTGGCCATGGCAAAGTTGTTGGAAGATCCACATACTCACTGGTTGTAGGGAGGGGTAGAGAAGGTTACTTTATAAGGTCAAATAAGGAGGAGTGAAGCCTGATAACTGTCAGGGTAATAAATTCCCTCTGGGATTGATGGTGGAAGAGCTTGCTTTACAGCACCAGGTTGTGAGAGGGGAAGTAGCCACATCCTGCTGTTCTCACAGCTGATGTATCCTGGGCTAAAACTTCCTCTACCCTTCCTCCTTAGTAGCCTTGGCCATTATGGTCCCACATTTAGTGACTCACTCTCCAGGATGTTTTCAGCCTGTTTTGTTATAGACCACAGGACTGCCAGCCCAGGAATGGCTACACCCACAATAGGCTGGGTCCTCCTGCATCAATTACTAATTTAAAAAGAATGCCCCAAAGGCTTGACTATAGCCCAGCCTTATTGAGGCATTTTCTCAACTGAGGTTCCCTCCTTTCAGATGAGCCTTGCCTATGTCAAGTTGATATAAACCTACCTAGCCAGCTCATATATGCTATTTCCTTATCACTGAAAATCAGTCCATGATTTATAAATAGCATATTATTTATGTTCTTTTTCATTGCAGCTCAAAAACCAAAATTAAAGAGGTACTTACTGGTGGGAAATAAAGGCTATGATGCATTGTTACATACTCGGGGACCTAACCTTGGTCATGATCTCCATAGCAACTGCCCCAAGCGTGTCTCTTTATGGTAGAAATTTGTAATGGTAAAGTCCTTTAAGACAACTAATCTAATTGTTGACTGTACCATGCAGTGGGACAAATCAGAAAATCAATCCAATCCTTCCAGTTTCTAACCTTCATCTTGTTACACATAAAATAAAGGTCCTGACAGTCAGTTTGATTGTCAGAAAACCAGTGTATTCAGAACTCAGCCAGAAATCCAACAGTTTGTTCCTGTCAGGCTTCTTAAGCACAGGAAAGTCTCATTTTCCTACAAGGTATGGTGGAAGAAGTTTCCATAGTCTGACTCTTATGTAAAATAGGGCCACAGCACTGGAATAGTCAGTCTTTCTTGTTTCCATGGTGTCCACAGCTTAATCAAGCCCATGTAATTAATTAAATACCAACACGCAAAAACACCCAGTATTTTAAATATTTAAGCAATTACCATTTGTTTTCTATAATTTAAATTTTACTCTCTTGTCATGGAATAGTAGTTATGATGTTTAGATATTACAAAAACAGAACGAAACAAAAACAACTCTTCTGTGATCTTATCTCAAAGTATATAATCAAGGTCCAAAATAGTTATTTTCTATCTTTTATGTGTGGTTCTACTGGGGTTATGTAAATATAGTTAATAATTTGATCACACACTTTGACTCCCAAGGTTCTTCAAACTAAATATGTCAGGCAGTTGACCAGCATTTTAGGATTTTAATATGCAAGAATCGACTGACGACACAGAGAGGTAGAATTAGATTTAAGCCTAGACGGCCTACTTGTTTACAATTGACAAGAGTTACTCTTCATATCCTCTTTTCAGCTCTAGGCTTTGCACCGACCTCTTGAGCAGAATTACAATTATTTCTACCGTTATATAAATGCTTACATTTTAAAGCAAAATGCAATTTATTTTTCCCAATATCTAGACCTCAAAAGCTGTGTGGACGTGATAAAAACCATTAAGAGACTGAACCTTATTCTTATTTATCTGCAAGGAACTGCAGCTGCTGATGGTTTTTGCAGCTAATGAACCAAATCTACAGTAAGGCTACAAATTTCTGCAGCCATACAAGTGCTTCTCAGTAAGTACATTGACACTAGACATGTCACAACAGGAAAAGATAATTTCTCACTCTTGCCCAGGACCTGGAGCAATGTTAAAAGCACTTCCTGGCTGGTTATATTGGAATACTCTACTGTTAACTTCTAAGAGAGATAAAGTATCTGCCTTGTGCCAGAGCAATCTATGCTTCCAGTTCTCACATATATGTCAAAATAATGTTCCTGGTAGTGTGCCATGGGTAATTAAGCACATTTGTCGTTGAAGATCCATGATTTCACACCACTGAATAGATGAACAGATGATGTGATTCCAGCCGGTATTGGCAATCTGAATAAAGCAAAGGTGAGAATCAGCAAGGGAGTGGACCATCAGCCTGCAGACCGCCACCCCTCTGTCTACCGGTGGCTTGCTTTTCTAGCACTCTTACATGTAGTTTTCAATGAAAGTCTTCAAAAGAAGAATGAGTTGAAGTACGATGTGATTTTCACATCTGACTGTGAGTTAGATGCTAAATGTATCAGGGAATCACGAGGGACCTGACATCTGGCTTTAATAGTGAGTGGTAGAAGAAGTCAGATCTCCAGATACAGCTACCACTCCATCACAAGGCTTGGAAGATGCTGCTGCCTCAGTTACCAATCACCGAGGTAAAAAAAACAAAACAAAACAAAACAAAATAAAACAAAAACCTACCCCAGTTCTGAGTAGCAGTCAAATGTAGACTAGAGACTTATGAAACACAAGTTTATGTGCACCTACAAGACTGTGTGTCAGAGTTTACATGAGGTGCATGTACAGAGAGTATCACACAGCATTTAAGGCTGCCTTGTGGAGATTTCAAAAATTCAGAATAAAAAAAATTATTGAATATTCTTTAAACATTCAGGAACTTAAAAAATTCTATAATGCTCTGAAAAATTGACTATCCTATTTAAGATCTTGGCAATTCTAACTCTTTAAATCTTTGCTTTTTCAAAGAACTGGTTACCCAGTTTATTATTTTAAAGCAGAATCAAGAGCTCAAAAGGCAAAAAAAAAAAAAAAAAAAAAAAAAGGAACATTCCATGGGAAACTGGTAAGGTATGAATACAGTCAACAGTTTAGTTAATGAAGCTAATGTTAATTTCATAGTTTTGATATTCATGCTGAAGTTCTGTGAGATATAAACATTAAGGAAAGGTGAAGAGGAACTTTATTATTCTTATTCCTTGGTTAGCATAAAATTATCTCATAATAATTTGTTTCAAAATTTCACAGCAGATACTGAGGGAAAGAGAACTAGTATAAAACTACAACAGGAAAACCTTTCAGCATAATGAGCTCCAGAAGCTGTAGAAAGAATATTAAATGTAAAAATGCTATTGAAAAATATAGTGCCCTTAAGACCAGTTCCTGGATCATGACATGCACCCTTCCCTCAGGCTTCATACTTCTCCTGTAATATAAAACATGTTAAAGGGAACACCAAAAGAAGGAAAAATTCATACCTTCACATATTGTGTTCGATAATGGTTTTGTCCCAGAGACATCTTTGCTATTAATCTCCAAAAGTAAACCAGTAGCCCAGTCCTTCCCAGTCATGGGTCAAGAGCACCCACTGCAAAATCAAGTACAGTCCACAGTGTCCCTAACACTAAGGCAGCGTAGAGCTGAAGAGTCAAAACTCAGTTCTCATGGTCTTCTCTACTACCTAGCACTGGGTAAGAGAACACATGGCTACTCCTGAATGAAAATTTCAGTCAGTGAACTGAGTGTCGAAGATCACGTGCTCATTGTGAAGTGTCTCTTGTATAAGAGCACCTTTGACTCATTTTCTATTCCAGAATGCAAATGAAGAAAAACTATGAGACATGCACTCTGTGTGGCCCTTTACCACCTCTAGGATATGTGAAACCATATTCTCACTGTTCTCCAGAAAGAGATATAAATGATCTCAGTTACCAACGCCTCCAGTGGAGTGGGGGGTGGGGGTGGGGGGCGGGCAGCATATTTGCTGACTCTGCAGTTTCTAACTTCTAGTTATGGGTCAAATATAGAATCCCAGTTATTTGAAGGGTTGCATTGTTTAAATGATATCCTTATTACAATTTTATACATTAGATAGTTTTTATGACTTCTTGCTCATTTTAATAATTCTTAACAATAAGAATCCAAGATTAATTATCAGTAGGCAGGTTGTTTTTTCAAATACTGAACTAGATAAAAGTTATGCTCAAAATAGGGTGTGGTTGTGTACAGCTTTAATCCCAGCACTTTGGAGGTAGAAGCAGAAGGATCTCTGTGATTTCAAGGCCAGCCTGATATACAAAGCAAGTTCCAGAAGAGCCAGTCCTTTTATACAGAGAAACCCTGTCTCCAAAAACTAAAACCAAACCAAACCAAAACAAAAAAATGATTATGCTTAAAATCATTATCCTGTTAAAGAAACATTATGTTGAAATCACCAAGTGATCCCCAAAAGGCCCACATTGTCTTAAACCACATCGAAATGTCTTTCTCAGGGTTAGTGTGTTTAGTCTACACAGTGGCTGGTGCTGTTGAATCTGACCTAGATTTCATTGCTGTTTAATCTATGCATTTATCTTATGGGATTTCTGTGTGTCTCTGGGAAAGATGAATCACCAACTTCTGTTGGCATCTGAGTAGTTGTAAAATTTTGATAAAATGTTAATTAATAATAATAATAATACACAGAGTCACTATTCTATTTTAATTTTAAAGAAGGCCTGTTTACAGGCAAACCTATCTATCAGTGGATAATCTTCTTGGGATTTTTATTGCTTATACAAGTTAGATAAGAGTACTGTGGGGGAAGGCACTAAAACTTGAATTTGTAGGTTCAGAAACAATTATCAGAAGTCTGTAGTATTTCCTTCTTTGAACTGTATGTCTGAATGCAAGTTCCCAAACAAAGATATTCTACGTGTTGTTAAGTAACATCAGCAGAACAAGCATTTTAACGCCCTTGGTGAAAATTTTATAATCTATGTTTTAAGATGTGTGTCATTTAATACCTGAATCTGCATTATTAAGCCTTCCTCCCTTACCTGCTTCTTACCAAGTCTGTCTCCTCTCATAGACTTTCTAAGTTATGCAAGCAAGGAAAGATTACTCCTTTTCTGTTTTCCATTCATCTCTCTGTTTTTCATGGAGGATCTTAGAGAAGATTCAGATTGATTAGCCTTGGATCCTCGTTTTCAGCTTCTTCATTAGTGATATGAATTCACAATAAGGACATTTTTCATGGAATCATTAGAATGGTTAAAAGAAGACTGAAACATGGTAGCGCCCTCTTTAAGGTAGCACCCTCTTTAACATGAAGATAGTATTCAATCAGTATGGTTCCTTTCACAGTTAAAGCCTTTGAATGAAAGGAAGAAACCCTTTCCCCTAGGATTGCCATAATTAATAAACAACATTGGTGCTTTGAAATTACAGTAATGTGTTCCTTCTAGTTTTGCAGTTCAGAAGTCTGAAATCCCCATGTGCAAAAGTTTTTGCCCTTCCTCAAGTTCCTTTCCTAATCTCTTGCAAGTTTGGTAGACTCTACTAAGAGCCTGAGCAGAGAGAGGTCAGTTTACCTCCACCTTTCCCTAGCCTTCTCCTCTTTCCTCAAGCCCTCTTGTCCATGCATCTCTTCTCATATTGGTACTTGGCATTAGAATTGGTGTCGCCCCATATAATTCAGGGGGAATCAGCTTTGGTTATTTCTCTGAATAACCTCTTTCTGAGTTACATCAATTTCATAGGTTCTGGGGTTTGAAGTATTGGTTAATCTTTTGGTGGGTCACTAGTCAACTTCGTATAAATAGTTTATGTCATTCATTTTATGATAATTGAACCAACGGGAAATTAATATTTTGATAATTATTAGTGAACTACCAATTATAGTTTCATTGATTGGCCACCGATATCGACCTCACCGATAGTAGACCACCTCAGTGGTGGTCTATGAAATACAAAAATATCAATTTGATAATAGTAACAGGTGAGCATGCTTTACCTCATACAGTAACTTGGCTTTCTTGCCACCTTCTGTACATTTGTGTGGCCTGGAGAAAGAAGGTCAGGTGAGGGGTTTTGGCTTAATCCCATTTGATAACTTGGGTTTTTGATTTCTTGCTGTATCATCAAGTATAAAATTTAACTCTGTTGCAAATTTCCATCCCTGTGATGTCCTCTTTCCTTTATTTAATAGTAGAATGGCTTATCCATTCTGTCACAGCACAAAAGACTTGGAAGATATAGATACACCAGATGTATTTTTTTATATATCTTTTGGAACAGAAAAAGTAGAGAAAATGTTAACTTTTCTGTTGAATGCCATATGATCCTTCTTCAAAGAACTCTCATTTCCAAGACTGGGAATCTCCTAATTGCACTGCAGGCATTAAATGGAGATACCTTATGCCATCAAAAGTAAAATTCATCTGTCAACACCCTGACAAAGTCCCATAATTTGAGTATGATAAAATCATGCAACAAAAGAAATGATTTTTAACCCTACTTTTGATAGATATTTCTTTATTTCTTTTATAAATTAGCCTATGGACACTGTACAACCCTTTCAGTATAGCAGAATACTACAGCCATTCAGATATGGTATTAGATTTTTTTTTAGTTTGAAAACTTAAGTGTTGGCTGTGTTAAACAATTAACCCATAATAACTAATAAATTCTTTACTAATCTAATTCTCTTTTTAGGTATTCTATGGAATGTTTTTAAAGACAGCATGATTTTCATAAGTAATAAAGCTCCAATTAAATTTTCCTCCTTAAAGGCTTTCTAAATCTTATTCAGAGCTATGCTTCTCTCTCTTCCCACTCTTTGTAACATAGCTTTTCATCTCATTTAAAAATGTATAATTGACAAATAAAAACATGTACATTTAAAATATTACTATCTATATACCCTAGACGCTGATTACCACAAGTGGATAATAACGGTCCATTGCCTTTGCAATTACTATAAATAGAAGAGGCTTAGGCACTTAAAATACAGTTTTGTAATCCTTTTTGCTTTTAATAAAAGTTCATGATCTACTACTGGGCTACACTCCCAGATTCTTATTAAACAAGTAAACATAATCACTGTCTTGTACATTAGTTCTCCATAATAACTCAATTTATAACAGATAGATAGATAGATAGATAGATAGATAGATAGATAGATAGACAGACAGACTGACAGACAGAGATAGACATAGGTATTTTTCCCTTTCAAACATGGCTGCCTGCACCCTTTTCCCAGCTTTACCTTTGTTGTGTGGGATTAAAGGTGTGCACTAGGGTATGTCTGTACTTCAGCAGGATCTCACAGACCTAGGTCAAATTCCTCTTTGAATATTTATGATTTTTGCCATTTCTTTCAGATCCTCATCACTCATGCAATGACTATTGTATGCCCGTCTTGGGTTTTTGTTGCTGTTGTTGTTTCTTTCTTTCTTTCTTTTTATTTTTGAAGTAAGTCTCATATATCCCTGGCCAGCCTGGAACCAACTATATAACTGAGGATGTCTTTCTGACCATCCTGCCTTTACCTTTCCAAGTTTCAAGATTCCATGCATGTTCCAGCACTCCTAACTTACGTAGTGCTGGAGACCTTTTGTAATTTTGTTTTCTTGAGACATGTTTTCTCTCTTTAGCCCTGACTGTTTTGTAACTTGCTCTGTAGACCAGGCTGGCCTCAAACTCACAGAGCTCTACCTTTCTCCGCCTCTGCCTCCCAAGCGTTGGTGTTAAAGGCATGTGCTGTCACCACCAGCAGCCAGACTTCCGTAATTTTTCCTTCTGAAATATTTTTGCTCATTGAAAAACATATGTACTTAGGAGGTAACTAGTTAAAATACAAGTTTTAGATTTTCTTTGGGTTATTTTCAGCTGAGAACCATCTCAAGCCCTATATACTCAAAAATAAAAGCTAACTCATTGTTCATAACCTCCTTTCAGCATTTTGAGTGAATTATAATTTTGAAGTCCTTTACTGATTGTTTCACACATGTTGAAGTGCTTTTTGTTGTCACTAATAATGCTGCAGGGATCATTCTCATCGGCACACTGAAGCAGCTTCGCAGTGGTTTCTGCAGGAGAGCATCCTCGGTGTGCTAGGCTCTAAGATTCATGTGGGTATAGACAAATTCCCTGTTGACAAACAGTAGGAGGGAGATAGATGACTCAGCCTCCTTTCAGCTTCAGCGTGCTGGAGGAGTTTTTTGTCTTTGGTTTGTTTGTTGATTTTCTTTGGCATTTCACTGTGTTCCAGAAGGAATGTGTCAGTGAAGGCTAGACAGCTGCCTTTGGAAGGTGGGTGATGACCCATATTTTTAGCACTGTGTGTTCTATAGGAAGTCATCTCGTAGAAACTCCTTTTATGTTCCAAGAAAAGAAATTTTCTAACACATTTACTGTGATTTCCATGGAGGAAATTACTTTGATATGTATTTACTGTCCTATCAAATGCCTGACTAGTACACACATTTTCCAGGAACTGTTGAATAGAAAGCGAGGGACGACAGAGTACATACCGAGATGTTTCTTTCTGACTTGATAAATACTAGAAAAGCTAGGGGAAATGTTTATTTGCATTAGCAGAAAAAGAGAACAGGGACATTGCTATTAGGATACAGGAGGAAACCCCTTTGCACCTGTTTGACGGCACCAGTCTAGTACCTGACCGCTAGAGCATTTCTGAAGTCTGTCCTTTTGAACACTCTGGCCAACTTTATTAGAACCCTTAGTATTAATACATATGAATTTGAATTCCTGTATTTGCACAGTATCTGCTGTACTGTTTGAACAGGGATGTGCCATTTATTCTTTGTTCTGTCTCTGTGTCCTTGAAGTCTGAATAATTTTCCCATAATTGAAATTAAAGCATGACTGCTAGAATAAAGTTTACTGAGTGCTTAAAAGCCCTGGCAGGGACAGACAATCTTAACATAAATTAATGCTTTTTAATTTACGTTTTGCAATGCATTCTTAATTTCCTGTTTATAGCTGAACTTGAATTTGTGCATTTTTATAACTTCTTTCAGATTTAAATTCTATACTATGCCAGAGAGCTTAGGGTAAATGGTTGTAGGAAAGGTTGCCTTTTCTTATTGAGTGATTTACTTGTGTGAGGTTATCTACATAGACAAATTTTAATTTCTAATTGTTAATAAACATTTGTGACTATGGATCATCTTAAACAGAATTTAAGTAATTAAAATTACCTTTAAATTTATATATATAATTATTGTTTGCTTAGACAGTATCTTAATTTTTTTATCTGACTTCTACTGTGGGAATATTATGTTGTATATATATCCATGTATACCTTTTCATGTCTTATACAGATAGAATATATATGTATATTATAATATATTTATAAACACATGCAAACACTTTAAATATATTTAAGAATAAGGTAAGATGATTTTCTCCTGATTATTTTTTGGTTTATTATATATTTTATATCTTCCATGAAGCACCTTTTATGTTAAATCAAATTAACATGAACATAAACATGAAGATAAATTATTAATGCAAAGTTTTCTCCAGAAACTTACCTTTTCTCAATGAGTAGCCTAAAATTATATGTCCCAATGACCAATGTTTCAGAAGAACTGTGCACTGGCAACTAAAAATATAGAGTAAAAAGAAAATTATGAGTCTCATCTAATTCCATTAGTGATCTCCATCTGCTTGACAAAATTGCTTTTTAATTCAAACTCAAAATTTCAAAGTTATGTCATCTTTCTCCCAAATATGACCCACTTCTCCTTGGCAGTAAAAGTCGACTCCTTGAAGACTTTAAACTATGGTCAGCTTTGATGCCTCTCTTTTAACTTCATGATTAATCATGGCAAAACCTTTCCCCCCACTGTCTCTCTGTCTCTCTGTCTCTGTCTCTGTCTCTGTCTCTGTCTCTCTCGCTCTCTCTTTCTTTCTCCCCCCCTCTCTGCTTTCTTTCATTCATGTATGTGTGTGTATCTATGTGTGCAGCTATAACCAGACTTCAGAGAACACATTGATGGGCATTCCTTTGTCTCCTCATTTGCTACTGTGTTTATGGGGTGTTATAGAAATCAAATGAGTGTTTGTTGACCGCATGGAAAATCATTTATGACTCACTTAAGTGATGTTGAAATACAATTCTCATTAAGTCTTTTTGCTGTATGTCAATTCCCAGTTAATTTCAGCTCTCAAGAGTGAAGCAAACTCGCCAGCTACCCCGGTGTTTCAGGCTCCTGAATATCTTGTCTCCTAACTGTTTCACTCTTCATCAGAAAGACTCGAGAGCTGATGTGTCCTCCTAGCTAGCTGGCCTTACATAATCTTGTGTTTCCTGAGAAATGGAAGCAGGGGGACCCGAGTGCGTTGCTCTTTAGCTTCCGTGCATTTGCCGTTTTCTCGGGTTCCTTTTGGCAAATATCATGTAGCTTCATTCCTCTGTAGCTGGCACACAGCCTGGTCTCATAAGGAACTTCCTTTTGGGTTCTTAGTAACAGGATGTCTGTGTATTGTGTGGTTTCTGAAAACTTGAAGTCCATTTTTAGAATAGGTGTATACCCACTTCCAGAAAAGATTATATACAGAAAAAAAAATCTGAAATAGCCTCAAAGTCTTTCCCGTTTCAATAGCAGGAGCATAATGATCTTACTAGTTGACTTTGTTGTAGAGTTTTCTAAGTAGAGTGAACACTAAATCAGTTATCAGGCAAGTTCATAGTACAGCAAGGATGTTCAAAGAATTATTCCATGCGGTTTCTCATGCCTGGATCTTCAAAGAACACTTGCATGGTGTAGCTGTACCAAACTATAAATAAGTTTGAAGGAGAAAGGAAAGTCTGACAGCTTGACAGGAAAGGGGTCAGTTTATTCTGGACATTGAGGTTGCTGGGTACAGGGATAAAGATAATAATGATAAGCTTTTATTTTTCTTTTGTAGTTGATTTTGTGAATTTCTTAGAAATGTGAGCTTTAACTTTCTCACTGATTCCTGAGTTCACTCACAGCCCAGTAGCTACCTGGTGTCTGAGAGGCAACCATACTGATGAGATGATCTACAAATAAATGCCTTCTGCTCCCCTCCCCTTCCTCCTGAGCCCCAGCAGGTCAAGCAGCATGTGTTGTGCTCTCAATTCTATGCTGACCTGGCCTCAACCTGCCCCTCCTGAGATGATTTAGATCAACACTAATAACTTGGTTAGGTATCCCAGGCTCATGCCTCCTTATCCAATCATGCGAAAGGATCCTTCATTACCTAGAGCTTCCCCACTGTGGAAGAGCTAACCTGTCCTTTCCCTGCCTTAAGGTGAGTTCTCTCTGGTACTTGGGGTACTGAAATACAAAGGTAACCAATATAGGTCACATGACAGGTAGCTTCATGACTCTTCCACATCCTCCCTTCTCTCAGGCATGCCTACATAACCTCTCCTTTTCCCCAGTGCCCCTGCTACTCCATTTTCCTTCAGAAAACATGGGCCTCTTAGTGATATCAACAGAACACACCATAACATGTTATAGTAAGACTAGACTTAAAAACTCATATAAAGGCTAGACGAGGCAACCAAGTAGAAAGAAAAGGGTTCCACAAGCAGGCAAAAGAGTCAGAGACAGCTCCTACTGACTTTATTAGGAGTCCAACAAAAACCCCAAGCTAAATAACCATAGCATGTATGCATAGGTCCTAGCATAGACCCAGGCAGGCACCATGATTACTGCTGCAATTTCTTTGAGCCTCTATGAAACCAGCTTAGTTGATTTTGCGGGCTCTGTTCTCTGGATGTCCTGGACCCTCTGACTCTTAAAATCTTCCCTCCACATCTTTTGCATAGGTCTCTGAGATCCACCTAAATGTTGAGTATAGGTCTCTGCCTCTGCTCCCATCAGCTGCTAGCTGAAACCTCTGTGATGACAGTTGGGCTAGGCACCAATTTATGACTATAGTGGAGTAGCATTAAAAAATGCTTTTCTTTCTTTCTTTCTTTCTTTCTTTTTTTTCTTGCCAGTTTTGTTTGATTCTTTCCTAGGTCTCTAAGTTATCCAGCTTCAAGATCCTGGCCATGTAGGCTGTGTTGGGCATGGGCTCCCTCTTGTGGCACGGCCTTCAAGTTAAACCTGTCATTAGTTGGCCATTCCATCAAACTCTGACCACCATTGCCCCAGCACATCATGCAGGCAGGAAGGTTGAGGGTCACAGGTTTTATGGCTGGGTTGCTATCCCGGTCACAACTCTGGAAGTCTTGCCTGGTTACAGAAGATGGCTGGTTCAGGCTCCATATTCCATTACTAGGAGTACTCACTAGGATTACTCACAGAGGTTCCAGGAAATTTCCACTGAACTAGGTTTTGACATTATCCCCTAAATGCCCACCTATTCAAGTCTTCTGTCTTTGTACTCTCTCCCTTGGTCCCTCCCCCACCTGAGCCCTCCTGTTCCCATCCCTACTTACTATCCATCCACCCACAAGATCTGTTCATTTTCCCCTCCCATGGAGATCCATGGATCTACCCTAGACATTCTCCTCTTTATCTAGCTTCCCTTGCTCTGTGGATTGTACGTATGATTATGGTTTACTTAACAGCTAATATCCACATATAAGTACATATCATGTTTATCTTTCTGGGTCTGGGTTGCCTTGCTTAACGAGATGTCTATGTGTAGAAGAATGCAAATAGGTCCATATTTATCACAATGTACAAAACTCAAGTTCAAGTGGATCAAAGACCTCAACATAAAACCAGACACACAGAACCTCATAGAATAGAAAGTAAGGAATAGCCTTGAACACATTGACACAGAAGACAAGTTTCTGAACAGAAAACAGTGTCAGTAGAACAAGCACTAAGATCAACAATTAATAAATGGGACCACATAAAACTGAAAAGCTCTGTAAAGCAAAAGGCACTATCAATAGAACAAAATGGCAGCCTATAGAATGGAAAAAGAATTTCACCAACTCCACATCTAACAGAGAGAGAATATCCAAAATTTATAAAGAACTAAAGAAACTAGAAACCAACAAACCAAACAATCCAATTAAAAGAAATGGGATAGAGCACTAAACAGAGACATTGCATTAGAGGAATCTAAAATGACTGAGAAACATTTTAAGAAATGTTCAACATTCTTTGCCATCAGGGAAATGAAAATCAAAACTACTTTGAGATTCTATCTTATACCTGACAGAATGGCTAAAGTCAAGGATACAAGTGACAGTTCATATTTTTGAGGATGTGTAACAAGGGGGACAGCCCTCCATTGCTGATGGAGTACAATCTTGTTCAGCCACTATGGAAATCAATATGGCAGTTTCTTAGAAAATGGGAATGAATCTCCCTCAGGACCTAACTACTACTGTTAGCCACATATCTAAAGAATGCTTCATCCTACCAGAAGAACACTTGCTTAATCATGTTCATTGCTGCTAAGAAGTCACTTAGCTTGCAGCTAAGAGGTCATTCCCTCATAATAGATATGCATGTAACCGTATTCATAATATCCAGGAATTGGAAACAAACTGAACTGAAGAATAGATAAGGAAGATGTGCAGTATTCTCAGCTGTTAGGAAAAAACCTTTAGCCCAAAATGTGTCCTGCCTATAAAATGTGCAGGTGCAAAGAGAGAGCAGAGACAGAGGTAATAGCCAACCAATGGCTGCCCCAAATTGAGACCCATCCCATGGAAAAGAACCAATACCTGACTATTAATGATATTACATTATATTTGCAGGTAAGAGCCTAGCATTACTGACCTATGAGAGGTTCTACCCAACAGGCAATGAACATAGATAGTCTAACTACCTGCCTTTGGATCCCATTCCCTTGACTGGGCCGCCTCGTCTGGCTTCAGTGGGGGTGCATGCTGCTAGTCCTGCAGTGGCTTGGTACACCATGGATGGGAGTGGGTGGTTGTAGGGTGTGAAGGGATGAGGAGGGAGGAAGGAGGGAGGATCTGCATGCTGGGGTAGTGGGAGGGGGGCTGGTGTTGGGTTGTAATGTAAATAAATAATAAAAAAGGATGAAACAACAGCAACAAGAAGACATCAGTACATTTGCAGGCAAAGGGGTAGAACCAGCCTCTGTTCTGTGTAGTTCCACTCTCCATGCCTTTCCATTAAGCTCCCTAATGGTATGACCTAGTTCAACATGAACTGTCACTTCCTCTTCCAGTCCTAGTTTAGCTAAAACAATGGTTGAAAATGACGCTGGTGTGTTTTATTCTGCCACACAATTAAACAAATGATTTAAGCTGGGTCTTTCACCTGAAACTGGAACTTAAGTTTGTAAAACAATTGTTTGAGGTTTATGACCTAGAATGCTTGCAGCTAAGAGGTCACTCCCTCTTAATACTTTGGTTCTTAACAGTTAAAATTCATGCTTCAAATACTCTGTTGTGATTATTTCCAGACATGTTTATACTGGCTGCACTTTTATCATACCATCTAATTTAATTACACATTACACACCTTGATGAAATTCAATTAAGGGGAAAAACAAATCAAATATTTAGAACGACTAAACTAGAATGAGTTTGCGTTCGTAAATGGCTGTCAAATGGGACAAGACAACTGGAAAGGCCTGAGGAAAATGCATAAAAATCTGCAGGGATTCTGTCTGAAGTTTTCTGGTTCAAATATCTTAAAATTTATTCCAATGTAAGAAAATTAAAAGTAGGGTTTGTAACCAGGGTATACAGATGTGCTTTGTAAAATAAAGACTTGCCAAGACTTCAGCTCAGAGATTTTATAATCAAAGAAAATGTCTTCTTAAACATTGGTAATGAATTATGCATTGCACAGTTTATAATGTATGATGTATTGTGTGGATGTAGTTTTGTGTAATCCTTTGCCAACTTAAAAAGAAACCCTGACAATTATCAATCTGAATTGTATTAAATAAGATAATTTCTTACTTGTTTGACTTTGAATATGCTTTCCTTCCACTTGAAACATCCTAATCCTCTTTCCTTCCTGATTTATGTTTATCCTTTTGTTTCAGTATCAACAAAGGCACCTCAAGACTCTTTACATGCTCCCACAAATACTTATTAGAAACAACTACACAGAAAAAGCTTATTATAGTATAAAATGGGGGGATATATTCAACCACTTTCATTAGGATAGTATGAATAAATCTTATTTTAATTATAAGGACTACATTAAACTTTTCTAATGTGGGTGTCTTAATCTGTTGATCTCTGTGGTAATCACAGGTTTGACAAGAACAGAGAGATTGATAACATTATATGGATGGAACACATATCAAAATGGAGTCATGTATTAATTTGAGAAGTGTCAGTTCCAAAATCTTGTTAGCTTTTTATGCATTAAAGCCAGGCATTTGTAGCAGAGAAAGTCTGTTGGTCTAGACACATGACTACAAAGCATATCTCTAAATGAATAGCACAGTGGAGTGAGGCAGTAATTGGCAACATAGGGTTTTAGTGAATCTAGAGGTTTCCATGGCAAGGCTGTTTCATCTAATCAACATGGTATTTTGCAATCACGGAGAGAATATAATTATAAGCATTTATTATCTAAGTGGACTGTTTTTTTGATAAGGGTGAAATAGAACTGCTTTTGTTAGAGTGAGATAGGTATCCAATCCGAAGAGTCGGAGATTATGGTAATTATGTGTTTCTCGTGCTTCCAAGGAAACACAGGCCTTTCTCGGATTTTTGTGACCAATAGCTGTTTAACCACAGATGTTCTGGAGATTTAGAGATGGATATTCACCCTTCATCGGTGACTGATATATAGCATGCTGCTAACAGAGGTTAACTTGGTTTGTACCTAGTAAGAGTCAAATGGCAGTAATAAATGAAGTATGGTGTGGATAGAGTAATGGACATATAGAAACTGAACTGAAAATTACACACCCTAGACACAAGTCTGTGCATAAAATTGTCCTTTGAATCTTCTGAGTCTTGGTTCCAAGATGGCCAAAACAAGAAGAAACAATTGTCACATGAAAAAGGATTCAGTCTGGTTCACTTACTTATCTGTTTGAACTGTGCCCTGTATATGCCCAAGGACAAGGTCATTAAGTTCATCATGTAGAACATTAAAGATGCCAGTGCCATCTTGAACATTTCTGAAACAAGTGTCTTTGACACTTACATGCTTCCCAAGCTTCATGTGAAGATGCATTACTGTGTGAGCTATGTCATTCATAGCCATGTGGTCAAGAATTGATCTTGGGAAGCCTGGAAAGACTGAACATCCTCATCATGATTTAGACCTGCTCATAGTGACCTACAACCTCTACCAGTTCATGATCTGGTTTATAAGAACAGAGGAAAACCATTTGGGGAAAAAGAGGAAATTATACTTATATAAAGAAAGGGAAAATAAGAACAAAAAAAGATGATCTTTGAGAACATGCTCAGAATAGACATTCAGGGAGGGACAGTTTTTTTTCAAAACACAGTCTTAGAAAATCAGGGTATGTTCATGCCAAGAATGAAAGCATGGATTCAGACCATTATCTTTACCATGCCTAATAATCAACTCAAAGGATTTTAAAGTCTTCCTTGCAATCCTCAAGATTTTAGAACAGGAGAAAACTAAGGGGAAGTAAGATCAAAGTCTTGTGTCACTGTTTTTGCTAGTGTTATGGACATGATGCTAACATGCTTGTCTTTAAAACAAAAAATATACCTGTGGAACACATCAGACTAAATAGTTTCTTCATAATAAAGGAAGCAATCATAGTGAAAACACAGTCTGTGGATTCAGAGTAAATACATGCAACCTACACACACACACACACACACACACACACACACACACACACACTCACAAACATGGATGTATATTCCATGCACACAGTTTCTGCTATAGTACTTCTGGTCTAAATTTCTCCTCCTATTGGTGAGATAAAATACTCTGAAAAAAGCAAGAAGGGGTTTTGTGGGATTCCTTTGTGCAGTGACCCAATGAGTATTCATGATATTGGAGTTTTACTTGGTAGCATAGGATGCCTAGTTGGGATATTCTCTTCCCCATTATATTATTACTCCATTTAACTCCTTTTATCTATATATTTTAGAAAATTTCAGAGAAGGGGAATTGGACACAAGTTCCCACCCTAGCCAAGAGGGTGTTTACAAATTAGAGCTTCTGGGAGAGGGAAAATCAGTGTTCTACAGTGGAATGACATTGGGTATATCAGTCATACTCCAGGATGGGTCCCAAGCTCAGAAGTATTCAGACAACACAAACTGTGTCCCGTGTTTTCAAGCATTATTTTTCTTTTCTGTGATTTGTTGTTGATGTTTTTGCCTTTTTCTGAGAGAGAGAGAGAGAGAGAGAGAGAGAGAGAGAGAGAGAGAGAGAGAGAGAACATGCCCTTGGGTGAGTAGGGTAATGAGAAGAATCTAGAAGGGGTTACAGAATAAGAAGGAATGTGCTAAAAATATACTGTATACAATTCTCAAAAAGTTAATTAAAATGAAAAGGGACAGTTTTATTTTAGCTCACAGTTCAAGGTACAGTCTGCCATGGCAGGTAAAAAAAGGCAGAAGGAACTTAAAGCAGCTTCCCCACCCAGCCCCCGCAGGACTGCAGTTGTATAAAGATCGTGACTGCATGCATGTATGCATGCAGGTACTTAGCTCTCTTTATCCATCTTTTAAATGGTCCAGAATTCTCCACACAGGAGATGGTCGCCCTCACATTTAATATGAGTCTCTTGAGTCAATTTAAAAAGTCTGTCATTGCTGGCATAAGCATGCCTAAAAACCCATCTCCCAGGTGATCCTAGAATCTGTCAAGCCATCAGCACTAACCATCACATGGCCTGGCCTTTCCTGCCGAAATGTTAAGACACTATGTTGGTTTTCAATAATTGCAGTATTTTTATCGTGTGCCTGTTCCTAGGTGCACCTCAAAAATTTCTAAACTTTAAAATGAAGATTGCATTGCTATGGACAAATCTCTACAGAGAAGGATTTGTGTCTTGCCATCTCAACTTTAAAAACTCGATATTTTACAGACTAAGACTTGCTGTTGGCAGTCTATTTAGCTTCGCCGGGTCTCAGATTTCTTATCTGCAAAATGATTGTGTTATCTGAAGATTTTAAAAATCCTTTTCAATTTAAGATATTGTGCTATAAAGAAATGAGAGAAATAGCAACCTCAAATTGCTTATCGTATTTCTTAAGAGAACTAATACTACAATCCATACTCATTCATCCTCAATATGTATTTATTGAGTATTCACGAAAATACCAACAAGCACAGCTTTAGAAATTAGAGAAACAGTGCTACACAAAATGCTTAAATCTATGCCTCTGTGGAACTTATATTTAGACAAGGGAAAACAGAAATAAAGAAAATCAGGATATTATAAAGCTAAGAGTAGTTTAGAGCTGCGGAGGGAAGCACGCTAAGGGATAGAGTGTGAGAAGAGAATCTATGGGAAATACACCAAAGAAATGTAAACAAGATACAGAACACAAATTAGGCCAGAAGATGACCCTGCTGGAGGTTCATTGAAGGGAGAGAGAAGGTGGAGCGTGCGCTAAAAGTCAGAGTCGTGTTCCGAGGCTTGTGAGGTTGAGAAGGGTGTGGTGGTGTTGGAGAGGAGGCTTAAAGATGTAGCTGGTATCCAGGTTCTGTGACACGGAGCTATCCAAATGGGGTGGTTTGCCACACCAGAATGTTACGGGGGGAACCGAGGTTCCCCCTTTAAGGTTCTTAGTCTTGGTCATAAAGGGATTTAGAAAAATATTTCAAAGGAAATGCCTGTTAGTTACGATTGACCCAGGTGATATGAAAAGCAATGAAGACAGACCAGCCTCTCCACAATTACAATTGTTCTTTAACCAGAACACATGAGTCACACTGATTCCTTGACGGGAGTGGAGACTGTGCCCACGTGGCACATGAGGTGTACGCATTTTATAGGGCAGGAAAGGGAAACACTTGGAATGGAAAATTCCATCTACATTCTAGTTCTCTTGCAGCCAGGAAGTGGTTGTGAGGGTCTGTGATTTGCCAAAGAATGATTCGCCAAACTCAAATGGTATGCAGAAGCAAAGAGAGCTGCTTTTCTGCAGAAGTCTACCGTTTGCCTATTTAAAGCAGATTAGGGGAGTTCCAAGGAGTGGTAGGTGGTCTTTATCTTGATTGGTCAGCTCCATCGCTAGGGCGGGTATCTTTGCGATTGACTCTAGGGACGTTCCTGAACCATTGCTGGCAGACTAGGGGGCATTGGCTGCCCATTAGGCTGCGATTTTTCCAGTAAATGACGTGGTTGGACTTTTCCAGTTTTGGGAAATAAAATCTCCTTAAACTGCTAGTTTGAAACCTGTCATGGAGTCAGTCTGTCTCGGTCCTCTCAATAGTGGGTATCAGTGAGGTTGATGTGTTGTGCAGATCAGAATTTTCCACAGGTGTTAATACTCAAGTCAATTTTCTAGGATAGAGTTTCTCAGTCCACCTGAAGGAGGCTTTTAGGTCCTTAATATTTCAGTGCTGGTTCAATTTTGTTAGAGTTTAAGAGAAAAACAAATGGCAAACAAGGTGTAAATCTCATTAGCTCTAGGACAAGGTAAGCAGAAAAGTTCGCAATGGAATTTAACAAGCAGCCACACAGAAAAGGGGGTTTCAGAGAAAGAGTACAAAAGGACAGAGTTTCCAGGAAAGCATGTATGCCTTTGGCTGGTATATGAAAAGTAAAAGTTACATTTTTTTCTGATTTCTAATATCAGAAAGTAGGCATGCCACGTGGCAGAGGCTCCACAGCGATGTCTGGGAGAAGCCATGGCTGCAGCTGCCAGTGTCTGCACTAAGAAGATGCTTCAGGGGAATAAAAGCACATTATCTAATTAAATCACTAATAACCCCTCCCATTTACTGTTGGGGTACTTGGAATGCTCTACCTACTCAGTCCTACAGATGGAATTTAGAACAATGCCCCAAACCCTTCATTTTTTTAAATGGCAATTTAAACTTCAAGGAATGGCGAAGCTGACAATTACGTTTCTAATGTTACCAGTGAAAGAAACGGGATGGAGTTCAGAGTAGCCTGAAGTTACTGTAGAAGGGAACATTTCAAATCATTTAGTGACCATTTTGGTGGTGAGAGCCACAGTGTAGATGCTCATGACATCTGATTCACAAAAGTCCATCTATACCACATGCAAAAAACAAAACCAACCAACCAACAAACAAACAAAAACAAAACAAAACCCCACAAGTATAAGTATTATTTGGCTGAAAATGTCCGTAGTATCTGAAAGGTTTTTGTAGTGAAAGGGTATCCTGTGGATCAGGGTCTGAGCAATGCCACATAAACCACATCATGTAACAGACCTCACAGACAAGAGTAATGGCTATCGGGTATACAGAATACCTGCCTGAACGGGATGGAAACAGAGGCAGGCCAAATCACGATGGTAGGCTTTATGGGGGTAAGGTATGGAGCATACATACAGAAAATTGTCAATGGTGGGGATAGTAGAAATGTGTCCTGTTGGCCATTAATGAAGGTGGGGCCATGGGCACTGATTCATAGACGTTGAAGAGAAACCTGGTCCCAGCATATGGGCAGTTCTTAGTTGACCAACAGTATCAAGGCTAGCTTTAATCTTAGATGTGTAGATCAAAAGAAGAATGTTATGCCATAATCCCAGCATTCAGGAACCTGAGACATCAGGGTTTCTGTCAGTTTGAGTTCAGCATTGTGTTCAAGCTAGTGTAGTGTGGGGTTCAGTATGACTCCCGGCTCCAAAAAAGAAAAGAAGAAAGGAGGGATGGAAGGAAGAGAGGTACAGACAGCAGAGAGTTGGGGGGGGGTAAGTTGTGAAAATGTGTGCTAGAAACATAAATAGATACATTTGTGCCTTTCCATGATGCTGGAAATTATTGATGGCCAGTAAATTCACAAAGATTAGCTGTTTCAGTGACAGCAGTTTGTCATGTAGCCTGCCTGAAGCCGATGATGGTCTTCTTACATTCTGATCTCAATATAACACACCACATAGTTATTTATGCCTATCTGCTTATATACTCAAGAATACACTTCTGGCAGTACAGAAAATTACTCAGCAATTACGTGTGGCTTAGATAACTGGGAGGAAATACTTACAGATATGCGAGGCATAAAATCTGCTTGGAAGCTTTAAGGAAACTTGGTGTTTTATAGCAAACCACTTGGCATGCAGATGCTCGGATCTTTAATCCCATTCATGGTTGGTGGCCCAGAGAATTCACAGGGAGGAGCCCAACCACCATGTAATAGTATTAGCCTTGGACAAGGAAGAAAGTCTTCAGACTGACAATGTATTTTCATTCTTACATAGGCATACTGTTGCCTGGACAATATAATATGTAGACTCACACTGACTGAAACAACTTAGGCTGGAATTAACACTATTCTCATATTTGACACTTTATAAAGTTAACTTTTACATCTACTTATATTTGTATTTTATAAAGAATAATCTATATGGTCAAATATAAAATCAAGTAAGTTCATTTGTCTGAGATGTCATTAAGTTTTATTTCTCAAAATTACCTATTGTTTGAATGAATGTGTTAAGTACATTCCCATTAAGGAATAATTTGTTGGGAAAATGCTTGATGATTAATAATCTAATCTCTGTTTATTCCTTTAGTAATTCTGCTTTTCTTGGATATTGCTCAAGTAAGAGAAAGAATTAGAATTCAAACCTAACCAAATTGCACTTGTTTCTTGGAATGAAATCATACACAAAAGTGCGAATTGGTAAGAGTGATTAGAGAATTCAATAAAAAAATGTTACTGAAAATACTGAATCACCTTAAATTTCAAAGTCTAGATAGTTTTATAGTCATCACAGGCAATGATTATCGAGTCATGTTATCAGAACATGTAATCAACAAAATATAACTATACACTTCCAAAAAGAAAGGACAGAGAAAGTCAGTCACTTCTTCAGCTAGCCTTGATTGAAGAGTCACCTTAGTCCTACAAGACTTCAGCACATTGCATCATTAACATAGGAAGTCAAGGGCACAAGCTTTCTGTGTATCTCCTTCAGAAGAGAAGAGCTTTGCTCAGGTGACCAGGGAAAGTGATGCTTCAATTTCTTTCCTGGGAACAAGTGTTAATTTTGGAGCTTAGTGTGACCTCTGATTTTTTGTGAATTGTGGGACAAGTAGAACAAAGTGAGAAATGGCCTATCAGCAAATAATACAATAATACTGATTTTGTGTGTGTGTGTGTGTGTGTGTGTGTGTGTGTGTGTGTGTGTGTGTGTGTATACACATATGTGTTGGGGCCAGATGTTGATGTCAGATGTCATCTTCAATCATTCCTCCACCTAATATTTTAAGACAGACCCTTTTACAGATCTGGGGCTCACTGGCTTGTCTAGGTGGGGTAGCCAGTGAGCCCCTGGGAATGAAGTCCTCCTGCCGATACCACATACATGGTGTGTCTTGGTGATTACAGCTCCATGCCATCCAGTGGGTTTATTACAGGGTTGATGGGATACAAGTCCATGTTTTTTCAGTAAGCACTCACACAGAGCAATAGCCCCAGTTCCTCTTGTAATTTCATTCATAGATGAGGCACAATCCAAGGAATATAGCAAACTTGATTTTTTGTTGTTTTAGGTTTCAGGTTTTTCTTTTGTTTCCTCTGGAGAGAATAAGTGCTAAACATTTGGCTTTAATGTGAAGATATCCAGCATCATTGCCCGATGTTGAAGCATCTGCTGCAATTGACTTTTGAAAAGTGACTATCACTTACAGATACCAGGCTTTGGGAAAGTAAAGAACCATTCCTTTGACTCTGTGATGGTTCTTCTTGGTTCTCAACTTAGCTACATCTGGAATTACTTAAAACCCAAGGGTCCAGGTACCTGTGAGGATTTGTTGTTGTTTCAATTAAATCACTTGTAGACCCACATTTTAATCCAGATCCATCTTTAGACTGAACCACACTTTCTGCTGGCAGGCTATTTAAAAGACATGGAAGAAGGAAGTCCATTCCTTGGTGGCTTGCTCTCACTCTTGCTGGCAAGTCTATTCCTTCACTAGCATTAGAGCCTGCCTACTTCTTCAGGTTCTAGTGTACATTGAAGACCACTGGAGACATCCACAATTGCAGACTAAACAATGACTAGACTCTTGGACTTTCTGTTGCTAGACAGCCATTGTTAGACTAGCTGGGCCACATCCTGTAATAAATTATATATAAATTATATATATGTATATATATAATTTGTTCTGTAAGATCTTTTTCTCTAGAGAACCTAAGTAGTACACACACCATTTGTCTTTTTCCCTGATTATCCCCAACATTTGTTTACTCATCCAATAGAAAAAGACAGATAACCAAATGAAGAAATTACTGGAGAAATAGAATTTACACATTTATATCGTTAGAATTTCTAAAATAGCGGTCTTTCCACTTTATTACAAGTTACTTCATATCTATTAAAATTACTCGTTTTAAAATCTTTATATCTGTGTAAATATATTCACTTATCATTTCAGTGAGATTTCTTTTTCTGTGCATCTCCATATAATGTGCATGAAGTCATAGACACAGCAATTTGGTGTTCAATACAGAAGTCACATTTGCTTTTTGCTCCTTTTGATTTTTTACCAATTTTTCTGTTCTCTTGTCCTTTATGTAATGCTAACCCCTTATCTGTGCAACATCTATATTACCAGGATTTTCTTTATGTGCCTCCCATGTTTTCCACGTCCACATTTAAATATTTGGAACCCGTTGTATTTCTCTCCCACCAAAATGGAACTATGATATGCACTTTCTGTTTTTATCCTTCAACGATTTTTCTTTGGAAAGTCTCACTCGTTGTTTGAAATTTCTTCTGTACAGAACTACCTCCCTGGTATTGGCACATTGCTGTTAAGCCACTCTGTTGAGTTTTGCTGCTTCTTAGTTCATTTGTGTGGTGCTGGATGTCTAACCAACCACACTTCCTAGACAAACGCTCCAGCATAAGTGCGCTCTGCCATCCCTCTGCTGTGTTCATCTCTGCTTCTAAGTTTCTCGTCACTATGAACCCTGCCATACAACAAAAAGTGAGAGAAAATATATTGTCGTACCTGTTTTATATATCCTAAAAACTGTGTGTGTGTGTGTGTGTGTGTGTGTGTGTGTGAGTGTGTGTGTGTGTACGCTATTTCCATGTGGAAAGAAGGCTCCAGAAGGCAGACGGGGGCATTAGATTCCCTGGACCTGGTGTTAGGAATGATTATAAGTTACCTGATGTAGTTTCTGGGAACTCAAGTCCTCTGAGAGAGCACCGTGTGCGTTTAACCACCTCTCTCATCACTCTGTTCTTATATTGCTGTTTGTGGGATTTGATTCCTGGCATAGGTTTACTAAATTGTAAGGCAAATGTTTCTCCTTTGAAATTTTATAGATATGGCTAGACTGCTTTCAAAAAAGATTATTGTTTCCATACAACCAGCAATAAGAGATGGCGCATACTTCCTCCAATTCATCACAGCAGTAGAGCCAGTTACATGTCATAAAGGATTATATATATTGGCTGTAATTCCTATCTTCAAGACTACTGGTAAATTTGAGTACACACACATATCTAATATATATATATATATATATATATATATATATATATATATATACTTTTAATTTTAAATACTTGGACATCTTTGTAGTTTTCAAAACCAAATGCCATTTCTTTCTTAAAAAGGAATCCTTCTATCCTAATTGATACTATAGCCCCCAGCTACTTTATCATTTTTAAAAATACTGACCTCATATATTGATTGCAAAATTGTATTTATATTCCACAATTTATGGATATTATATATTTTATGCTGTTGTACAGTATAAAGCTTTATACTTTTAGAATTATAAATACAATGTACTCAACATCTTCCTTTTCCTTCAAACCATCCCCATAGCGGTGTGTAGACTTTTCTTTTTCATTTTCCCACCTTCCTTATCTGCACCTCTGAGATTCTATTCTTTCTATTTTCAATGACATTATCTGGTTAAATTGTCTACTTAATCAAGGAATTGTGCCTGGGCCATGATTGTTATGTCTATGTTTGCATGTTTAGTACCTAAGAATTTTTTGATACTAGTGAACACTTAATATGTATTTGATAAATTATTTTAATTCAGAAAATAATTATCTAGGTATCTTGGGTAATAAAAATATAGCTGAGCTTATGCCACAATTCTGAAAAGAACATCTTCCAAGCAATGGCATATCGTTTGACAAGCACAGATCTGAAGGAGTTGTGTGTGTTGTCTTATTATATGTAAAGCACGTACTGAGTCATCCTATTATCTTTCCTCACAAGTGAGGAAGCTGAAGCCCAAGTCCTGTGGTCCTCCATGGAAGAGGCACCAGAATCAGTGTTTGGTTGTAGTCTATCTGGCTGGGAGACTCCATTTCTTTTCTGTCTCTCATTCTTTTCCTGATTTGCAGTCAGATTCCTGAAGAGAGGTTTTTAATCTCTCTGCAATGAGATCTTTAACTATGAAGAATTCCTTTTTCCTAATTAATCAAGTGGCCCAAAGATGATTAAACTTATGGGAAATAAAACAGCACACATTCCTTTTAATATAAAAAAATACGAGTTTTATAACATAGATTAAGCAGAAGATGGAATACTGTTCATAGTTCCTTAAATATTTAACCATCATTGGGTCTTACAGCCAAAGCACTGAGATGTGTCCTTCTCATATTTATACCTAGCATGTTGAAATGATCAGCAAACAGAGTAATGAATGACGTGCTGACCCCTGGGAAATTACTTCTAGAGAAAACACTGGGAATAAATGCAACCATCCAATTTATAACAAATATTGACTTTATTTTGAAAAGTAAAACTATGCATTACAAGTTTACTGTTTTGTTTAAGTTGGCTTGCAAGGAAGCCGTGCATAGATTAATAAGACGAGTCACTGTTTATATTTCCCAGTAGGTTCAACTGACCAATAAGTAAACTGATTGTGTTATCTGCACCTATGACATTTCATAGCTCCAGTCATCATTTCAGCAGAAACAAAATTTGAATATATAAAAGTTAGATGCAATTTTGAATATGTAGCACGATCTTTTTCTATATTCTGTCAGCTTATGTGAGGCCTGGAATTAAATCGTAGTACTTTGACCTATGTAAAAATGTAACTTGATATACTTCGAGATAAGTTAATATTGGGCATAATAACGTGTAAAATATTTAGTAGAAAAAATAATGTCTTTTATGTAAGTTTATTTAATTTTTTCTACATTAAGGCTTTTCACCGGGAAGTGATCTACAAAACACTTTAATTTGTGATATTGTTTTTGAAATACTTTCTAGTAAAAAAAAAACTTTTCACAAATAAGATTTGAATTTCATACCATTTTATTCTGTTCACATCAGTCAGCTATTCATACTGATTCGGATATCCATAATGCATTTCCTGTTCATGATAGCCTTAACCAATATCATCTTTTAAGCATTTGTTCAGCTAGTTGTGCTTGATCGTCATTTATTGATTTATTTCTCTATAAATCAATTTTGTAAATGTTTCCAATTTACTGAATTTTTGTTATGGTACTTTAGTCTGTCTCCGTGTATATTTCACTGATCATTTTCTTTCTTTTGCTTTAATTTTTAAAAATATTGACTTGTTTTTATGCTAGGTGTATGTGACTTGTCTGTCTGTCTGTCTGTCTGTGTACCACTTTCATTCAGTCCTTACAAGGACTGGAAGAGAACACAGGATCCCTAGAACTTTAGGTCTAGATGATCGAAAGCTTCCATGTGGGCTCTGAGAAACAACCCCAACAATGCTCTTAGCCACTGAGCTGTCTCTCCAGCTAGCCAGCCCCTTGGATTAATATTTTTTCACGTGGTTTATAGTCAGTCAAAAGAACCAGATTATAGTCTTTCTTGTATCATCACCTACACTGTCTGTAATTTCACATAGTAATCATTCTGTAAATGTTGACTCATACTCCAAAGAAAATAAACACACCAGTGTTGTTCAGTACAACCACAGCCTGAGCCCGGGTTTCACTCATGATCTTGTAGGGCCTGTGTGACATCTGATACTAATGATTTGTAGTCATTTCATGGACAGCCACATATTTATTCTAAAATTGTCTTATTTATGCTTCTATAATCTAAATTGAGAAAAAAATGCATCAAAGATTTTCACTATTAAAATAATTTTTAGCTGCACTAAGGGCATTTGTGTTACATTTCAACAATTATTTCTGCGACTTTATGGTATGAATTCTCTCTAATCACCTAGCAACAGCTTAGGATCTGTGAGGAAAATATTTCTCCTTTTCTCTAGTGAATAGATGTTAAGACCTCTTCTTTGAATCTTGAGTAATCATGATGCACACTTCAGTGGAAAGGAAATTATGGACTATACTTTCTATAGTCTGTGCCTGGCTACTAATTAGCTAGATGGCACCACTTTACATCTCTGACCTCACATCTTTATCGCTACAAAGGGAAGTTACTAGGTCATTTCTAGGGTATTTAGAATTGTGATCCAAAGAAATGTGATCACCTGTACTATAGACAGTCCAGCTTCCTTGGAATATTGTTACTTTACTTACTAAAATCATGGTCGGTAATTTGTGTGTCAGTTTTAATTCATGTGACAAGGGAAGGCAGGTGAGTCCTCCTGTGTTAGTAACAAACCTGCTTTTGTGACAAAGCAGACAATAGACAGAATTTAGGGTTGGGGTTGAGAATGAGTATTGAGAGTAGAAAAATGGCTTGCCATGTTGTGACAGCCAAAGTTCTTAGGGATTTTTAGATGCCTCTGATCATGTATCTTAAGAATCATAATTTAACCAGATTCATCCAAGGCTTTCAGGCTCACTTTCCTCCTTAAAACTCCTTTGTAGAATAAAATAGACACTAAGAGTCATTTGTGCTTATAGCCAATAGAAACTCAGGTCTCACCTTGGAGATGTGATCTCATTTGGCTCAATATTAATACAGCTACTATGTCCTGACTGATTGTTATACTATTGTTATATCAACATTTCTGACCCTTTACGTATTTCTCTCATAAACAGCCTTAGCATAAAACAGCATGCAAATTCTATATTCTTTTTATAAATTTTTACTCTTTTCTCAACAATACATCTAACTACAGAGCTCCCTCTGTCCACTCTACTCCTCCTAGCTCTCCCCTAACTTACTTCTTCCCCAGATCTGCTTACCCCACCTAATATTTCTTGCAAAAGAACAATCCTCCTGGGGACATCAATTAAACATAATACAACAAGATAACAATAAGACAAGTCACAAACCCTTATGTCAAAGCTAGTTGAGGAAACCCAGTAGGAGGGGAAGGATATTAAGAACAGGCAAAAGTCATATCCCCTCTCCCTCCTTCATGAATGCCCCTAAATCACTAAACAAGCAACCTGAACATACATGAAGAAGGTCTAGCACAGACCCATGCATGTACCATAAGTGCCTTCAGTCTCTGTGAGCCCCCATGAGCCCTAACTAGTTGATTCTGTGGGCTGTTGTTTTTGATTCTACCACAGGTCTCTGGCTTATGTAGCCTCCTGTTCCTGGTTATGCAGGTAGTGTCTGGCATACATAACCTCTTATGGTATGGGCCTCAAATTAGACAGGTCATTTAGGTCATTTGTTGGCTACTTCGACAAGTTCTATGCCACCATTGCCCCAGCATATCTTGTAGGCAGGACTGTAGTTCAAAAGTTTATGGCTGGGTTGGTGTCCCAGTTCTATTACTACAGATAGCCTGACTACAGAATATGTCTGGTTCAGGCTCTGTATTCTCCAATGCTAGAGTCACTCTCCTAGGGTCCTGGAAGTTTCTACCACACTATGTTGCCACATCACCTCCTCCCAAATGTCCTTTAACTCCTGTGGTCTCTCCCCATACTTTTTCCTTCTCTCCTCCCCCCAGTCCTTCTATTCTCATCTCCACCTGACCTTAGTCCACCCACAAAATCCTTTCTAATTCTCTTTCCCAGGGATATCTATGTGTCTCCACTAGAGTCCTTCTTATTACTTACCCTGCCTCAGTCTGTGGGCTGTAGTATAACTATCATTTACTTAACAGTTAATATCTGCTTATAAGTGCATATATACCATGTTTGTATTTCTGGGACTAGATTATCTCACTCGATAATTTTTCCTAGTTCCATTCATTTGCCTAAAAATTTCATGATGCTATTTTTTTTAAACTGCTAAGTAGTATTTCAATATGTAAACATACCACATTTCCTTTATCTATTCTTTGGTTGAGGGACATCTAGGTTGTTCCAATTTCTGTCTATTATGAATAAAACTCCAAGGAACATAGTTGAACAAGTGTCCTTGTGGTTGGATATAGAATCTTTTGGTTATATGCCTAAGAATGGTATATCTAGGTCTTGAAATAAAATGATTCCAATTCTCTGAAGAATTGCCATATTGATATTCACAGTGGTTGTACAAGTTGTGAAAACTCTATATTCTATAAGCTAGATTTTTTTTCATTAGGATATTTCTCTTTCAATTACACCAGCTAACTTTATTATGATTACTGATAATAGCTAGAAAGCATCTTATTTTTCCATGCTTTTTGCTTTTCAATTAGCTAAAAAAAAAACAAAAACAAGCATCTCTATTTTTCACTAAGACAATTAGAAAATCTTAGCAAAATTTTATGTCAACCACTTATTTCTATTTGCATATCAGTGCTATAACTAAGACAATTCTTTTGAAATTTAAGTATTATATTTATTTGCACAAATTTCATTTCTAGATTTTTTTTACCTATAAGAATAAAAATATCCAGTCTCCATCTGTGCCCAGACCTGAGACTGTCCCATGGCCCTGCCTGGAGAAAGCTAGTTTCTAAGGAGTGCTCTCACTCATAAGATCACAGGTTCACAGGCCCACAGGAAGGAAAAGCTCCTGTCAGAGACAGCAAGACCAACTAACACTGGAGATATCCACATGGTAAGAGACAAGCGCAAGAACCTAAGTAACAGAACCTAGGCTACTTGGCATCACCAGAACACAGTTCTCCCACCACAGCAAGCCCTGGATACCCCAACACACTGGAAAAGCAAGATTTGAATTTAAAATCACATCTCATGATCATAGAGGACTTTAAGAAGGACATAAATAACTCCCTTAAAGAAATACAGGACAACACAGCTAAACAAATAGAAGCCCTTAAAGTGGAAACACAAAAATCCCTTAAAGAATTTCAGGAAAACAAAATCAAACAAGTGAAGATTGAAAAAAACTATTCAGGATCTAAAAATGGAAATAGAAACAATAAATAAATCACAAAGAAAGACAACCCCGGAGATAGAAAACCTAGGAAAGAGATCAGGAGAAATAGATACAAGTATCAGCAACAATACAAGAAATAGAAGAGAGAATTTCAGGTGTAGAAGATACCATAGAAAGCATTGACACAACAGTCAAATAAAATGCAAAATGCAAAAAGCTCCTAACTCAAAACATAGAGGAAATCCAGGACACAATGAGAAGACCAAACCTAAGGAGAGAGCAAAGATTCCCAACTTAAAGGGCCAATAAATATCTTCAACAAAATTATAGAAGAAAACTTCCCTTACCTAAAGAAAGAGATGCCCAGTGAACATACAAAAAGCCTATAAAACTCCAAATAGATTGAACCACGAAAGAAATTCCTCCTATCACATAATAGTCAAAAAACCAAATGCACAAAGAATATTAAAAAGCAGTAAGGGAAAATGGTCAAGTAACATGTAAAGGCAAACGATCAGAATTACACCAGATTTTTCAACAGAGACTATGAAAGCCAGAAGATCCTGGGCAGATGTCATACAGACCTTAATAGACCACAAATGCCAGCCCAGGATACTATCTATATTCAGCAAAACTCTCAATTGCAATAGATGGAGAAATCAAGATATTCCCTGACAAACCAAATTTACACAATACTTTCTACAAATCCAGCCCTACAAAGGATAATAGATGAAACACAAGGAGGAAAACTACACCACAAAAAAAAGCAAGAAAGTAATTTTCTTTCAACAAATGAAAAGAAGATAGCCACAAAAGCATTATTCCACCTGTAACAACAAAAGTAAGAGTAAACAATCAGTATTCCTGATATCTCTTGACATCAATGGACTCAATTCCCCAATAAAAGTCATTGACTAAGACTACATACGCAAACAGGTCCCAGCATTTTTCTACATACAGGACATGCACCTCAGTGACAGACAGACACTACTTCAGAGTACAAGGCTAAAAAATAATTTTCCAAGCTAATATTCCCAATAAACAGGCTGAAGTAGCCATTCTAATATCGAATAAAACCAACTTTTACCCAAAAGTTATCAAAAAAAGATAAGGAGGGACACTTCATACTCATCAAGGGAAAAATCCACAAGGTGAACTCTCAATGCCAAACATCTATGCTCCAAATGCAAGAGCACCTACATTCATAAAAGAAACTTTACTAAAACTCAAAGCACATATACCACATCATACCACTCAAAATAATAGTGGGTGACTTCAATACCCCACTCATCACTGGACAGATCACTGAAACAGAAAGTAAACAGAGACACAGAGAAACTACCAGAAGTTATGAACCAAATGGATTTAACAGATATATATATAGATATATATATATAACATTTCATCCTAAAACAAAAGGATATACCTTCTTCTCAGCACCTCATGGCACCTTCTCCAACTCTGATCATATAATCAGTCACAAAACAGGCCTCAACAGATACAAGACATTTGAAATACGACCATCCATCCTATTAAATCACCACAGATTAAAGCTGCTTTTCAATAGCAACAAAGACAACAGAAAGCCCACATATACATGGAAGCTGAATAACGCTCTATTCAATGATAACTTGGCAACAGAGTAAAAGCAATATACAGCAAACCAGCAGCCAGCATCAAATTGAATGGAAAGAAACTTGAAGCAATCTCACTAAAATCAGGGACAAGACAAGGCTGCCCACTCTTCCTACCTATTCAATATAGTACTTGAAGTCCTAGCCAGAGGAAATTAGACAACAAAACAAGGTAAAAGTGATAAAAATTTGAAAGGAAGAAGTCAAAATATCACTATTTTCAGATGATATGATAGTATATTTAAGTGACCCCAAAATTTTCATCAGAGACCTCCTAAACAACGTCAGCAAAGTAGCTGGATATAAAATTAATTCAAACAAATCAGTAGCCTTCTTCTACTCACAGGATATACAGGCTGAGGGAGAATTTAGGGAAGTGACATTCTTCACAATAGTCACAAATAAGATGCAGGACAGCAGTGTGACTCTAACCAAGTAAGGGAACGTTCTGTATGACAAGAACTAGAAGTTTCTGAAGAAAGAAATCAAACACCTCAGAAGATGGAAAGCTAACCCATGCTCATGGATTGACAGAATTAATATTGTGAAAATGGCCATCTTGCCAAAAGCAATCTATAGATTCAATGCATCCCCTATCAAAATTCCAATTCAATTCTTCATAGAATTAGAAAGAGAAATTTATTTGGAATAACAAAAAACCCAAGATACTGAGAACTATTCTCAATAAAAGAACTTCTAGGGGAGTCATCATCCCTGACCTCAAGCCATATTACAGAGCAATAGTGATAAAAATTGTATGGTATTGGTACAGAGACAGGCAGGTAGACCAGTGGAATAGAATTGAAGACACAGAAATGAACCCACACACCTCTGGTCATTTGATCTTTGACAAAGGAACTAAAACCATCCAGTGGGAGAAAAAATAGCATGTTCAACAAATGATGCTGGTTCAACTGGAGGTCAGCATGTAGAAGAATACAAATTGATCCATTCTTATTGCTTTGTACAAAGCTCAAGTCCAAATGGATCAAAGACCTCCACATAAAACCAGTTACTTTGAAACTAATAGAAGAGAAAGTGGGGAAGAGTTTCGAACACATAGGCACCGGGGAAAACTTCCTGAACAGAACACCAATGGCTTAGGCTCTAAAATCAAGAATCAACAAATGGGACCTCATAAAATTGCAAAGCTTCTGTAAGGCTTCTGTCATTAGGGCAAAATGGCAACCAACAGTTTGGGAAAAGAACTTTACCAATCCTACATCACATATATACGTGTGTGTGTGTGTGTGTGTGTGTGTGTGTGTGTGTGTGTGTGTGTGTGTACGTGTGTGTGTGTGTGCGTGTGTGTGTGTGTGTGTGTGTTTGTGTTTCAGAGAACCAAATAATCCTATTAAACAATGGGGTACATAGCTAAACAAATTATTCTCAACTGAGGAATCTTGAATGGCTGAGAGGCACCTAAAGAAATAGTCTTCATCCTTAGTCATCAGGGAAATGCAAATCAAAACAACCGTGAGATTACACCTCACACCAATCAGAATGGCTAAGATCAAAAACTCAGGTGACAGCAGATGCTGGTGAAAGGATGTGGAGAAAGAGAAACATTCCATCTTTGTTGGTGGGATTGCAAGCTGGTACACCCACTCTAGAAATCAGTCTGGCAGTTCCTCAGATAATTGGACATAATATAACCTGAGTATCCAGCTATATGACTCCTTGGCATATACCTGAAAGATGCTCCAACATATAACAAAGACACATGTTCCACTGTGGTCATAGCAACCTTATTTATAATAGCCAGAAGCTGGAAAGAGCCCAGGTGCCCTCAGAGGAATGGATACAGAAAATGTGGTACAGCTACACAATGGAGCCCTACTCAGCTATCAAAATTAATAACTTCATGAAATTCTTAAACAAATGGATAGAACTAGAAAATATCCTGAGTGAAGTAACCCAGTCACAAAAGAACACTCATAGTATGCACTCACCGATAAGCTGATATTAGTCCAAAAGCTCAAAATACGCAAGGTACAATTCACAGACCATAGCTCAAGAAGAAGGAAGACCAAAAGGTGGATGCATTAGTCCTTCTTAGAAGGTGGATCAAAATACTCTTGGGAGGAAATACAGGGACTAAGAGTGGAGCAGAGGATAAAGGAAATGACATCCAGATACTCTCCAACCTGGGGATCCATCCCTTATGCCACCAACCCCGGACACTATTGCTGAGGCCAAGAAGTGCTTGCAGACAGGAGCCTGAAATAGATTTCTCCTGAGAGGCTCTGTCAGAGTCTTACTGATATAGATTAAGATGCTTGCAGCTAACCATCAGACTGAGCACAGGGACCCCAATGGAGGATTTAGAGAAAGGACTAAGGAGCTGAAGGTGTTTGCAACCCCATAGGAAGAACAGCAATATCATCCAACCAGACCCCCTCGAGCTCCCAGGGACTAAACCACCAACCAAAGGGTACACATGGGGGGTACCCATAGCTCCAGCTGCATAAGTAGCTGAGGATGGTGTTGTCTAGCATCAATAGGAGGAGAAGCAGTTGGTCCTGTGAAGGCTCTTTTCCTCAGTGTAGGGGACGTTCTTCAGGGTATTGAGGTAGAAGTGGATGAGTGGAAGGGGTAGCATCCTCATTGAAGTAGGGGGAAGGGGCATGGGAGGGGGGAACTAGGAAAGGGAATGACATTTAAAATGTAAATACATAAACTGTCCAATAAATAAAAAGTCATGTATACTTTAGAAGAAAAGAATAGAAATATATTTCCATACAAATACAAATATATACCTGTTCCTGTTTGTTATATCTGTCTGCTTTTCTGTTGCTGTTCTATAACACCTTTGTAAAACAACTTAGGGAGGAAAAGATTAATTCATCTTATACTCCCAAGTGATTGAAGACAATTGATGTTGGAAAGAAATGGAGGGACAAGGGTAGAGGCAACATTGGAAGTGGGTCTCAAGGCAGGAACTGAAGCAGAGGCCATGGAGAGAGGCAAAGATTAAAACAGAGACTGAAGGAACACCCATTCAGAGTCTGCCCCACATGTGGCCCATGCATATACAGCCATCCAATTAGACAAGATGGATGAAGCAAAGAAGTGCAGACCGACAGGAGCCGGATGTAGATCGCTCCTGAGAGACACAGCCAGAATACAGCAAATACAGAGGCGAATACCAGCAGCAAACCACTGAACTGAGAATAGGACCCCCGTTGAAGGAATCAGAGAAAGAACTGGAAGAGCTTGAAGGGGCTCGAGACCCCATATGTACAACAATGCCAAGCAACCAGAGCTTCCAGGGACTAAGCCACTACCTAAAGACTGTACATGGACTGACCCTGGACTCTGACCTCATAGGTAGCAATGAATATCCTAGTAAGAGCACCAGTGGAAGGGGAAGCCCTGGGTCCTGCTAAGACTGAACCCCCAGTGAACTAGACTGTTGGGGGGAGGGGGACAATGGGGGGAGGGTGGAGAGGGGAACACCGATAAGAAAGGGGAGGGGGGAGGGGGATGTTTGCCCGGAAACTGGGAAAGGGAATAACACTCGAAATGTATATAAGAAATACTCAAGTTAATAATAATAAAAAAAAAGTTAAAAAAAAAATAGACCCTGAGGTGTCGGGGTTTCAGGGAGCAGTCAGCCCCCGGTCATCGCTGCTTTGTACATGTAGAAATTTCAATAAATTTTAATTGGTTTTAAAATGATATCCCTAATGAATCATGTATTATTAATACAAATTAGTGAGAGAAGGGGAAGGAGCACATATTCACAAAAAAAAAAAAGAAAGAAAGAGAAAAGAAAAAGAAAGAAAGAAAAAGACACAGAGAGAAACATTTACTAAGCACTTACCTTCTTATAGTTCCAAGAATTACATGGACAGAAGTTTTGTGTTCAACTGATGGAACTTAAAAGATCCAGTGACTTAAACACATTGTTTTCAAGGTCAAACCAAATTGGAGGCAATCATTCTTTATCCCCTTTATGAGGCCTAGACAACTTGTCTTGGTAAAGCTAGTACTAAAACAGTCTTCTTTTAGACAGGTAGTTAAAATACATACAGAACCCATTTTTGACTGTCAAAACCAGAATTATTTGCAAGCTATAGATACATACAACCTTATGGGCTGACACCTTAGTTACCTGCTAAATCAGATAAAGGACTCTCTTGTCTTTTATGCAAGTTTGGGAGCAAAACGCTATTTAAAATTCCTTCTCTGAAGAAATTCTATTAGCAGTATTGTATTTCCTTGGCAGCCCTAAAAGGTAGTAGCCCAATAATTTACCATCATATTTTTAAGCCACTTTAGGTTACTAGTTTAAAAGTTGGATGTACTCTGAGTGGTTATGAGATAGAATATGTCCATACATCATGTTTACCAGAGTTCCCTACTTAAAATATTTCTCCCAAACCTGACCATTATCTGTGGAAGACACTGCATCAGTACAGCAGCACTGAAATATGCAAGACAGTGGTAGGTAAAACCATAAATAGATCATCCCTTTACTTGATACTCCCTGTATTTTTGAACATGTACAAACAGATAGATTATCCCTTCACATAATCACATATGAATTTTAGTGTTCCCCTGAAGGGAAAAGGAAGAAAGGAAAATGCATCACTGTACCATTAAAAATAGTCATAAACACAGTACAACTGTGAAAAAGAATTATTGAGGCATATCAGAGTAATTTGAAGAGATTGATACTAATCAATAGTGAGCTTCGGCACATTCTAAATTATAAAATGCAGGAGACTAATGGACAAAGGAAGTTTGGCAATAATCACCAGTAATTGTATTCTAAATGTAATTACAACTATAACCAGCCCTTCCTTTACTTAAAAAGCTTCAAGTCAAAGATGATACATTTGTACGATGTTTAGTGTATGCTACGTTTATCTGGTATATAACCTCAGTGTTAGGTTCTCCTTCTCTCTCTCTCCTCTTTTGCCTAGTGTTGTAAATGAGAAACTGCCCCTTGAGTTTTATCAAGTTATTCCAAATAATATCTACTTCATAGTGTCAAATAAATACACCAAACCAGGATACGCAGATTATGCTAAACAGCAAAGTCCCTCCCCCTACTGTGTTTACACCCCTTTGCTTGTCTTCATATAAACCTGGGTAAGGTTGATGTTAATAGGCCCACCCTACTGTATAGATGGCAAGTAATTGTACCTTATAAGCTTGCTTGCAAATCACAGAATTAAGGTTGACATTTCTTTAGCCTCTTCTAGAATCAGAGTCCTTTCCATAGCATTATCCTGCCTTTAGGGCAAGATTTTTCATCAGTATTAAATTCATTTGTCATTTATTGAACAAATACTTGTTGAGACATTTGTGCTCTAGGGATGTTCTATAACAAAGACAGATTTCCAGAGTCTACATCCTAACATGGAGAGATAGACAATAAACAAACAAACAAACAAACAAGCAAACCCAGATCATAAGCTAGTGTGCATAAAAAGGAAAAGTAAAAATAAACATTGTAAGTGGCTAAGAAATAATGTGCTAAATCATGTGCTCAAGTTTCTTACATATGATGGTCACCACAAAGAAACTCGCTGCCTTTACCTGTAGACTTGAATCTCATTGGTTCCTTCCTTGGATACTTTTCTAATTAAAACGCCCTGTAAGTCATGATGCGTAGCTGAAACAAGAAGATCCAAGCCTGGCCATTCAAACATCAAGTGTAAGACAATTTCATTCAGAGGATCCTTTGCTTCTTTGTTCCAGTGAGATAGACTGTAAAGCTATGAGCATAGACACACACCTTAATATTAACCCAATGTAATATATAGTATGTTTTCTCATACACATATACTTCTGTGACTGTTAAATGGCTTTTTCAACCGAAAGCGATTTTCAAGTGTTTTCCTTCTAAGTATTTATCATAAATGTTCAGCTTAAGACAGTGAACAGATGTTTGGATATATAAGGTGATGATACCTTTGTAGCAGTTAACTATAAGATTTTTTTCCTCATCACTATCATTTTTTTTTATTAACTTGAGTATTTCTTATATACATTTCAAGTGTTATTCCCTTTCCCAGTTTCCGGGCAAACATCCCCCTCCCCCTCCCCTTCCTTATGGGTGTTCCCCTCCCAACCCTCCCCCCATTGCCGCCCTCCCCCCATAGACTAGTTCACTGGGGGTTCAGTCTTAGCAGGACCCAGGGCTTCCCCTTCCACTGGTGCTCTTACTAGGATATTCATTGCTACCTATGGGGTCAGAGTCCAGGGTCAGTCCATGTATAGTCTTTAGGTAGTGGCTTAGTCCCTGGAAGCTCTGGTTGCTTGACATTGTTGTACTTTTGGGGTCTCGAGCCCCTTCAAGCTCTTCCAGTTCTTTCTCTGATTCCTTCAACGGGGGACCTATTCTCAGTTCAGTGGTTTGCTGCTGGCATTCGCCTCTGTATTTGCTGTATTCTGGCTGTGTCTCTCAGGAGCGATCTACATCCGGCTCCTGGCGGTCCGCACTTCTTTGCTTCATCCATCTTGTCCAATTGGGTGGCTGTATATGTATGGGCCACATGTGGGGCAGGCTCTGAATGGGTGTTCCTTCAGTCTCTGTTTTAATCTTTGCCTCTCCCTTCCCTGCCAAGGGTATTCTTTTTCCTCATTTAAAGAAGGGGTGAAGCATTCACATTTTGATCATCCGTCTTGAGTTTCGTTTGTTCTAGGGATCTAGGGTAATTCAAGCATTTGGGCTAATAGCCACTTATCAATGAGTGCATACCATGTATGTCTTTCTGTGATTGGGTTAGCTCACTCAGGATGATATTTTCCAGTTCTAACCATTTGCCTACGAATTTCATAAACTCGTTGTTTTTGATAGCTGAGTAATATTCCATTGTGTAGATGTACCACATTTTCTGTATCCATTCCTCTGTTGAAGGGCATCTGGGTTCTTTCCAGTTTCTGGCTATTATAAATAAGGCTGCGATGAACATAGTGGAGCACGTGTCTCTTTTATATGTTGAGGCATCTTTTGGGTATATGCCCAAGAGAGGTATAGCTGGATCCTCAGGCAGTTCAATGTCCAATTTTCTGAGGAACCTCCAGACTGATTTCCAGAATGGTTTTACCAGTCTGCAATCCCACCAACAATGGAGGAGTGCTCCTCTTTCTCCACATACTCGCCAGCATCTACTGTCACCTGAGTTTTTGATCTTAGCCATTCTCACTGGTGTGAGGTGAAATCTCAGGGTTGTTTTGATTTGCATTTCCCTTATGACTAAAGATGTTGAACATTTCTTTAGGTGTTTCTCAGCCATTGGCATTCCTCAGCTGTGAATTCTTTGTTTAGCTCTGAACCCCATTTTTTAATAGGGTTATTTGTTTCCCTGCGGTCTAACTTCTTGAGTTCTTTGTATATTTTGGATATAAGGCCTCTATCTGTTATAGGATTGGTAAAGATCTTTTCCCAATCTGTTGGTTGCCGTTTTGTCCTAACCACAGTGTCCTTTGCCTTACAGAAGCTTTGCAGTTTTATGAGATCCCATTTGTCGATTCTTGATCTTAGAGCGTAAGCCATTGGTGTTTTGTTCAGGAAATTTTTTCCAGTGCCCATGTGTTCCAGATGCTTCCCTAGTTTTTCTTCTATTAGTTTGAGTGTGTCTGGTTTGATGTGGAGGTCCTTGATCCACTTGGACTTAAGCTTTGTACAGGGTGATAAGGATGGATCAATCTGCATTCTTCTACATGTTGCCCTCCAGTTGAACCAGCACCATTTGCTGAAAATGCTATCTTTTTCCATTGGATGGTTTTGGCTCCTTTGTCAAAAATCAAGTGACCATAGGTGTGTGGGTTCATTTCTGGGTCTTCAATTCTATTCCATTGGTCTATCTGTCTGTCTCTGTACCAATACCATGCAGTTTTTATCACTACTGCTCTGTATTACTGCTTGAGTTCAGGGATAGTGATTCCCCCTGAAGTCCTTTTATTGTTGAGGATAGTTTTAGCTATCCTGGGTTTTTTGTTATTCCAGATGAATTTGCAAATTGTTCTGTCTAACTCTTTGAAGAATTGGATTGGTATTTTGATGGGGATTGCATTGAATCTGTAGATTGCTTTTGGTAAAATGGCCATTTTTACTATATTAATCCTGCCAATCCATGAGCATGGGAGATCTTTCCATCTTCTGAGGTCTTCAATTTCTTTCCTCAGTGTCTTGAAGTTCTTATTGTACAGATCTTTTACTTGCTTGGTTAAAGTCACACCAAGGTACTTTATATTATTTGGGTCTATTATGAAGGGTGTCGTTTCCCTAATTTCTTTCTCGGCTTGTTTCTCTTTTGTATAGAGGAAGGCAACTGATTTATTTGAGTTAATTTTATACCCAGCCACTTTGCTGAAGTTGTTTATCAGCTTTAGTAGTTCTCTGGTGGAACTTTTGGGATCACTTAAATATACTATCATGTCATCTGCAAATAGTGATATTTTGACCTCTTCTTTTCCGATCTGTATCCCCTTGATCTCCTTTTGTTGTCTGATTGCTCTGGCTAGAACTTCAAGAACTACATTGAATAAGTAGGGAGAGAGTGGGCAGCCTTGTCTAGTCCCTGATTTTAGTGGGATTGCTTCAAGTTTCTCTCCATTTAGTTTAATGTTAGCAACTGGTTTGCTGTATATGGCTTTTACTATGTTTAGGTATGGGCCTTGAATTCCAATTCTTTCCAGGACTTTTATCATGAAGGGGTGTTGAATTTTGTCAAATGCTTTCTCAGCATCTAATGAAAAGATCATGTGGTTCTGTTCTTTCAGTTTGTTTATATAATGGATCACGTTGATGGTTTTCCGTATATTAAACCATCCCTGCATGCCTGGGATGAAGCCTACTTGATCATGGTGGATGATTGTTTTGATGTGCTCTTGAATTCGGTTTGCCAGAATTTTATTGAGTATTTTTGCGTCGATATTCATAAGGGAAATTGGTCTGAAGTTCTCTTTCTTTGTTGTGTCTTTGTGTGGTTTAGGTATAAGAGTAATTGTGGCTTCGTAGAAGGAATTCGGTAGGGCTCCATCTGTTTCAATTTTGTGGAATAGTTTGGATAATATTGGTATGAGGTCTTCTATGAAGGTTTGATAGAATTCTGCACTAAACCCGTCTGGACCTGGGCTCTTTTTGGTTGGGAGACCTTTAATGACTGCTTCTATTTCCTTAGGAGTTATGGGGTTGTTTAACTGGTTTATCTGTTCCTGATTTAACTTCGGTACCTGGTATCTGTCTAGGAAATTGTCCATTTCCTGTAGATTTTCAAGTTTTGTTGAATATAGGCTTTTATAGTAAGATCTGATGATTTTTTAAATTTCCTCTGAATCTGTAGTTATGTCTCCCTTTTCATTTCTGATTTTGTTAATTTGGACGCACTCTCTGTGTCCTCTCGTTAGTCTGGCTAAGGGTTTATCTATCTTGTTGATTTTCTCAAAGAACCAACTTTTGGTTCTGTTGATTCTTTCTATGGTCCTTTTTGTTTCTACTTGGTTGATTTCAGCTCTGAGTTTGATTATTTCCTGCCTTCTACTCCTCCTGGGTGTATTTGCTTCTTTTTGTTCTAGAGCTTTTAGGTGTGCTGTCAAGCTACTGACATATGCTCTTTCCTGTTTCTTTCTGCAGGCACTCAGCGCTATGAGTTTTCCTCTTAGCACAGCTTTCATTGTGTCCCATAAGTTTGAGTATGTTGTATCTTCATTTTCATTAAATTCTAAAAAGTTTTTAATTTCTTTCTTTATTTCTTCCTTGACCAGGTTATCATTGAGTAGAGCATTGTTCAATTTCGACGTATATGTGGGCATTCTTCCCTTATTGTTATTGAAGACCAGTTTTAGGCCGTGGTGGTCCGATAGCACGCATGGGATTATTTCTATCTTTCTGTACCTGTTGAGGCCCGTTTTTTGACCAATTATATGGTCAATTTTGGAGAAAGTACCATGAGGAGCTGAGAAGAAGGTATATCCTTTTGCTTTAGGATAGAATGTTCTATAAATATCCGTTAACTCCATTTGGCTCATGAATTCTCTTAGTCTGTCGACATCACTGTTTAATTTCTGTTTCCATGATCTGTCCATTGATGAGAGTGGGGTCTTGAAATCTCCCACTATTATTGTGTGAGGTGCAGTGTGTGTTTTGAGCTTTAGTAAGGTTTCTTTTACGTATGTAGGTGCCCTTGTATTTGGGGCATAGATATTTAGGATTGAGAGTTCATCTTTGTGGATTTTTCCTTTGATGAATATGAACTGTCCTTCCTTATCTTTTTTGATGACTTTTAGTTGGAAATTGATTTTATTTGATATTAGAATGGCTACTCCAGCTTGCTTCTTCTGACCATTTGCTTGGAAAGTTGTTTTCCAGCCTTTCACTCTGAGGTAGTGTCTGTCTTTGTCTCTGAGGTGTGTTTCCTGTAGGCAGCAGAATGCAGGGTCCTCGTTGCGTATCCAGTTTGTTAATCTATGTCTTTTTATTGGGGAGTTGAGGCCATTGATATTGAGAGATATTAAGGAATAGTGATTATTGCTTCATGTTATATTCATATTTGGATGTGATGTTATGTTTCTGTGCTTTCATTCTCTTTGTTTTGTTGCCAAGACGATTAGTTTATTGCTTCTTCTAGGGTATAGCTTGCCTCCTTATGTTGGGCTTTACCCTTTATTATCCTTTGTAGTGCTGGATTTGTGGAAAGATATTGTGTAAATTTGGTTTTGTCATGGAATATCTTGGTTTCTCCATCAATGTTAATTGAGAGTTTTGCTGGATACAGTAACCTGGGCTGGCATTTGTGTTCTCTTAGGGTCTGTATGACATCAGTCCAGGATCTTCTGGCCTTCATAGTTTCTGGCGAGAAGTCTGGTGTGATTCTGATAGGTCTGCCTTTATATGTTACTTGACCTTTTTCCCTTACTGCTTTTAATATTCTTTCTTTATTTTGTGCGTTTGGTGTTTTGACAATTATGTGACGGGAGGTGTTTCTTTTCTGGTCCAATCTATTTGGAGTTCTGTAGGCTTCTTGTATGTCTATGGGTATCTCTTTTTTTAGGTTAGGGAAGTTTTCTTCTATGATTTTGTTGAAGATATTTACTGGTCCTTTGAGCTGGGAGTCTTCACTCTCTTCTATACCTATTATCCTTAGGTTTGATCTTCTCATTGAGTCCTGGATTTCCTGTATGTTTTGGACCAGTAGCTTTTTCCGCTTTACATTATCTTTGACAGTTGAGTCAATGATTTCTATGGAATCTTCTGCTCCTGAGATTCTCTCTTCCATCTCTTGTATTTTGTTGGTGAAGCTTGTATTTACAGCTCTTTGTCTCTTCTTTTGGTTTTCTATATCCAGGGTTGTTTCCATGTGTTCTTTCTTGATTGCTTCTATTTCCATTTTTAATTCCTTCAACTGTTTGATTGTGTTTTCCTGGAATTCTTTCAGGGATTTTTGTGTCTCCTCTCTATGGGCTTCTACTTGTTTATTTATGTTTTCCTGGAATTCTTTCAGGGATTTTTGTGTCTCCTCTCTATGGGCTTCTACTTGTTTATTTATGTTTTCCTGGAATTCTTCCAGGCATTTTTGCGATTCCTCTCTGTAGGCTTCTACTTGTTCTCTAAGGGAGTTCTTCACGTCTTTCTTGAAGTCCTCCAGCATCATGATCAAATATGATTTTGAAACTAGATCTTGCTTTTCTGGTGTGTTTGGATATTCCATGTTTATTTTGGTGGGAGAATTGGGCTCCGATGATGCCATGTAGTCTTGGTTTCTGTTGCTTGGGTTCCTGTGCTTGCCTCTCGCCATCAGATTATCTCTAGTGTTACTTTGTTCTGCTATTTCTGACAGTGGCTAGACTGTCCTATAAGCCTGTGTGTCAGGAGTGCTGTAGACCTGTTTTCCTGTTTTCTTTCAGCCAGTTATGGGGACAGAGTGTTCTGCTTTCGGGCGTGTAGTTTTTCCTCTCTACAGGTCTTCAGCTGTTCCTGTGGGCCTGTGTCTTGAGTTCACCAGGCAGCTTTCTTGCAGCAGAAAAATTTGGTCTTACCTGTGGTCCCGAGGCTCAAGTTCGCTCGTGGGGTGCTGCCCACGGGCTCTCTGCAGCGGCAGCAACCAGGAAGACCTGTGCCGCCCCTTCCGGGAGCTTCAGTGCACCAGGGTTCCAGATGGTCTTTGGCTTTTTCCTCTGGCGTCCGAGATGTGTGTGCAGGGAGCAGTCTCTTCTGGTTTCCCAGGCTTGTCTGCCTCTCTGAAGGTTTATCTCTCCCTCCCACGGGATTTGGGTGCAGAGAACCCTCATCACTATCATTTGACGTGAGTATTATTCATTAGACACTAGCTTACAATGCAGCGATGATGTCAAGAACTAAAGGAATGGCTTTAATTGAAAAACACTTCTATGGCAAAGTGTATGAGGGTAAGATGTGTTAAATTTGTTTTTGCTTTTCACTAAAACTCTGAAAGCCTCTTTCCCTATAAGTAATTAAAAACAAACAGCAACCCTTAACTTACTGTGGGTTTCTAATGGCTACAATATTGCTTCCTCGCATGGATGACTTACTGATCTAAAGCAGAGCGATTCAACACTGAAATTATCTTGAAAATTAAAAACCATCCAAGATAATGAATAGTTTCAATTTCTATAGCACCAATTTATGTGTACTTTTCCTTTTTAATGCATTCTCCTGTGCATACACAGCTTGCTAACTAACAGACTAGCCTCCTAGAGAGTTCGTATCCAGTAACACTGTGATAAGCTCGTTTCTGAAAACTTTTGCTCTCTGGGTGAATTTCATTCATTCTTCCACTCATTCCTTCAGAAAACCTTTATTAAGAAGCATGTTCAAATTAGGTGTTTTCCAGGGTGCTTTAGGAAATAAAGGAAATATAAAGCTATGTGTCCTCCAAATATTAATTATATTGTAAGAGTTTAATCAAATTTTATTTTAATTCTGTCTTTTATTTGGTTGACTGTTTCATAATTTACTTACCAATGGTTTGTTACTGGATAGTTGGGTAAGTTGCATTATGGAAGTGAGACCTAAAAAAAGTGTGGGTTGAGCATCTCTTATAGCATTTTTTCATACTTCTAGTATGTTTTAGCAATCAATTTCTACAAATACAAGAATTGGGACAACAGGCATGAATATTTTAGTCTCTTAAAGCACTCTGAAAATAGATAAAAAAGAGATATGAAAGCAAATGATTTGAATCATTTCTAATGGCCACTAACCACATGAGAAAGATCGTCCCTATCCCCTTCCTGTGCTGGCGAGGATATGGAAAAAGAGGAACACTCCTCTATTGTTGGTGGGATTTCAGACTGGTACAACCATTCTGGAAATCAGTCTGGAGGTTCCTCAGAAAGTTGGACATTGCACTACCTGAGGACCCAGCTATACCTCTCTTGGGCATATACCCAAAAGATGCTCCAACAAATAACAAAGACACATGCTCCACTATGTTCATAGCAGCCTTATTTATAATAGCCAGAAGCTGGAAAGAACCCAGATGCCCTTCAACAGAGGAATGGATACAGAAAATGTGGTACATCTACACAATGGAATATTACTCAGCTATCAAAAACAATGACTTTATGAAATTCATAGACAAATGGATGGAACTGGAAAATATCCTGAGCGAGGTAACCCAATCACAGAAAAACACACATGGTATGCACTCATTGATAAGTGGATATTAGCCCAAATGCTCGAATTACCCTAGATGCACAGAACACATGAAACTCAGGAAGGATGACGAAAATGCGGATGCTTCACTCCTTCTTTAAAAGGGGAACAAGAATACCCTTAGGAGGGGATATGGAGGCAAAGTTTAGAACAGAGACTGAAGGAACACCCATTCAGAGCCTGCCCCACATGTGGCCCATACATATACAGCCACCAAACTAGATAAGATGGATGAAGCAAAGAAGCACAGGCAGACAGGAAACGGATGTAGATCTCTCCTGAGAGACACAGCCAGAATACAGCAAATACATAGGCGAATGCCAGCAGCAAACCACTGAACTGAGAACGGGACCCCCGTTGAAGGAATCAGAGAAAGGACTGAAAGAACTGAAGGGGCTTAAGACCCCATATGAACAACAATGCCAACCAACCAGAGCTTACAGGGACAAAGCCACTACCCAAAGACTATACATGGACTGACCCTGGGCTCCAACTGCATAGGCAGCAATGAATAGCCTGGTAAGGGCACGAGTGGAAGGGGAAGCCCTTGGTCCTGCCAAGGCTGGACCCCCAGTGAACGGGATTGTTGTGGGGAGGGCGGTAATGGGGGGAGGATGGGGAGGGGATCACCTATATACAAGGGGAGGGGGAGGGGCTAGGGAGATGTTGGCCTGGAAACCGGAAAAGGGAATAACATTTGAATTGTAAGTAAGAAATACCCAATTTAATAAAGATGGAAAAAAAAAAAGAATCTGAATATCAGGCTGAAGAGATGGCTCAGGGGTTAAAACACTGACTTTTCTTCCAGAGGGTCTGAGTTCAATTCCGGCAACCACAGGGTGGCTTGCAGCCATCTATAATAGTATCTGATGCCCTCTCTAGTGTGGTTGAAAATAGTGATAGTGTACTCATAAAATAAATAAATATTTTTAAAAAGAATATGAATATCTACTGTATGTTATCTGTCATTGACACTTCAGAATTGTTCAAAAGTTTCTTTTTGAAAAAAAAATGTAGTGCTAGTCAGTTTTCAACTAATAATTAAGTCTATAGATTCTAAAGGGTCATCAAGATTCCTTTCCTTCCTACTAATGCTGGGTTTTCAAATATTTATTTATTTATTTATTTATTTATTTATTTATTTATTGTTTTTATATGTGTGGGTGTTTTGTTTTCATATATGATGCATGTACACCAACATGTGTGCCTGGTGCACATGGAGACCAGAAGGAGGTGTCAGATCCTTTAGAACTGAAGTTACAGCAGTTGTGAGCCACCACGTAGGTGCTGGGAATTGAACTGTCATCTGAAGAGCAGCCAGGGCTCTTACTAACCCTCCGAACCATCTCTCCAGCCCCTAGTTTTGAATCTTAATTTCCATGATTAAATTGAAACGGTTGAGCAATAGCATAAGTGCAAGTATGAGAAGACAAATGAACAAATAAATCTTCATTGAATTGAGGTATTTTGATTTTTTAATTTATTTAGCATAGTGTGAATTAAGTAGCGAAACACCATATTTGATGTTCATGCAAAGTTTCTTTATGCAGGTTTTTTCTCTTACACAGGAGGAACTATATTCCATTCATATCTATAGAAAATGTGACTACGCTGCAATTTTATTCAGTTTCTTCACTTTGAGTACATAGATATTCTCTATTTGTGAATCTTCACAGTAACTCACTCTTAAAGTGAAGACCTTCTTCTTACTGGAAACTATAGTTGATATCTCGTTTGTCTGACCTGATTGAAAACTTAACTTTGCCCATTTTGTTTTCTCAAAGCTTCACCTATTACATGTGGTTTCCACAGGCAGTTTAGAAACTGAACTGTATCTTACTTGAGGGGAACTTACTGTGTAGTCTCGGGACTGTTGGGAGCATAGCATGAAGGTCCTTGGGCCCACAGATCTCCAGAGAAACCAGGAATGTTAAGCCCACAGGATTGACTTTCGAATGGGAAAGATAGAAACACCTGTTCTTCCATGCGGAAAGTTAAAATTTTAAGTGATTAACTGACTGTTTTTGTTTTCTACTTTAATCTATTGGGCTGGGCCATATTAAGGTTCTACAACCAGGACCAGCGATAGCTAGTAATCTAAATGACCCTTATAGCCAGACGCTCCCCCTAACTCCCACAACCAGGACAAGAGGTAGTTAATAGCTCAAATGGCTTTGACTCTATATAGGGAGATCAGGACAGATTCTTAGGCCTTTAAGCTAGTAAAGGTAGCCTACGTCTAGAGCCTGTCTTCTTGGAAGAAAAGACATTTACCCAAATTGAATTTCAGTGCAATTATGCTTCCTTGTGCAACAAAGATCCTACTGGGCATAAATTCATTGGGAATAAATCGCCTGCTATTAGATGTCCAGAAGTCTGTTCCAGGTTGACCAAAGTCTATCTGCACTGAGTTTTCATCTTATCTCTTCCCGTGGTTCATTTCTAACCCTCTCGGAGTTAGACCCTCTTATCTATCTGCCTAATAGCCGTTCTGTCCTTCCAGATTCTGTCTCCAAGTTGTAGAGTCATCTCCTCTCACCTCATTGGTCTCACTGTTTCTTTTCAGACCCATTGGATACAAAAACCAGTTGGTCAAAGTCCCCCGTGGTCACATGTGGGTTGAAGGAGATCATCATGGACACAGTTTTGATAGTAATTCTTTTGGACCGGTGAGTCAACGTAAACCTTGTTTGGAAAAAAATGGCATTTCGAAGGTGGGAACAAGTGTAACCCAATAGTTTGCTGTTCTTTTAGCCCAGACTGGTTGGGGACTTCGTAATGGAACACTTTATGCTTTATGTTGGAAAATTACTTTAGGCTGTCAAAGTGTGTGTGTGTGTGTGTGTGTGTGTGTGTGTGTGAGAGAGAGAGAGAGAGAGAGAGAGAGAGAGAGAGAGAGTCTGTGTGTATTTTAACTGACTTTCCACAATTTGAAGAACTTCATTTCTTTCACAGAAATGCTATCTACCTATGTTTTCAGTTAATATTTAACCCATAAAATATGTAAGAAGACAGCAGGCACCAATTTTCTAAATCTTTTATTCAGTACAATAGTATTAAAAATCACAGTGGTAAGTGTGGGAGAAGTGGGATTCCTTGTTTCTCTTTTGTGGTCCCATCTCAATCTTACAACAAAATTGATGTAAAACAGATTGCCAGAGATATTATAGATACGTATATACTATGTATTTGGTGTCAAAGAAGCTCTCACAATGAAGCAGAGGCCTTCAAAATGGTGAAACTTACCCATCATCATATTAGTTTACACAAAGACAGGTAATTTTGGACAAGTAACTAAATTACATAGAGGCTGAAGAAAGATCAGAATTATTTTAACAAGACTGCTGAATGTTCTCAGCTATAATTCTCCACTGAAGAATGTTTCTTGACTCCAGCTACAGAGAGGACAGTTGTCACCTGGGAGTGTTAATCTCCTCTTTTCAAGAAAGAGGAGAGTAGTGTGCCCAGCTTGTGGCTGTTGTTTTTCAAGTAGCCTTAGCTGAAAGTAATCCTTGTGTCAGAGTGACCTGCTTGGGGGTGGCATATTCTGTTACTGTTCAAAAGTGACATTTTGTTAGCATTTAACTTATAGCAGAAATACAGACTTACTCTGTTGTATGTTTATCCATTGAATGTGTGACTAGACCGATATTTTATAGATTTTCTTCACTTTGACTGAATATAGAAATTCTCTTCTTTATGAGTCTTTACAATAACTTGTTATGAAAGTGAAGAATTCCTTAGGCAATGGAAACAGAAGCTAATTCCTTGTTTGTCTGCTCTGTTTGAAAACTCACCTCTGCCCATTTCCCAAAGCTGAATTTGTTCTGCATGTATAAGACAGAGCAACTATTTAGCATCCTTATACATGCTTGCATAAAAAATTATAGCCTCATATTTTGTCAAAAATTAAAAGGTTGTGGTCTCCAACAAAGGAATTTTCTACATGTCTCATAAAGAGCCAGTGTTATTGTCACTGAATGTATAGCCACTGTACTCAACTTTGGTAAAGTGTGTAAAAGCTGGACCTGAATAATTATGTGGAATTGTAGGAGAAATTTTAGTGCAGCATTCCTATTTGTTTCTCTAGTCAAACCAATGATGTTTAAAAAATGCCTACAGTCCATAATTGCCTTCAAATAGTACTTATGTGAAACATTACATAATCTAAGTTCTGAAGAATAAGAAACAAATAAGAAATGTTGGGAATCTTTTGTGCTGCTTATAATGCAAAGCAATCGTCTATAGTGAGGAACACAAGTAACAACTTGAGAGAAAGTGAGTCACTTGAATAAAGCTCGATTTCTTGACCAATAAGAGTACATGTACCTTGTTTTGGCCAAGTCTATATTAAATGTTGACTTTACTGAGTTTAAATTCATTAGCATAGTGACTTTTGCAATGAAGTGTTTATTGTGTTACTTTCTGTTAGGTGTGTGCTAAATAATTCCTGATAAAGTCCTGAAGTTTGAGGGGTTTGGTATTTTGTTTACTATTAAATTGAGCTGGGGCAATGTTGTTTATGTAATTATTATGATTGCCTATCAGTTGATTTCTCTTTGCTTACTGGAGAAATCAAAGGAGAGCTGGAGAGATGGCTCATGGGTAAACCTTTGTGATGTAAAGCATGAGGACCTGAATTTGGTCCCCCAGGACATATAAGCAAGGCGTGGTGGACTGTGCCAACCCTGAAAACAAAGTGACAAGGAATCATCCTTGAGACTCCTTGGCCAGGCAGTTATTACCTGTTAGTTCCACTTTCAGTAAGGAACTCTGGCTCAAAAATATAAGTTGGAGGGGTTGGGGATTTAGCTCAGTGGTAGAGCGCTTACCTAGCAAGCGCAAGGCCCTGGGTTCGGTCCCCAGCTCCGAAAAAAAGAAAAAAGAAGAAAAAAAAAGAAAAAATATAAGTTGGAGAAAGCCTGAAAGGGACACTGGATGTCACCCATGGTCCACCCCTCCCTAAGCCTGACATATACGCATGCACAAACCAAGGCACACATAACAATGCATTCACATACTTTTTTTAAAAAAGGAAAAGACAAGAATAAAGTTGTGAGCTGGGTGTGGGGAATTTCATAGTGTCCTTAGTGTGCCCTGTGAATTAACAGCTCTTATGTGACTCCTTTCCCTGCCTACACTTAAGAGCAGTGCTTTGAATCACTCAACTGTGGTTATGAAAATACCCAGAAAGGAAAAACACATGGGGAAGTATCCTCCTAGTAAAGCACGTGAACTGCATGTACAGGGTAGTCTCGCTGTGTTTATTACAACAAGAAAACATATAGCATAAAACTTTGAAAAATATGCTGCTTTTATCTCTCAATGTCATTTGTTTATATCACTGTTTTACATAAAATATATTTGATAATTATAATGGAATCAATAATTAGGTAAAAGCAAAGTTATTTTTAAATCTAATGTTCTCCCCGCACCCTTTCTGTAGGATAGAAAATATTTATCCATACCTACTTTTGACTTATGAGTGAAATAAAGTTATTTTCACTTAGGAAACTAGTACTGTTTCTAATTCCCAAAATTAAGTGAAATGCTTTCTCTAGAATGAAAAATAAGCTCTTCGTCACATCATATACTAATCTATTTGTATATTTGTAAGTTTTTTAATATTTGTTTTTGTTGTTAGAATGTGCTCTGTAATTCTACTCCAATAGCATCTTTGATGGCAAAACTTCCTAGTGAGTTCCCTTCAAGTTTTAGAAAGTTTCTCAAAAAGCACGAAACAGTTAAGTACATTTCAGACCATCCTTATAAATCTAAACTATAATGCTTAGATATAGAAATTTATTTTACCTGGTTATTTGATTAATCTGTTAGACAGAGCATAACTGTGTAATCCCAAACTGGCCCTGAACCCACATTCCTCCTGCTTTGGCTTCCAAAGAGCTGGAATTGCAGGTGCACACCTGACCTGAATGTAGAGGTTTTTGGAATGCCCTTTATCATGATTCATTTGTTAATTATTTGAATTTTTAATTCTAAAGCATTAAATCTTAGTACTATACTTTTAGAAATATAGTCTTGAAAATTACACTTTCTGATAAAATTCTCAATGGACAGATTTGATTACCATCAGCATAATTAAATATTATAGAGAAGATCAGTGAATTTCATGTTTTCAGATACATTCTTGATTCATTTCTCCCCTTGAATGGTATAATAAAGTTTCCTTGGCAATGAAAACTTACACGAAGGAGTCAGACTTGCCTGCAATGTTTCCTTTGTCTGTACAATAGACCAAAAATGTTCATCTGGTGCCTCCCATTCACCTTCACAGGGCGTGTAACACTTTTTCACATGCTTTATGTTTTTGCATAGCGATCGACCTGGTCATAGAATCTGCTTCATTTGTTTCTTTTGTAGCTAATTGGTAATCAACTATAAGAGGTGCACTTAGCTGACGATAACTAGACTCTAGTTATACTCACTTAAAAGTTCTCCCAGTGCTCCTATGTTTAAGTAAGCATTTAACTCTAATCTATTAAAGAAGCCTCAAGAAAACAAATGTCTTATCCTGATTTTTTTTGTTGCTATGTTTTATTATTTCCTGTGTACCTCTTTATACTGTCATTTGCTTCTTTGATTTGTTTCACTACAACTATACAGGCATAAAATAGAATAGACTGATATTATGAAAGAAAGGTTAGTAATAGTTTATTAATAAAAAGATTTTATTAGCAAAACTGAACCAATAGAGAAATTCACAATGAGAAGAGGAATCAAACATAATTTCTAATCCAACATCCACACTCAGTTTTTTGAGGAAGGCAGCATGGGAAGAAACTAGGATACCCTTGTACAAACACATGCCACAAATCAAACAAGAGTTAATAGTCTTGTTTATGAACTCTCACTTTCCCAGGTTTTACACATTTATAATTCCACATGATTAAAAAGAAAAGATTTCTTCTCTAAATTAATTGTACATAAGTCATTGATAAAATGAGCATCTTCACGTAAAATAAAAATTTTAATAAATAACCTGAGAAAATATGTATAGAACTATAATTAAATGACATGATTTAGCCATAGGGTAAATTTTATGTTCGTGCAAGTATGCTTCTAAAAATTTTTCATTATGCAATCAGTATTCATAATATTGAATGAATAAAAATTAGGGAAGTGAGTATATAACATTTTATTGTCTCCAGTGTTAGGCCATATTTGATACTTTTTATACCATTGTAATTACCGAGACTTTAACGTGGTTAAAAAACTCCTATGACTTTTAAAATTATAAACATACATTTTGTCTCAAAGCTAGTTTAAAGAAGATTGGAAGTAGATGGCATATAGGTCAAATCTCTTTATTCCATTGAAACTGCTTTACAATAACCTGAGCAGATGGGAAATTATCAGATATGCTTCAGTGTGAAAACTTTGATTACAAATAACGGTATGATATTTGGATAAATTCAGAGTATATGGATTATGTAACCAAGATACCAGATACAGGCTTATGATTGCTAGGAATATTTTCTAAGCATTTCTCATAATAACTCTTCTGCTCTAGCATGGAATTGGCATCCTGTCCTTGACCACCCCTACTGGTAGAGGTGTTAATACATTTTCTGAAATAGCAGTTCTTTGCCAGTACCCAGAAGGAACTGTTTACTGGAAGTTTTGACTTGTGCTCCGTTGACTAAGAGTAGGGCACATGAAAGGCAAATGTCCTGTTGCTGTTTGTTCATGTGCTTCACGGGTGTAAGCTTTCAAGGAGTAATTGTTAACTACTTTAGGGCAGCGGACTCTTCCATAAATTAAAATACACGCTGGACTTTCTCTTCCATTTACTGTGAATGTGCATTTCGGCGCTCATGTTTGAACCGGCCTCATAAGTATTCAGTCCTTTTGGTGAAAACATAGCTCTAACTCTTTTGATGGCCTCCATTTAGCTTATGTATTTTCTATCTTTGAAGTTTTTCTAGCATTTTTATCTTGCTGTAAGTCACGAGCCTCTGAGATATTTTCGTTTTGTGCTGCATGGTGACTTTTTATAAGGAAATATGTCATACTGGAAATTCTAACATCTACACAGAAATCAAAACTGAGTAGTTTAGTGTCTAAAATAAATAATTTGTTTTGACTATATTGATCAAAAGACTTTAAAAGAGAACTTTGGTTTTAAACATTTCAAGGGAAAGGCACTCTTTCTAAGATGTATAAACACAGTTTGATTTTTAGGTTTGTGATCACTGTGTCACCTTGTGAACAATTTGTGTGCAAGGACCATCTAGCAGAATGGAACAATTTCAAGGCAGAAATTATTATGATATAATGTCTCTATTTGAGAAAGGAAACTATAAACTATGAGGAATAAGAATACTTCTCCTCCCAAGTCATTTGTAAAATAGCCAATCCAAACCCTTATTTTATTGCTATGTAATTAAACAAAGTATTAGTCCCCTAGAACATTTTTAGGGAACTGTGCCTAATAGGTGATAATAATATTAGCAGTAAGTGAACACTAGAAATGTTATTGATTAAAAAATGTCTGATAGTACAGGAGAGATGATTTATATGAAAGTGAGGCAAACCACAATTGAAATTCCATAGGATTCCTTTCAAGTCAATGAAATTCAAAAACATTTTTCACTTTAGAAGCTAGAAGAAAAATAAAGTTCATATTCCCATATCATGCAAAGCTTCTCATGCCACAGGGACACTTTTTAAAAGCATCTTCCATTTGCAAATGTCCCTTTTAACCTATGTGTTCTCTCAAGTAGAACAGACCAAGGGAATGGTCTTTTATCTAGTAGGTAAAGGATATAGGTAACATGTGGGAAGAGGACATTCTTATAAGATAGCCAGTTATGCCTGTTGTAAATCTTCCCATATTATGTACTTTTTAGTGAAACAAAAAGACTATGTGAGCAAAGCAGGCAGAACAACATTCATGGAGTTGGAAGAAAGAAGGAAGGAAGGGAGATTTGTTGCCATATGGACAATATATCAAAGAAAGAATTGGGATGAAATTTGGGAGAAAATGTTTAAAACATCCAGAGGTGTTTAAGAGCAGAGATTGAAATCATGGCTAACAGGGGATATGCTGAGTTTGTCTTTTGGCATAGAGTCAGTAGAACTCTGATGCCAGAAGGAACAGGAAAGAAAAGGCAATTGCCAAGAAATATCCCTTCCTTATAGGGTAGGCACAATCAGGCTGTAACTAAACGGTCACAGATATTCCAAGTTGGTGACATGACAAGCATATCAGAAAAGTACTACTGTTATTAACAAAATTCCCATAACAATCTGTGAAATCTACAAGATTTTGATTGGATAGAATATTCTAAAATCAGTACAACTATTAAGTACTTAGTAAAATCTTGCATTGCATAAGGCCCTGCAGATGTTGTATGTTTTGTGAATGAAGTAGTTTATGCCTGGAGTGGTTAATAGCTTTCAATTGTGCTGAAATTATTTTGCTTATATAATACAGAATAATTTTGTGGACTTAGGAGAATGAAATGACATTTTATTTATCACTGAAGTGTTGAGTTTTCCTTGTGTGACTTCTTTGGAGCAGTTAGAGTAGCTTTTATTTACAACCAGCCATTCTTGAATAAAGAAAAAGATCATTAGACTGTGTTGACAGAATCCAAGTAAAGTGTTCTATTCGCACATCTGAAGAATGTTGCTTAGGCTTTAATTGGCTGTATTTTCTACTTGTTCTATAATACATTCAAACTTGTTACATATATTTTGTTTGCAATAAATATACATTCTATATTTGTAGAATAAATTGTGATAACTTGAAACTATAATTCCTCATTTTGGTAGTTTTCCTGTCTTTTTTTTTCCATAATCCCATTTCAAGTGTTGGAAGCTAGCATGTATTTTTTTAGATGTAATTTTCAGTTAGATATACTCAAAGGCATGCATTTCAAGAAATTTCCACTAATCGAGTTCTGATTATAATGAAAATATCTGTGTGAACAAAGAAAGCTAGGTCTCAGAAGATAGTCCACCTCTGGAGCAGTGTTCAAAATCAAGTAATCCCCATGTAGCAACAAAAAACAGAACACCCCTCAGGATTTGCTTCAGTATTTGTTAGATATTTTTGTCTATATAATTATAACATCAATCAAATGACTTTTTAAAGAGAGCATACACAAATGATATAAAACTAAAATAGATATTTTCCATCCCCAAAGAACAGGAACAATCTAGGCTTCCATTTCTAATAGATCACACTTTGTGCTTTATCGTAATTATTCTGCTAGCATAGAAATAATTTTCCACACGATTTCACTTTCAGGTAGGAAAATATCAGCAGAAGTGTCATTCGACCTCACCACTGTGGCACACTTTGCTCCTCTGGGCTGTTTCGTTACAGGATTAAGTGTTTTCTTTTTATAATGACTATGTATTTACTGACAATAGATCAAGAATCAAGATTTGTGAAAAAGATGCAGGGTTATTAATTTAGAAATTTTATAAGTGCTTAGGATTTTGTGAAGATGTGGAGTTTGTAGTCTTTATCAGATTTCTAAGATATAATTGGTGTCTATATAATTGAATCTACATAGAGAATAGAAAATCAAAGGACCTAAAAGAGAGAGAATGTACTATGATTTAGACTTTAAGACTTCGTAAGAGCATCATTTAATTGGGTATTTAGTTATAAAGTGTTCTCTGGTAAACTATGGAACTGCTTTGCAAAGACAATACTATATAAATACTTCTTTTTTTGATTGAGATTCTGAGAGCTAGTTGAGCTATAAGAAGAATAAGTTAAAGTAGTCATGTATTATGCATGTCATTAAGCCATTTGTTAAGCAAGCAAAAGCAAAAGAACACATTGCAAGTAGCAGTTAGACAATAAAGCATCATCAAACCTGAAGCTCACAACTTCCAGTAGAAACTGACTAGGGAAACCCTGCAGGAGACTCTTAGGCAGAGCTGAGAATAGCTGTTCTCTCCACAGGTGACCTTATATATTCTCATTCCCACTGCAGGATTTTTCAATCTTAGGATGACTAACCAGTAGCAACCCATATAGGAAATAGTTTACCTTCTTCTAGTCTCAAGTGGGTGATAATTTTGATGTCCTTGGGTGTTTGCTGTTTCATTTTCCTTGTCCTAGTATCAGGGAGTTCACACACCTGCTCCCACCTGCTACCAGAATGGGAGTTTTAAAAGCCTTGAAACAAACATGCTCAAGTCCGGCCCATCTTGTTCTCAGATACAGTTCTGAACCAACACAAACAGCACATGACAATTTTCTCAGACAATTTATATTAAAATATCTTCCTCCAGATATGTTTAGTTTCCCTAAACTTATTAGGTAAACTTTTACAAAGACCATTCTGTGTCTATATCTTAATGATCATATGTGCAAAAATGACTTAGGAGAGAAATATAAGGTAATCTTGACTTTAAGTAATTTGGGTGATTCCCCTTTGCCTCTAAGAGGATGCTCTCCTACCCACCTACCCACTCCTTCCTCACCCCTCCAACATCCCCCTTCACTGGAGCAACAAACCTCCAAAGAACCAAGCTCCTCCCCTCCCATTCATGTCAAATAAGGCAGTCCTCTGCTATATGTGTAGCAGGAGCCATGGACCCAACCATGTATATTCTTTGGTTGGTTGTTTAGTCCCTGGGAGCTCTGGATGGTCTAGTTCTCTCTATGAGGTTGCAAACCCCTTCAGCCCCTTCTTTTACTTTAAATTGGTTATTTTGTTTATTTACATTTCAAATTTTATCCCCCTTCCCAGTTTTCCCTCTGAATACCTCCTGCTCCACCTCTCTTCTCCCTGCCTCTACAAGGGTGCTCACCCACCCACCCACTCCTGTTCCACCTCCCTATCATTCCCCTACACTGCAGCATCAAGCTTTCACAGGACCTAGGGTTTCCACTCCCATTGATGCCAGACAAGGCCATTCTCTGCTACATATGCAGCTGGAGCCAGAAGTTCCACCATGTGCACTCTTTGGTTGGTGATTTAGTCCCTGGGGGCTCTGAGGGATCTGGTTGGTTGATGTTGTTGTTTTTCTATAGGGTTGCAAATCCCTTCAGCTTCTTCAATCCTTCTCCTAACTTCTCCATTGGGGTTCCCATTCTCATTCTGATGATTGGCTACCAGCATCCACATCTGTATTGGTAAGGCTCTGACACAGCCTCTCAGGAGACATCCATATCAGGCTCCAGTCAGCAAGCACTTCTTGGCATCAGCAAGTATCTGGGTTTGGTGGCTGCATATGGGATGGGTTCCCAGGTGTGAAAGTCTCTGAATGGCCTTTCCTTCAGTCTCTGCTCCACTCTTTGTCCCTGTATTTCCTTTAGACAGGGTTAAAATTTTGTGAAGGGTGGGTAGACCCATCCCTCAACCAGGGTCTGTGCCTAACCTCTGGATATAGTCTCTACAAGTTCTCTCTCCCCATTGTTGCGTATTTCAGCTAATGTCATCCCCATTGAGTCCTGGGAGCCTCTTGCTTTTCTGGCATCTGGGACTTTCCGTTGGCTATCCCCAGTTCCCCATCCCCATTGCTATACACCTCTGTGAGATATTCTGACCTTCTGTATATCTCACCCATCTCCTCCCTCACCTAATTCTGCCCCCCTTTTTTCTTCTCTCCCTCTTCTCTTCCTCCCAAGTCCCTCCCACCCTTAACCTCCTGTGATTACTTTGTTTCCCCTTCTAAGTATGACTGACTGAGACACTCACACTTTGGTGTTTCCTTTTCTTGACTTTCATATGGTGTCATGGGTATTTCAAACTTTTTTTCTAATATCCACTTATCAGTGAGTACATACCATGTGTGTTCTTTTGTGATTGGGTTACCTCACTCAGGATGATATTTTCTAGCTCCACCCATTTGCCTTTGAATTTCATGAAATCATTGTTTTTAATTGCTGCATAGTACTTCATTATGTAAATGTACCCCATTTTGTGTATCCATTTTCTGTTGAGGGACATCTGGGTTTTTTCCAGCTTCTGACTGTTATAAATAAGGCTGCTATGAACATAGTGGGGCATGTGTCCTTATCATAAGTTGGAGCACCTTTTGGGTGTAGTACTATGTACCGTTTTTGGAGGAACTGCCAGACTGATTTCCAGAGTGCTACCAGTTTGCAATCCCACCAACAATGGAGGAATGTTTCTCTTCTCCACATCCTTGCCAGCATCTGCTGTCACCTGTTTTTTATCTTAGCCATTCTGACTGGTGTGAGGTGGATTTCTCAGAGTTGTTTTGATTTGCATTTCCCTGAAGACTAAGAATTTTGAACATTTCTTTAGGTTCTTCTCAGCCATTCAATATTCCTCACCTGGGAATTCTTTGTTTAGCTTTGTAGCCCATTTTTTAATAGAATTGTTTTCTGAAGTCTAACTTCTTGAGTTCTTTGTATATTTTGGATATTAGCTCTCTGTTGGATATAAGGTTGGTAAACATCTTTTCCTAGTCTGTAGGTAGCTGTTTTTTTCCTATTGGGAGTGTCCTTTGCCTTACAGAAGTTTTTGGTTTCATGAGGTCCTATTGTCAATTGTTAATATTAGAGTCTGAGCCATTGGTTTTCTTTACAGGATATTTTCTCCTGTGCTGATGTATTCGAGGCTCTTTCCCACTTTCTCTTCTATTAGATTCAGCACATCTGGTTTATGCAAAGGTCTTTGATCCACTTGAGTTTTATACAGGGAGATAAAAATGAATCAATTTGCATTTTTCTACTTGCAGACCTTCCGTTAGACTAGCACCATTTGTTGAAAATACTTTCTTTTTTTTTCACTGTATGTTTATGGCTTTTTTGTTAAAGATCAAGTGACCATAGATGTGTGGGTATATTTCTGGGTCTTCAATTCTATTCTGTTGATCTACCTGTCTGTCTCTGTATCAACACCATGTGGTTTTTATCACTATTGCTCTGTAGTACAGTTTAAGGTCAGGGATGGTTATTTCCCCCAGAAGTTCTTTAATTGTTTAGAATTGTTTTGGATATCCTGGGGGATTTTTGTTTGTTTGTTTGGGTTTTGTTGTTGTTGTTTTTCATTCCAGATGAAGTTGTGAATTGCCCTTTCATGGTCCATAAAATTGTATGGAATTTTAATGGGGTTGCATTTAATCTGTAGATTGCTTATTGTAGGATGGCCATTTTCACTATGTTAATCCTACGGATCCAAGATTATGGGAGGTCTTTCCATCTTCTGAAGTCTTCTCTGATTTCTTCACAAACTTGAAGTAGGTTTCTGTTGCTTATATTCTTGCACTTGCCTCTCACCATCTGGTTATCTCTGGTTAACTGCCCTTGCTGTGTCTGACTACAGCCTGTCTCTCTTTTGAGCCTGGTTATGATTGTCCTTCTCCAGCAAGGCTGTCTCTGGGTGAGGAGGTGATTTGGAGTTCCTTATCTGCAAGTCTCCTTATGAAGAACCTTCTGGAAATCAAGCTGTCCCTTGGGTGTATACCTGGGGTGGGGAGTGCTGGAGCACCTGATGTGCCCCAAAGCACAGTTGTGGACTGGAAGGAAGATGTGTCTCCTGGAAAGTGGATAAGTCCTACCTTTCCTGGGTCCCAAGGGTATACCAGTTAGGCCAGGTATTGAGGTGGAGGAGGCTCACTTGTAAGTCTGGTTGTGGTGGACCTTCTGGGATTCAAGCTGTCTCTGGGTGTGGGAGGAGGGTCTAGAATGTTGGCTCTGCCCCAGGCAGAGTTGCAGGCTTGGAAGGAAGATATGCAGGGCAGATAGGTCCCACCTCTAATTCTACTCTAATTCACCATCTTGTCACTAATATACTCCTGTCTGAAAAATACTCTGATTATATCATTTTGCTTCTTAAGACAGGGTCACCAACCTAAGTCCCCTGTGGTTAGAAGCCTTTTCTTTTGTTTCAAAACATGGTAGGAAAGCATATGCTTGCCTGCCCTGTTTGACTTCATGCTAACTGTCACTGCTGGTCCAAAAATGATAAGAAAGAATACAAGATGTAGGAATTAAAAAAGAAAACTCTAAACTGTTATTTTTCATTATCATGTTAAGCCGAACAGAAATCTGCAAAACTCTTGCCAGTTCCGTGAGTTTATTACTGTAATAGCTATCATGTATGATCAACCTTGTCCAGAAAACATTAATAAATAGGAACATACTTTTAAGCAATCCTTATTTAAAATGGCAGTCAGGGGGCTGAGGATTTAGCTCAGTGGTAGAGCGCTTGCCTAGGAAGCGCAAGGCCCTGGGTTCGGTCCCCAGCTCCGAAAAATAGAACCAAAAAAAAAAAAAATAAATAAAATGGCAGTCAGAAAACAGAGCTTTTCTTCTTAGGACTAAGGGCAGAACAGTTCAAAGGAACTAGTCTGACCTCATTAGTACAAAGTTAAAGCCATTTAAAATCCATCTTTCTCCTTATCTATGCTTGTCTGTGCTAATTCACCATTAGGTCTTGAGTCTCCAGATGCTAGCTTGTGCTGTCATTGCCTCTGCTGGCACTGACTTCTTCCTGCTCACTCTTCCTCAAAAATGATTTCCCAACTTCTCCAACATGCTTGTGGCTAGAGCTGCTACCTTTCGTCAAACGGGTGATGTAATCAGTGAATGATTTCATGTATATAGAGAAGATTGTGAGCTTTGTCAACATAGGGGACAGAGCTAACTCATCCTGCATCCCTTCTGGGAAACACCACTGAGCAGTTGTTTCAAGACCCAGTGAATGACTAGTATGTAAGAAATTAGCACTCTACAGCAGATTTTGGCTATGACCCTTTGGTACAATCTAGCTCAATGTCTGTTTTTGTCCAAGTGGACAAGTATCCAAGCTCCTCCTGCACCATGCCTCCCTGGATGCTGCCATGCTCCCACCTTGATGATACTGGACTAAATCTCTGAATCTATAAGCCAGCCCCCAATTAAATGCTGTCCTTATAAGAGTTGCCTTGGTCATGGTGTCTGTTCACAGCCGTAATCCCTAATGGAGACACAAATCAACATAATAAAGGCATATGTTGCAGTAAAAATAAAAAATGGGTTCCTTTTATCCTGCACTAGCTGGCACTGTAGGGCCACATGGCATCTGCAGGATATTTTCATCTCAATCAGCAAAGCATCTCACCCACTAAGCTCCATCCAATCTCACACTGCTGATGGCTACTCTCTGAGCCAGGCAGCAATCTCTCTACCCATCTAGTTTCCAAGGTGGGTCACTGCCACACCAGTTTCATACAGAGACTGCCTATCTCCTGGCTCTCTTAATGTGGGCTCAGTGAAGTCACCACATGAACAAACACACCACACAATAACTTCTGATCCAACTGATGAGATATAATTTGCCCATCTAGACAGCACAGAATCCTGTACATTCCCATCCCTTAAAATTAGTCATAACAACCTGTATCTTTGCACAGAGAAGAATCTTAACATCTGCCTCCATGTTCTCCCAGCTCCTTCTCTTCCTCCAGCCATTCTCCCTTGCTTCTAAATCTTTGTTCCCACCCATCCTTCCTTCTCATCCAGTGACAGGTCTTGTTCTCTCCTGTACCTGCCTTTATCTGCATAATGACATCAACGTACAGGCATACAGGGCTCTGTAGTTTGCAGAGCACTCAAAGATGCATTTGAATTATGGTGTTGGCTGTGTAAGAATGATGTTGTCTTTAAGGGATCAGATTTACTTGTCTTACATTGGAATGGGAAGCAAGGATCATAGTTGATTCAACGCCTATGCATTTATTTTACATTTGAGTTTCTATTCTCCTTACACTTGTCATTCATGCTAACAGTTGATGATCTGCCCATTTTACACTCTCCTTACACTGATGTGCATGCGATTAGATGCGGACCTTCCCACTTTACAGTCTGTTTATACTCTTTCTCTGAAAGTCTCAAGCCTTTCAAAAGATGTGGGAGAACCCTAGAATGTAAGGGAGCCCGATAAAATATTATAAGAAAATAGATATTTTAATAATTTTAACTGATCCATGCTAACATACTTCTAAATACTTTCCTATTATTGGACTTTTAAAATTAATATTTAAAGATTTTTTTGAGAGAACCCATTCAATGTTTTCATTTTGAAACAAATTCATTTTGCCTTCTAGTACCATAGCATAGCAGTTACCATTTTAACCCATATTTTTTATTCATATTTTTTATTGGATGTTTTTATTTACATTTCAAATGTTATTCCCTTTCCTGGTTTCCCATCCAAAGCCCCCATCCCAAACCCCTCCCCCTTCTTCTAAAAGGGTGTTTCCCCTCCCTAACCACTCCCTCTTCCCACTTCCCTGCCATGACATTCCCATACCCTTGTGGGGGGGGGTGTTGTGTTCCAGCCTTTGCAGGACCAAGGGCTTCTCTTCCCATTGGTGCCCAACATATGCAGCTGGAGCCATGGGTCTGTCCATGTGTACTCTTTGGATGGTGGTTTAGTCCCTGGGAGCTCTGGTTGGTTGGTATTGTTGTTCTTATGGGGTTGCAAGCCCCTTCAGCTCCTTCAATCCTTTCTCTGATTCTTCCAACAGGGACCCCGTTTTCAGTTCAATGGTTTCCTGGTAGCATTCGCCTCTGTATTTGTCACACTCTGGCCAATCCTCTCAGGAGACAGCTATATCAGGCTCCTGTCAGCATGCACTTCTTAACTTCATCAATATTGTTTAGGTTTGGTGGCTGTGTGTATATGTATATATATTTCCATCCATTTGCCTACGAATTTCATATCTTATATCTTATATCCTAATCTCAGTTTCCCCTTCCTCCCCTCCCATGGTCTTCCACGCTCCCCTCTGCTCTCTCCTCCTTATCCACAGCCTTCTGCCTCCCTTTAGAAGAGAGCAGGCCACGCAGGAATATCAACCTATCAGGGCATAACAACCTACAACAGCAGGCCCATACCATCTCATCAAGACTGAACAGCACAACCCATTAGGAGGGAAAGGGTCCAACCAGTCATGGTGGCAACATTAGGGAGGCCAAAGCCTTTGAAGGTCATTTTGTATGCTCTACATGAGACTATGTTTTATAAAAGAAGACAAAGTCAAGTAAGTAACCAAATACATAAATAAGTAAATTTCTCATGTGTACTCTACAATTAAAATAGTTTAAAAAAATCTTGCTGAAGGAATAATGTAAAATGTCTATTCTAATCTTAGTTAACGCAAATCTCCCTTTTAAATAAAATTACTGAATGAAAATCAGTATATCGTTGGTTGAAATTAATATGTGATCAGTAGTGAAAAGGGTAAATTTTTAAGGCTTCGTTAAGTTATAGCATATTAGAGTTAGTTTTGATCACTAAATCTGACTTTCATAAAGTTAATAGTGATTTACTAGAATCTACCTTATAACCACACCTACTAGGCTAAGGTATTTCTTTTACCTCCAGTGATATTTTTGTAGAAAAGAGTTTAGTCCAAAGCATCTTCAAGTCGACTCACATCCTCTTGTGGTAAAGTGCACCTGTCTGTCCATCTGCCTAATGTTTCTTGGGACCTACAGTCGAATGAAACATTCCTTTCTAATTAGCCATGGTCATATTTAGTTCATTCATATAAATTACATTTCACTTTAAAAAATCACTAATCAGGTCCTAAATTATGTCATTTCACAAGTCATTATAGAATTATGCAGACACTACTTAAACAGAACCTCTAATACTAGAATATCCAGAGACTTTTAAAGCAAATTTTGTTGCCTTTCTTTGGACATTATAACAACATAAAAACAAAACAGGTATTTTTTTTCAGTTTTTCAAACAAAGAAACTTATTTACAAAATAATGAAGGGGAATGCTGTCAAACAAATTAATAATTTATACTTGAAGGCTGTTTTGATTGATCTGATGCTTCTTGATTTAATGCAGCGCTGACTAGAAGCCAATAGAACACAATGAACAAGGTCAGAAGAGAGGTTGTTCATTAATGTGTGTGGTGTTTAAAGAGCCTTTTGCCTGGATGGACTATGATGGTTCAGTTATTGTGTCCTCTTCATGTACTTTATGTTAAGCACTGTATTTTGTGAAGAACTTTGCTCACTTTTCAAGAGTAAGTTCTGATTTGATTTTCTTTCTGTCTCATAGCACTCCTCTGTGTTCTTGTTAGTTAAGAACCTTGCTTTTAAGGAAAGTAGTTTCCCCCCCCCCCCGATGAAAGAGCACAATACTATTAATTATTTGATTGCAGCAAGGCCTTTCTGCAGACTGTGCATTTAACTTATAACTTTGTTTCAGTGTAAAGTATAGCATGTGCTTCACCAGCCTGTTAGCCTCCTCATCTGCATCTCTTCCTCAGCCTTATGGGGTCCATGTCCACAGTGTTTGTCAGTTTAGTACTTGGCCATGTGTAAGATTCTGAAGAACGTGGCCCTCTTTTGTGACGAGAATTTAAATAGGACATTCCTGTTTATGAAAACATTACTCTAAATTTATAGGTCATTGCTTATGTTTAGGGTGACCAACCTCTTTATGAAATTATTTCCTACATTTTCTGTTTTAATTCCTGGAAACCTCCCGTATAGAAATGGCCATGGGTAGCATGATGCTGCATTACTGTGTCTGCTCAAACATGGCAGTCTCACTTCAAAGTAGATCAAATAAAAACATCACAAAGTTTACAGGGAATGATCACTTGCAGATTCACAATGTATTAATATTCTAATATATGTATTAGAATATTAATATATATTCCTACACATTTTTCATAGTCAATAGCATATACACAGAGCCTAGACTAAATTGTATTACCTTCAAAGCTAGTAATATGTTCCTTGACCCTAGCCCTTGATTTACTTTACCTTAAAGTCTTTTCTTGGGAGGGGAGATTTCTCCTGCTATGTTTGTTCTAGCCACCATTCAAGCTGAATGGGGTGGGGGTTGAGGTAGAAAGGGAGATTACATTTTATAAGTGGTATTTTCCTTTTGCTTTTTAAAATGTACTATGGACCTCTATATTCATAACATCACCATAAAAGTGAATTTAACAGGCAGTAAAATAATAAGCAGGTAAAGAAACCACTGTGTAGTGTCAGCTCCTCTGGCTCATTCCCAGAGACGTCAAGGAGTGCTTTACGTGTGTTTCTGAGGGGCTGAAGAGATGGTGGCTCAGCAGTTCAGAGCACAAATCGCCCTTGTGGAGAACCTCGGTTTGGTTTCTAGCACCCAAGAGGTGGATTACAGTTATCTATGACTCTCTCTTTTCTGGAGATCTTATGCCTTTTCTGGCCTCTACAGGCAGTAGACATACATGTGTACATGTATACACATAGGAAGAAACACTCATACACATGAAATACATTTTTTAAAAGAAAAGTATGCTAAGAGCTATTAGAACAACACAAGTTTCTTCCCTTCCTGATATCTGTCCCTTCAGTCACCAGGTCATCTAAAGCCTCACAGTGGGACAGTCCAATCTCATTTTCAAGACTATAGAGAAGGTCCTGATGTTATTACAGGTTGAGTCACAGGTAAGAGAATGAGCAGACCAATCCAGAAAGTTTGTGTAAGTCATTTGATACTCCTAATTAACTATGACCAATGGGGCAGGATCTGGTTGACAGTTAACTAAATTTGAGCTAGTCTGAGTCAGTTGTCCATTATCATTATCATTATCAAAGGACAGTGTTCTGTGTTAACCGTGGTTTGCCAGCTCTCTTCCTCTACACCAGCCAAGTATGGCCCGAGGAAGATGTTATATAAAAGTTTTTGCAGCTTCTTTGAAACTTGCCAGTGGCTGTTGTTCACAACCACCATGGATTTCTATGTCAGAAAAAGAACATATAGCATTATAATATAGTCAAAGTTTGGAAACTATACATGATATAACAGAGGCATGGAACCCTGCCATTCATCATAGTGGTCATCTCCAGTGACCATCTCCAGTGGTCATCATTAGGCTGCAGTGAATTTAAAGAAAACATGGCATTGAGAATGTTGATAACTAAGGAAGGAAAGCTAAGGTAGGCTAGGAAGCCAGAGACTTCTCTTTTCTTGCTGTGACCTGAGTCTGGTTTTCAGCAGAGAGGCAGAAATTTAACCCAAGTCACAAGTGCTAAGCCCTCTCTTCCTTCCTACCTCTACACATGCAGTTTTCTAGGAATTAGACCAGAAATCTTCTCTACGGGCAAAGATATACACTAAACACATTGTGCAACCCTAGAGGCCCTGGTTTCACCTTTCGTATTACAGTTCCGTCCACAGGATCTCCAGAGGTGCCTCACTTATCCCTCTCATCCAAAGAAATAGAAAAGTGAAAAGGGGCTTTTTAGTAAGTTTCAGGTGGAATTTGAGAGCCACTAAAATGGTATATATGGCTTATGCTATAGTAATTGAAGCTTCCCCCAGAGGAACCTATACTCACACTTTGCTTGTCTAACTTTCTGTGTGACTCTATTGGAGAAGCCCATAGTGTAATAGTCTTTCCTCTCCTGAGTTTCTCTCTTCCCTTAACCCTTATGCGTAAGTCTACAAGAAAATATCTTTAGTACAGGCTCCACCTCTGCTCTGTCATACTGGCTGGGCCTGAAATTCTGTTCTGCTTTAAAGCAATGGATTCAGGTTTAGCCTAGGGAATCCTCAGCCTATTGAGGGTAGAAGTGTGGATCTGTGGCTCTGTCCCTTCATCACTGACAGAAGTGGAAATCTGCCAGATGTACAGTCATGCAAGTATTTGTGATGTGTGGAATGTTTAAATAGTTTCATTTGATTAGAAATTTATCAGTGGGATGGGCACTAGTAAGAACCTCTACCATGGCATTCTGGATATTGTACTACAGAGCGTGAAGCAACATAGAAGTGTTTTCGAGCATGATAGAGAAAGTGAGAACAGCATGTTACAAACAACATTGCAGCACTGTTGTGTATGATGAGTTAACAACAACGAAATTAGCAGTGGAAAAAACCTAGATCTTTAATTTCCCTGCCTTAGTGTCCAAGTACACAAGATAGTAGGAAGGAAGTTCTCTCAGAGCAGCCTTGCTCCAGCAGCCCAAGAGAAAGGTATAGTAAGTCTAATCAGTTGCCATCCATTAGGAAGGGAAGCTGATAAAGGAGCCCAAGGACCCCATGGTTCTGTTAAATTATTGACAGGGGCCTTAGTGAGAACAGAGAATAGAAGTGTTTGGAAATAGGTTTAAGCAATCCAGGTTAGAGTGTTGATCATAGTTCAGTCCTGGTTCTGCAAGGCAATCCAAAGAAGTCCTCAATACTGGAAGGGGCATGCTGGTCTCAGGAGCTGATTTCCTCCTGCACAGTATCACCTTGTCACTGTAGGTAACTGCTCTCCATTGGTGTTATCTTAGTCACTGTTCTATTGCTATGAAGAGACACCATGACCAAAGCAACTCTTATTTAAAATGAATGAATGAATGAATGAATGAATGAATGAATAAATAAATAAATAAATTATTGGAGCTTGTTTATGTTTTAGAGGGATAGTCCACTATCTTTGTCTATTATCTTGATGACAGAATGTTGAAGACCACAGACAGACATGGTGCTAGAGCAGTAGCTAAGAGTCTGACTCCCTGACCCATAGGCAACAGGCAAGGGGCACATGCTGTTGGAGGGAGACTCGCATGGGTTTTTGAAGCCACAAAGCCCATCCCTGCATACTTCCTCCAACAGGGCCACACCTCCTTCCAAGACAGAATGTCCCTAACAGTTCATCAACTATGGAAATACTGGAACCTATGGGGTCCAATCTCATTCTGACTAGCACAGATGGGTACTCTGTCCTCTAAGGCTTTCTATTTCTGGAGCCCAAAGTGACAACTGGATGGAAAGCAATGGCTACAGACCTTTAGGTATTTTTAGGGGACTGGAACTGGACATTAGGAAAAGCAGATGGATGGTAAGGTTCTTCAGTTACTCTTTTTGTTTCAAGGGGCCATGAAATGGTCAAATATATATATATATATATATATATATATATATATATATATATATATATATATATATATATATTCAGTCCTGGTTCTGCAAGGCAATCCAAAGAAGTCCTCAGTACTGGAAGGGGCATGCTGGTCTCAGGAGCTGGTTTCCTCCTGCACAGTATCACCTTGTCACTATAGGTAACTGCTCTCCATTGGTGTTATCTTAGTCACTGTTCAATTGCTATGAAGAGACACCATGACCAAATATATATATCTTTTCTCCCTTCCATTTTCAACCACTTCTATATACCCAGCCCCCTTCTTTTCTCTCAAATTAAGAGCTTCTTTTCCTATAATTATAAATCTCTATCATTCTCCCTCTCCCCCTGCCCGCCATCCTGTTGAGTCTGTATATTGTTACTTGTGTGTGTGTGTATGTATGTATGTATATATATATATATATATATGTATATGTATATATATATAATTTCAGGATGATTACTTGGGTTCGGATAGCTAATTAACTAATCGGAGGGCTTTTCTTGGGGGGAGGGTTGGACAGGGAAAGCGTTCTGTAGTACCTTTAGTTCTTTGTCTAGGGTGGAGGCATCATGAACTTTTCTACTTCCACATTAGCAAGTGTTGTTGGTGGTGTTGGTGGTTTGGGTCATGTTTAGGCAGCCATGTTGGTGAGACTTCATGGGCTTAGCTTCTGCCTTGGTTACTATTATCTTCTGCCTTCAGCCTTGATAATGAACATGCCTAGATACGGGGCGAAGCAGATATGTAATAAAGAGGACAGATGCAAATGAAAGCAGGGATGCTTTATCCTTTGTCTGTTTCCTTATTGGCCCCGAGTAGTAGTCCAGTGCTTTAGCAAATGCAGTTTCCAAATGCCTGCTAGAGTAGCAAAGGAGATACTAGACTTTACTATGTGTAAAGGAGCCTCCTCTCTCACAGACACTTGGGGCTTTAAGAGCTGTGGGTTGTCTTTTTTTTTTTTCTTCTTTTTTTTAAATCACCAATAACCAAGTAAATGTGTCTGAGGGTCTGCAGTTTCATGAAAAGCTGATCTTGTGGAGTAATTTAAAGAGCCAGTTAAGAATTATTGAGTGTGAAAGAGTCCCTATTCACCCTTATGAATTGCTGAGCTTTCAGGGCTCTGGAAGTTAGCCTTGGTCTTGGTATAATATATTTAAAGTCAAAGCCAAGCATAAGGTTGAAAGCACGAGACCTCACTTCTCTCCAAAGTTTATGTGTGCCCTGTTTCATGCCATGTCATCTCTCTTTGGAGAAAGCAACTGGAAATCTCATGGTGTGACTCACCAAAGGAACAGCACTAAGGACTGTGGTTTCCGTGGGAGCTGTGCCAGCAAAGATTAATGTATTCTGTTTTAAGACCAAGAGTGCCTTCCAGATTCTGCTCTCTACTTGCAACCTATGCACATTCAAATTGAGTTCAATTTAAATGACAAAGGGTGATTTGCACTGTTTAACAAATGGCCGACTGGTATTAATCATCAGGCTTTTGGCAGTTTTGCTGCAAGAGGAGGACTGTTAAGTTCCTTCAGGAGCTGCCTGTAAAAGCAGTATATTTGTAGACTTGGCTTGGGCTAGTCTTTGTTGAATAATTAATTATGTCTTTACCGAAATTCCCTTTTGTCTCCAGAGTCAGTAATAAAATGGCCATCATGTAATGACACATTCTAAGATCTATGTTTAGATTGATGCAGTGCAAGTGCCAGACAGTTATTTTGTATCTTTGCCATATTCTCTTGTGCATATGTCCCTCCCTGAGATCCATCTTGGAGTAAGACCTGTGAGTTTCTTGAATTACGCAGTGAGCTTTTCTTCACAACTTCTGTTCTCCTTTTCATGTTGCTCATCATGTTACACATATGCTTCAGAGGTTGCGAGTGTTTCTGTTCATGTCACCCAAGATGGTAATCTTTTCTGAGTGTTTCTTACTCTACCTCCTGGCACCTGCGATGTGGTTGACCACTTCCTTTTGAAAATGATTTGAGGACTTTCATTTCCTGGCTTCCTGGAACCAGATAACCAGCCATTTCTCCTAGGCATGTATTACATTTTCATTGTCCCCTGCCAAGCCTTTCAGTACTGTCATGCCCCAGCTCTGTCCTGACCTTTCATTGAAAGCCCTCATTGAGAAAATTGGCTCCATATCTTTAAATGCTATTTTTGTGCATTTAGTGTTCAGATTTGTAGCTTCGAAACTTATCATAGTTGGAAGTTTATTATGTACCTTGTAATTAATATGCTGCCTCTGTTCCTTCAGACAGCTTTTGTCTTGCTTGAAATTAGACCATTTCAGTAAATGGCATGGTTTAGTCACCCAGTTATTAAGATAGAATTCAATAGGTCTCTTGATGTCTCATCACTACCAAATCCACCCCCCCACCCCCATAAAGGCTAGCGAGAACCTCTATCATGAACACTCTAAACTCTTCTGTCTTTCTACTCCAGAGTCACATCCCAAATGCAACTCACCATGTATCAGCATCTTCTTTACTGCCTACAATCTCCTCTACTATCTACCCAACCTACCCTACTATCTAACAACTCCTGCCAGAAATAGTTCTGTGGTTTCCTGTTACGATCAGAACTCAAAAGCACCCTCACAGTTTTCCCTGATTCACCAGATCTTGGTCTTCAGTTTTCAGAGTCCTCCCACCTTGAACCCCTGAAGTTTTCTCCTTCCACGTCTATACCTCTTTCACCCTATTAGTGCCTAAATATAACTCAAAGTTGTAGAACCATCGAATGTTTCCTCTCGATTGAATTCTCTTCTGCAGATTCCCCCCTTATTAAAAAGTATTCCTTTTTAGTTTTTATTTTACGTGTCTGAGTCTTTTGGCTGAATGCAGGTCTGTGGACCAGGTCTGGTGCCTGATGCCCCATGGAGGCCAAAAGAGGAGACTGTGTCTCCTACAACTTAAGCTACAGATGGTTCTTAGCCACAATGTGAGTGATGGGAATCAATCCTTGGTCACCTGGCAGGGAACCTAATTATCTTAACCACTGACCCATCTCTCCAGCCTCATCTTTCTCAGATCTTCGCACATCTCTCCTTATTTACTTCAAATATCTTTTCTTCACTTAACAGTGTAAAGGAAATACAAAATTGCATGCATTCCACTAATATATCTATCCACCCTATCGTTACTATTTTTCTTGATTGTATTATTTCTTTTTAAAAATTTCTTGTTTTCCAAAAGAAAATTAATCATCACTGTATAAACTGACAATATGGCCATTTTAGGGAGTGGGAAAGGTTTTAATATAGATGTGGGAGATCAGCCAGAGGCTTCTGGAAAAGCCCAAAACAGAGGGAGAAAGGAGTGGGATGAATTTGGCCATTGAATTGGACATGGCCAGGGCTATCTGCAAAACAACAGAACAGCAGGCAACAGAGAATAGAGAGAACTAGTGAGACAAGCAGGAGCTGGAGAAGGAATAGAAAGAATAGCCAGGTTATGAGAAATATGTGGTAAGCATCTGAGTGGAGGGAGGAGAGACTGGTATGGAGGCATTGAGATGTATAACAGGTTCTCCTGAGTAGGGAGTGAGTGAGCCTTGAGGCAAGCATTGGCCTTGATTATGCTGAAAGGTGCCAAGGTTATAAGTTAATCAGAGAACCAAGGCACTTACTTTTACTATTGGTAAGGAAAATGACTCCTATCGGTAGATATGGAAGTAGCTTCACTTCCTGAGGAAATGTTGGCTTTTATCTAACTACTAAAAATCCAGGCTGGGTTCATTTCTGGATATTTGGATTGCCTTCTGGAGTTTGAGGAATTGGAGTTTCCTTTGGCCCTGGCAATCAGGAGCCTTGTCTTTCGATTCACTGCCATAGAACACAGCTCCTGGTTCACAATAGCCATCTAATACTTCTGTGTTAAAGTCATCTGTGAGTGAGCTTAACATCACCAATTTTTTCTGTTGCAGAAATAAGACAGTATCAAGTGAAAAGAAAAAAGGCTGAAATTTGTTTGCCTTGGGCATTATGCTGTCCAGGAAGAAGTAGAGATGCAGAGATGGATCCCACTTTAAAAGCAACTAGAGATTCAAATAGAAGAAACAACGGGAAGGGTTTTAGATGGAAGGCAGGGCTTTTCCAATGGTCAATGGCTGGCTAAAACCTGATAGGCAGAACTACGATAAAAGTGGTTGGGATTTGGGGGGATCAGAGTAATGACTTTTTCTTGTAGGTGACAATTGGAAACATGAGCTGACAGGATATCTGTGGGATAAAAATAAGTAGAGTCATCTCATAAAGGATGACATGGAATCCAAGGGTTAAAACAGTGACATGGACCAGAAAAGCTCTGGGTAAACAAGACAAAAGGCAAAGTAAAGCTCCTTATTCTGTTCTCGAGCTCTAGACAGAATCGTGTGACCCACAGCTGAAATGGTCCAACTGTGTGTGCTTCACAAACTGCTCTTAGACAACCTGGTAGTTGTTGAAACATTTCCCTGCTTCACTGAGATATTGGCTTAGTGAGACAATGTGGGTTTTGGGTTTCAGTGCATCTTCCCAAATGAAAAAAAAATTCAGTTTTCATGCAGAGGGAAGACATGACTTGAGGAGCACACATTCATGGGATCCCATGACTTTATAAACCTCATGCACTTAAACACAGTTTAGTTTTGCTGACTGCTTGCAAATATGGGTAATGGGTGTGTATGTGTGTGTGCATGATTGCTTTTAGGTAGATAGGGTGGAACTTCAAAGATGTTTTATTCTAAAATGTAGACATTCTCGATTTTATTGGCTTTATTTGAAAGTTTCATACTCATAAGTGTATGGTTTTCTTTTTACTTTGAGATATATATCAACTTACATATAAGTTACATATGTGTGTGTGTATATATATATATATATATATTCACATGTTTACCAATAGTAGGAAACTATAGAATCAGTTTTGATTTGTTAAATTTGTTCTTTAACAATTTCACACTTATCTATAATGTGCTCTGATTGCTCTAATCCCTGCCCGCCCTCTATTATTTCTGTCCTTCCTCTGTCCGCTCCTCTTCTTCCCTCATAATCTCCTTTTTTTTTCTCACATTCATGTCCTTCCTTTTGTGTGTGTGTGCATGTCTCTCTGAGTTTAACGGAGGCCATCTGAGTAGCTTTGGGATTGGAACTATTCATTGGCTCATGACAGGTACACCAGTGGGCACACAACTAAAGACAATGTATGGCTCCCCATCTCTCAAAGTCTATCAGTAGTCTGGAGCTCAGCACTAAATGGTAGGGCTCCAGGCTCTCTTCCCCATCCGTCTTCCTTTGAGAGGCACTCCTTGTACAGACCCAGTGGAAGCAATCACAGCTGCTGTGGATTAGTGATTATAGTGGCTGTGTCATGTCTAGAGGATGAAATCCCTCTGCCCTCTCTGTCTTCTGGCTATTACATTCTTTTTATCTCCTCTTCTGCAATTCTTTCTGCCCTTAAGAGTGGGTAGTATAAATGACTTGTTTAGGGCTGAGAGCATTCATCCCCCCCTTTTCTGAATGTCTTGGCAACCATGAATCAGACATTGCTGTTTGAGTCTGAATAGGGTTGCGAGTAGCCTTTGACTAAGCATGTACACATAGATATTGAGACGGCAGTTTGACATTGTGTCTATTTAGCTAAATAGCAGTAGTGATTTCCCTCATAGCGCCCATGGCCACCCAATACGTGTGTTTCTGACCAGGCTTACAGCACCAGAAAGGGAACCCTTCTGTGGAGTAGTTCAAATCCATTAGAGTGCTTGGTTCCTCTCATAGCAGTCATGCTGAGATTGCACATGTGAGTATATCTTGCCTGGGGTCTTGTGGTTCTACTTCTTAGATGCCTTATCTCTATCTAGCACCTTTCAGCACTTTAAAAGATAGCCAGGAAAGAGGTTTTCAGCTTAACTTCAGCTTAGGAATCAAATACTTTTCTTTTTTCATGCCTGAGCATGTGTGTATGTATATGTGTTAGCATATGCATAGGCACATGTAAGTGTTTATATGTATATATGTATGTGCATGTGTATGTGTAGAGGCATGGAGTTGACATCATTGTCTTCCTCAATCCCTCTCGATTTGATTTGGGAGGACAGTCTCTCACTGATCCCAGAACTTACCTATTCAACTAGTCTGGCTAGCCAGCTTGTTGGATGGATGGCCTGCTTTTGCTTCCTGAGTGCTGGGATTACCTGAGGTCTCTACACACATCCAGCTTTTACATGGCTTGTGAGGATCTAAACTTTGTCCTTGTGCTTGTGTAGCAAGCACTTTATCCACTGAGCTTTCTTCTCAGCCCTAGAATCAGATTTTTAATTAGAATACTGAAGAGAGAATAGAAAGATTATGGTAATTTTGTTTTACTCTAAGTAGAAAATTTCAGTGGCCTTATGCTTTTTCTGAAATCTGAGGACAAAAATTTGACTCTTCATCACTTTTAGATATGAGCAAGTCAAAGCCGAAAGACTATTTATATTACAAGGATGTCCCCCATTGTGACAATAATCACATCTGCAGTTTTTGCCTTTGGACACTTTACAGCTTTCTTTTCTAACAGAATATTGAAATAACTGAAGTCTTTCTGTCTGTCTGTCTGTCTTTCTTTCTTTCTTTCCTTCCTTCTTTCTTTCTTTCTTTCTTTCTTTCTTTCTTTCTTTCTTTCCTTCTGGCACTTTTATTTAAAAAAAAAAAACAACAAACAAAAAACCAAACTTTTCTTTCCCACAGCCTTATCTTTGCATTCAGTTCAAGAGCTGCTAAACTTGGCTATTTTCCAGAACAAGAAATTGATTAGATGGTGGGAAGAATAATGGAGACAGGCTTGGTGATTCAAGGGAAATTCTGTATATAAAGGCACCAAATACAATGGTTAGTGGAGTGTTCTGTATGCTGCAATTATTTATTTAAACACAGTGCCTTGCGGACGCTTGTGTAAACAGAGCAGACTGGCTTCTGGCTTGAGGTAGTTCTATTTTTCTTCCACTGTATTTTTGGGGTTTTCTGAAGACAGAAATTGTCTAGAATCTTTGCATCTGTTCCTCTTGCCTAGTCAGAGGCTTGATAGTCAATGGTTTAATGAATATCTAGATCGAATTGGAATGGTTTTAAATATTTATGTATTAGGCATACTGAGAATTTAACCCTTCCTAGGTCATGGTTTACTTAAGATGATCCATGGTAATTGTTTTGGCTAACTCCCTCATAGCTACTACTGCTATAACTAATGAATCTTAACATTTTATGGTTACGGGAAAATGAGATAGGAGAGTAAGAAAAATGAAAAAACATGTTAGCCAACATGATATCCTTCAGGTGATCTTTTTCTCAGTTTGATTTGGTTCATCTTCCTCGCCCAATGACCCATGCTTGTCTCTTCCTGTCACTGAATTTCAAAGTCAGCCATACGTTAAAAAATAAAAGAAATGTGCAAGAAGTTCGTATTCAAAACGAAACAATCTCCAAATAGAAAACATGGTGCCTCTTTAAATTCCTGTGCTGTCAGCTAATTGCCCTATTTGACTGCTCCATATGTTGATAATTTTCACATGGAGTCCTTATAGATCCCCAGGGAGCTCCTGGGGTGACAGTCCCTGTGACGGAGCAGTTCATGTGTAGAGCTCGAAACACCAATGTGGAAACCTGACATGTGATAATGAGTTCTGGCATCTCAGAAACCAGCTAGCTTCAGAGAATGGCACTTGAATGTCGTTACACATAGTTTTGAAACGGAAGAGCTTGAGGCTCACCAACTGAAATAGCCAGCGTTCCTCAGCTGGCCCGGAGGGTCCTCAGTGAATGGCTGCTTGTACATGGGAGCCCGAAGCATTGTCATTCAGCTTGATCCAATGTGAAGTCCAGAGATGGGGGAAGAGAAGAGAGCTGCTCAGAGAGTTAAAAGTGTAGAAACTTCTTATGGAGAAAACACAGGGACTGCTATTTCATTCTGTGTAAGGAAAGACATTACTTTATGGCTATTACATTGAGCATTTTAGGTTTTTAAGTATTGGTCTCAAACATTTACTTCATTGTGGAAACGTTTTAGGAATTGGCTCAGCATTTCTCATTGATGTGGACAGTGTTGTGTTCTTTCCAAACTCATGGGTTGAAGGCTTGAAACCTAGTGATGTGATACCTAGAAACAGAGCTTTGGGGGAATAATTTGGATGAGGTTATGGGGGTAGTACCCCATGCAGAAGTTAGAATAGGTGCTAGACTTCTTGCTGCTATACCTGTCACAAAGCAGCAATCTTCAGGGTGGAAGAGAATCATCATCAGAACCCAACTATGTTGGCAACCACTTCCAGTTTTCAGAACTAAGTTGGGAGGGGGGGTGCATGGTTTAAACTTCTCCAGAGCCTGAGATTTTATTATGGCAGTGTGTACAAGTCAGCTATCCTTAACTATAGTAGAGCACCAGAGCCAATTAACCTATTTAGGTTTGTGGTCCTATGTGTTCCCCTACAAGATCAGTTGTCTCCTTTATCGTAGAGCTTTGATGCGTATCACACATAATGCTAGAAGTGCTTAATAGACCAAACCATTCATATCCATAACTGGACAACTGAGAAAGAGAAAGGAATAAGGGCCGTACAGCACCCTTGAGGGCATACCCACAGGCATTTCCCACTAGACACTACTCCTGAAGGTCTCATCACTTCCCAGCCATGTCCCCCTAGGGGATTAGCCATTGGCACTTTTACTTTTCAGGGACATTGATCCACTCCTAAGCACAGCCCAAACGGACTAACATACTTCCACAGTAATAATGAATAAAACAGTAAGTCAAGATCGTGACAGTCCCTTTGATCACAACGACAAGACTGTGTTCACAACTAATAATTAAAGTTAGAGGTTCTTTTAGTGCATTATTTTGAACATGTGAAATGCTTCCAGATCTAAAGGGCACCATAGCATCCAGACAAGTACCTGTAGGTTTAGGGAACACTGGAATCTCTTACAGTAGTTGTGACATGTCCAGAAGTTTATGATTCTTTCAGCAGGCCCAAAGCTTTGTATCTCTGGGAAGCAATTGTGCAAATGTGAGTACCCTAAAAGAGTAACACATTGAAACACTGCCGATTTTTTTCCTTAGAACAAATTGTTTTTTATATTGGTAAATTACAAAATTAAGGAAGAGAGTTAGGAATCTAAAGATCAGGGGATTCAAACAGGGCGGTTCATGTTTTCTGGACATGCACCTGAGAGCTCTCCAGGGGCTTGCCACTTGGTCCTGGATACTTGGCATGGGCCTACAGAAGATTCTCTTTCCTTCCCACACCCCTATACCCCAAAGTCTCCTTTCTCCTGACTTTCTTCTCAATGCTCTAAGCCACTGCCTTCCTGTTTGTATTTATTTATTTATTTATTTATTTATTTATTTATTTATTTATTTATTTATTCTTTTTCTACAGTCCAGATTTTATCTCCCTCCTGACCACCCTCTGACTGTTCCACATCCCTACCTCTCCCTGCCCCCACACCCAGTCTTCATGAGGATGTCCCACTTGCTCCCATCTGCATAATTAACTAGTTGCCAAGTAGTTAAAGTACATATTACCTTGTTCCCATCTCTGTTCTTATCTGCACCTTGCCACACCTAGATGACTTTTTTCCAAATTAATTCTGCTTTATATAAGTTTCTTGCCAATTGTCAAGTACACCAAAGTTCATGATCTCTTTGAAAATAAAAATAGTTTGGAGAATAAATGCAGGATTCTCACTTGATTACCCTTGTTAAAAAATGGGGTTTAAAAAAATCACATAAAATACTATAAATGGAAAATTGCTTCAACTCTCGTTATTTAATGACTAGAAAAAAATAAATCCTATGTCTGAGATGACTCTTTTCTTGGAGTTCATCAGTGCAGCCTTGCTGACTGTTCTAGAAAGAAGGTGTCTTTTATGATGAAGTCGCTTGTCAGATCCGCGCTGATATACAGAGAAGCCCCACCATCTGTTGCTGACTGCTTCCAGTAGTAAGTTCAAGAGAATAGCATTTGCATGGTAAAAATATACCAGCATAGACAGAGCTTCAGACAACTGTTCATCATGAAGAAGCAGTACCGAGGGTGAAAGCTGACTGTGTGCAGCTGTTAGGAGTGCAGTGAAGTATAACCTGGAAGATAACCTTTCCACAAGATGCAAATAAAATATAGTAAAATAAAAATCAAGGACAAAAGGAATATTGCAATTTCCTTGAGAAAACAAGTCTCAACTTTAAGAAAAAGTTAGGTCTGACCTGGCGGCAGAGACATGTAATCCCAACTAAGGATGGCTAACAGGAGACAGTCTGAGGAGTGAGATGCTTGCCACATAGAAGTTCAAGGCCAACACAGGAAGACCTTTTTCTTTTTTTATCAAAATACAGGAAAACTGCCTGGGATATATTTAGCTTACTAGTGGAGTGCACAGCTAGTGCTAGCCCAGACTGTACAGCGCCCTGGATTCTTCTTCCCATACTACCAAAGTAAAAAGAGAATGATTAAATTTTGTGTTTGTCTTCCTTGATGGCCAGGAACCAGAGGCTAGATAGACCAGAGACCTAGAATAGAACCAACATAACTGGCAAAAAAATAATCAATGAAATGAAATTATTTCTAATGATTTTCTGTTATACCCCAGAGCCTAGCATAATCTCCATCAGAGAGGCTTCACCCAGCAACTGATAGGCATAGAAGCAGAGCGCCACAGCCAAACATTAGGTACAATTCAAGGAGAACCCCACAGAAGAGGGGAAGAAGGATTCTAGGAGCTGGAGGGGTTGAGGACATCAAAAGAACATGACCCACAAAAATAACTAAGCAGGGCTCAGAGGGGATCCCAGAAACTGAAGTGACAATCATGGAGCCTATATGGGTCTTTCGTAGGTCCTCTGCATATATGTTATGGTTGTGGGACTTGGTATTGTTGTGGTACTAGTAACAGTGGGAGTGAGGGTTCTCTCTGACTCTTTTGCCTAGGGACCCCTTCCCTCCTACTGGCTTGCCTCTTCCAGCTTTATCAAAGGGTATCTTCTTAGTCTTATTGTAACTTGTTTATGCATTGTTTGGTTGGTATATCTGAGAGGCCTCAAATGAAATGGAGGGAGAATAGATCTGGGAAGGAAGAGAGATGTAGAGGAAGGATTAGGAGGAGTGGAGCGAAAGGAAACTGCAGTCAGGCTGTGATATACGCGAAAAGAATAAACGACAAATATGGTGTTTGTTACATCTACTCATACCTACTGAACTCAACTGAATGAATAAACATAATTAGCGCTCGTGTTTGCAAATATATGCCCTGCTTCTCTCTTCTAACCTTATATATACAGGGAATATTTAAAATTTATTAATTTGAAATATGTAAAATTCAAATAATAAAGGAAAACTGTTTATGTAGAAATAGGTAAAAAATAAATATTGGATTGACCTAAATATTTGATACAAATCCACACAATAGAGGAGTTCTTAGATAAACTCTGTGAAATATATAGCCCCTTACAAAGAATGGTAAAAGTCAGCAAAAACATACCAGAGCAAGGGGGAATTGTTAAAATAAAGAGAAAATGGGGTCAAGTTGATTGCCGTAATTACTGTAACCTGAAACTTCTGATTTCTGATTTGAAATTAGGGTTTAAGAGTAAGTAGCATTTTAGCTGTCTCACTGGTTTCAAAGTAAAGCACGTTTATTCCACACTGAGCAAAAGTCTAGTATGTGTCCTGAACAGCTAGCAGTTCAAAGTGATTCCTGTTGAAAAGACTGCTTAGAGGATGATTATATCTGCAACAATGCAGAGGCACAGTCATGAAAAACCCTGCATGCATCCATGTTTCTCATGATTTTGAGAAATGGCAACAGAAAAATTCAAGGATCAAAGAAATGGTAGATAATCTTATTTGTTAAGGATTTCTAAGAACCAGAGTTGTAATTATAAAATGAAGAATCATCACAACTTTGCATTAATTGTATTTTAATTGCTATTAAGCAGTGAAATTATTTCTCCTTTTTCATCTTTAAGGACCTTCTTTTATGCTTGTGTCCCTTCATGTGATGGTTTGAATAAGAATGCCCCTCTGCCTCAGCTTATATATTTCAATGTGCGGTCCACAACTGTTGGAACTATTTGGGAAGCATTAGGAGGTGTGGCTTTGTTGGAGGAGGTGGGTCACATGGGTTAGACTTCAAGGTCCAATAGCTCAAGCTGAGCCCATCTGCCTTCTTCTTGGGAATAAAATGTAAGCTCTCAGCTATCGATCCAACACCACACCTTCCTACCTGCTGCCGTGCTCCTACCATGATGGTCACAGACTCACCCTCTAAAACTATAAGCAAGCCCCCCAATTAAATTCTTTATTTTATAAGTTGCCTACATCGCACTGTCTCTTCACAGCCATAGAAAAGTAAGACAGTTTGTATGCTCACATGTATTCATACATAATCTATACAACCATAATGAACCCATTCTGTCAAAGGTTTGAATGAAAACTGCTGAAGTAAGTATATTCATTCTTTTCAGAAGCAGAGCAGAAGAACAAATGTAGAAACCATTTTATAACATGGAGAAGGTATTCATTTCTTAAAATATGTTTTTAATTGAAATAGGCTTACATCACGTTCCCTTCTCCCCTTTCTTCTTCAAGCTCCTCCCAGATAACTCTCCCTCAAACCCTTTCCATGTCCCCACTCTCAAGTTGACAGCTTCTTTGTCTTTGATTATTATTACTACATGCATATGTCTATATGTATGTATGTTTATATATATGTGTGTGTGTGTGTCTATATGTATGTATGTAAGCAACACACAACAACAATTCAACATCAATTCAACAATTCAAATATCAACTAAGCATAATCAAGACCAGAAAATGGTACTATCAATGGGATAATATTATTGTATGTATTACTACTATGTACATGTCTCTGTGTATACATATATATGTACACACACATATCCAGATACTTATATATAAAACTTACTGATATGTTTTATTATTTTTTTGCATATAGTTTCAGGGCTGACCACTCTACATTGGACAACTAATGGCCTCATCCTAGATAAAAATAATTCTTCTTCTACCACCAATCATTAATTACCTGTAATTCTTTTTCTGGGTGTGGGAACCTATAAATTTTTCTTCTTCCATATTAGAAAGTCCATTTTCTAGTCTTGATTATGGAGTTTTTTTCTAGGAGTGACTGTTTCACAACAGACTTCCTGATAGCTCTCGGAATCTTTCTGCCTCCTCTTTCAAGATGTTCCTCTAGTCATAGATGGAGGAACTGTGGTATAGGTGTATCCCTTGGGGCTTGTTTTCCTAGGATCAGTTAATCTCTGTATTATTGCTTAGTTGTTTTCTGTGATTGTCTCCATTTGCTGTAAAGAGAGGCTTCTCTGTTGGGGGTGGTAGCTATACTATCTGTGGGTTTAAGAATAAGATTTAGATTGTAATAAGGAATAATTGTGGTCTAGCAAATTGGTGGAAGTAGGTTATTTTCTATAAAGTATCTTTTATTCCCCTGAAGTAAATGTTGTCTCTGAAGGCTTAGTACCCCTGTCAGCTAACCTAGTTCCTGGAAGCTTCTAGCTTCTGTACAATCTAATCTGTCCCTGGAATGTTTTCAGCGTCTGGGACTCATTTCTGAATAAACTCATCCTTTCTAGCTTTTTCTGAACTCTCGCTGGCTGGTCAATTCAGCTCTTCTGACTCAAAACTCTTCTCCATGCTAACTAATTGAGTTCCCCTCTCTCTTGGCCTCTCCTAATTGCCCTGCTTGACCTCAAATTAACTCTAGCAATCTGTTCTAATCTTATGGCTCCTTCTCATTTTCTGGATTGTTTTGTCTTTACCAGTGTCTAGCTTGTTCTCTTTTCAATCTGTCTCTGTAAAACTCTTCCAGTAGCATTGCCTCCTTTTTCTATCTCACCATAGCCTCTTTTTCTTCTCTTTTCCTCATGCGCATTGGGCATATCCTATTCTGTCAAATCTTTCTCTGATTTATCACTTTGTATGCCACTCAATTAGACATCACTTTCAAAAATGCGTGCTTCCTTCTACAAACTAACTTTACCTCTATTGCTTGGGATTAAAGGTGTATACTTAAAGTGTGTGTGTATTCTAGCCAGAGGGAATAAAGGTATATGCTAAGGGTTGAGCTGCATAACAATTAGAAACAGAGTTTATCAGTAAATAATACAGTCTCAGGGTTTACAATATGACCAAATATCCTGCTAGGTTTCTAGTTTTAGATGTGATTTCCCTCTTATTGAGTAGGCTTTAAGCCCAATTATACATGTTTTGTTTGCCAATGACATGTCAGTGCCACTTACTGTGTGTTCTAGTTAGGGTTTCCATTGCTGTGAGGAGACACCATGACTAAGGCAACTCTCATTAAGCAAACATTTAATTGGGGCTGACCTACAGTTTCAAAGGTTAAGTCCATTATCATGGTGGGAAGCTTGACATTTTGTTCCAAAGGCAGTCAGGAGGAAACTCTCTTCCCACACTGGGCAGAGCTTGAGAATAGAGACCTTAAAGCTCCTCACAAAGTGACACACTTTTTCTAACAAAGCCACACCTTCTCCATAATGCCATCTTGTAATAGTGCTACTTCCTATAGGCCAAGCATATTCAATCTATCACACTGAACTTTTATACATATCTTTGCTATCCTGCTGGTTGTGGTGGTTCATAAGTTTTGCAGCTGGGTTTGGTTGCTTTCTTCCTTTCAGTGCTTTATAAGTTCTTTCTATTTTATTCTAACTGTTATATTATGTCATACCTTCGCACAGCTAGTCTTGACAAAACTTTTTTTTACTAAGTGTGTGCAATGGTGTGTGTGTGTGTGTGTGTGTGTGTGTGTGCATGTGTGTGTTTCCCTTCTAAGTAGGTTATAGATCCTTATAGCTTTTTTTTTTCCTTATAGCTTTTGATGTGGTATAATTACACTTCTACTCTTCCTTTGGGGAAAGCATTCTTCTCATCCTTTGATATCATGTAAATGAAAATGTTGTATGTCCAGTAACCTTTTACCTTGTCCCTTTACTTGTACCACAACAACATCCATGTGTTGGATGAGATCCACTTTTTTAACCTAGATCCCAGAAAGGAAACAATTTGTAGAGCCAAGCCAAAGTCACCCCTAAATCCTATGGTCTGTGTGGAAAGAGGAAACAAACTCAGGAAAGTTAAGGAAAACTGAGAAAACTGAGACGTAGACATGATGTTATACAAGCCCCTGAGATTCTCTAAGTTTATAGGTTGTTAAGTTATCTGACGCATGTTCAGGTTAATTAGTAAAGTCTACCTTAAGGTAAAAAAATACCATAAATCTATGAAAAATGGGGAGGAGAAGAGCATATTATTATTTATTTTAATATGAATAAAAAGAATGTGAAAATCTGTGCTGCTTTCATAGTAATTGGATGGCCAGGTAAAATCCAGACAAGTAACAGATACCCCAAGCTGTTAGGAATCTGATTCCTCTATAAGGCCATACAAATGGAAATGCCTTATGTTCTGAGAGGCACCTCTCTCTTCTAAGGCTGAAAGTCAGTCTAGCTTTTGCTCTAGAAGGAGATATATCTTTATCTTCCCCAGGGTACTAACATGGTATAAGTGTCTTTGAAAGGGTCCCAGAAGAAAGACAGTGTGTCTGGGCTCAAGGAATTAATTGGTGTGTGATGGCTGCTAAATGAGGGAGAGTGATTTCAGGAGAAGACTGCTGGTACGTTGCTCCAAGCCCAGTAGATGGCCACACATTTATGCGCATATGAGCAATACTAATTGAATGCAGGGTTATTAATAACAAAAAGTGCTATCGAAATGGAGAGTATGAAGCCGGTAGGGAGATAAGGTGAGGGACACTAGTGAGATGGAGGGAGGAAGAAGTAGATGGATATGGTCCATCTAAATTGCTTAAATGTATAGCACTTTAAAACAATTGTTTAAAAATACATGAAATAAAACAACAGTATGAGGAACCCTGTGGGGAAGCATATCACATCAAAGGCTCAGGAAAACACCATTAATGGTGTGTGAAACACCACACTGGAAACTTATCTTCTATTATTTCTCGTCTGTCAAGATTTCTAATTATTGTAAAATATAACAGTAATTTATTGTTATTATATGAATGTACTAAAGAGTAATAGAAATACAAGCCCTTATAAACATATGCAACTTTGCCCTTCTAAGTCATAATCAGATTTTCATGTTCTATAAAAAGAACCCTAAATTTCAAAGGAATTAAATAGTTTGGATAGTACCACAATAGTATTACCCTTAGGAGATAGGGTTTAAACTCAGGTCTTTTGGACATCAAAGCAAGGGTCTCCTGAACAATTCATTCCCACTATTGTTAAGTTAGACAAGCTTCTTGCCAGGATTTAATGATGATTACACTGAAGAGTAGATATTGTCCTAGCCGATAACTTGCTTTACTCATTAATAAATACTCTGTAGGTGTTGAAGTTTAAGCAAATGGGGATCAGATCAACTGGATTTTGTCCACCCATCACATTTATATGTTCTCTGTAGTATACTGTGAGAGATTTTAACCATGTTACCCAACTTTACCATAGAGAAACACTACAATAAACAGAAGTTCTGTTTAAAGGCAGACCTTTTCTAATTAAACATAATCTGTCTCCACTGTCTTCCTTCTAAGTAGTTGCGATTGTTCGTGTAGTTTCTGGGGTGTACTCTCTCACACCTGTTATGTGCTGTTCAGTTAACTGTTGAACTTTCCAATTCTTTATACTCTACAGTCTGTTTGAGGAAGTATCAGTAATTAGTATTGGAAGCAGAATAAACAAAAAAAAAGGGCATAGGTGTCTATCACAGCACTTAGCAATCTTTGAGTCTATTTTGAGAAAATAAACTTCTAAGTCAACAAACATGTCAATGAGTAATCCATATTATTATTGTCATATGTATAGAATAAATTATGCATAATTATATGTATAATAAAATGTATATAATGTATGTACACATACATGTATACATAATACATAACACACATACATACATACATACATACATACATACATACATACATGGAGATGAAACATAGATGATAAAAGACACTGGGAATATATAGTTAAAATAAGAGGATGAGAAATAGGTCTCTACTGTCCTTCAGGGGCAGAATGATGGCTTTTTCTGTGTTCTCCAGGGGTTTTCCCATCCTTAACACTTCTTTTGTGGCCAGAAATTTGTTTTGCCTTCATTCTGACTTCTTGCTCAATGCAGATGAACATTGATGCAGAACACACTCTGCCATTAGACACTTTAGGAAGAACATGTTCAAGATCACTGCATTCTCATGAGAACAGTGGGTGTGTGTCAGTACTTACATTTGTTTTCACTGTGTCTAGAGAACTGAATCTCTGCCCTTCCCTGCAAGCCAGACTATTTATCTAAGGTAAATGAATGTGTTCAGAAAAGAGAGGCTTGTTTTGTTTTTTTAATAGGCTTTTGAATAATGGGAAGGTTTCGTTATTTTGAGAATCCAAAAGTCAAGTGTTTTGTTTTCTATTGAATTTCACTTCAAACAGTGAACTTCTTAAAAGAAATTGCTTATCCCCACAGGAAGTGCAGGTGTGCAACAGTACACATGTAGGCACATCAATGTGACAATACCTGTTCTTTACATATATGTGCCATGCCACACATGCGTTTGTGTATACATATGCCAAAAGTTTCTGATGTGAAAATTAACATATGTTCATAACTTAAATGTGTAATTTAGAAGTGGGTGATGCTGGTCATGTGAACTTAATTTATATATAATATAGGATAAACAATGCTAACTGACATTTAGTTTTCCCTATCTTCTGAATTGTATAGATATTAAGATGCTATAAGTACTTATATTTTCTTATTGATTCAACCTTATACTACTCCTTATATATGCTAAACATAGCAGATTGATTGTATGCCTTCTGATTTTTGTTAAAACATTTTAAAACTAGGAATAGATAAGTGAATATAGTTCTACATTCATAATTATAATTCTGAACTTTTAGAATGATTTTGAAGTTTTATATTGATCTCAGTCTATTATTGTGTATAAAAGACTTTGTGCTTTAATAGAGTTCGGGGACCTTTGTTGCATCTCCAAATGAAATATAAAAATGAAAATCTTAATGATTAGAAAGAGAAAACCAGGAATAAGATATTGTTACAGTGTGTTTCCAGTTGCTATCCTAAAATACTTGAGATAAGGCAAATTATTTAAAGTTACAATTTATTTTTTTATAGTTTAGAAATCAAGAGATGTATTTGCGTGGTGATGGCATTTGCAGGCAGGCCTCCTTGCCATGTCTCCCCATGGTAGATAGGCATCTTTGGCAACACAAAGAAATTAAGAAGCTCCTAGTACAACCCAGGAGTCCTATCTTCATGACCTCATTTATCCTATTCACTTCCCAAAGGCCCTGTTAACAAACACTGTTAACATACATAGGGATTGACTTCGTAACCAAAGTTTAGAGGAATGTTTTCAAACCTTCAGAAATTATTTCAGCGTTTGCTAAAGTTCAATGTTGTAACTTCTAAAGCCTCTCTTGATTTTTTTAAAAAGTGTTTCTCAAAAAGAAGAAAGAAAGAAAGAAAGAAAGAAAGAAAGAAAGAAAAGAAAAGAAAAGGGAAGAAAAACCAGAAAATCAAACTAAAATAATAAAGAAAATATGTGTTGTATTATTATGATAATAAAAATAAATTGGCGATAGTGATTTTTAGCTCATTTTTCTTCTGTACATCAGATCTGACAATCACATACTATGAATCTGATACTAATATGTAAGTACTGCCTTTGCACTTTTGCTATGAACTAAACAAATCCCTTCAAAAACTGCAACCTTTTCATCATTAGAAGCCATTGATACCAGGAAGTTTGCATAGTTGGATCTCTACACACTTATCTATTGATATCAGTTGACTAATTCCTTTTCCGTGAGTATATATGCATTCAAAAGTTAAAACATTTCTTTAAATTTGATTTAATGAACAAAAATTAACCAATTTCTGTAGTTATTTTAATATTTTATTTTGTTGTTTTTCCAAAATGATTTTCAGAAATATATAGAAAGGACATGAGTTCATGTACCTTTAGGTCTGGAAAGGAGCTGTTAATGATACAGAGTTACTGTAAATTTAATCTCCATACTGGTGAATTGTCTCCCTCATTGTAGCATCAATATAGGTTACATTATTTTGCTCCAGTTGTATATAAAATGACACCAGTACTAATCCAGTTCAGTGAGTTTAAAAAAAGCAAGCCTTGGTATCCCCTTAATTTTACCAACTCAGTATTAACAGATATGTTTTCAGGGAATAAGAAAAAATTCCCTTCAGCTTCTAGAAAGCACATTTATAAAATTCTGTAAGTGGATCTGTCATTGTTCAGTTTGCCAATAAAATGTATTATCTTCAAGTTGGCATTGATTTTACCTAATCTCAGGGACTCAAAACGCATGGTATGAAGACACATACCTCTTAGTGGGAAGTAATATTTTCTATGAAATGTATAATTCCAATCTCACTGTATGTAAATGACTTTTACATTTTTTAAAACTGCGGATAAATGAAAAGAATTCTGTCCATGAGATGACTGAACTCTATTGCATTGCCCCACCCTTTACCCCTCAGGTAATTTGTTGATTTGTATGCTCAGTAAAACAAAATACAATTCTTTCCAAAGATGCCTTTATTTACTCTGCCCGTCCAAACTCTTAATCTCCAGATTGGATCAGTTCAGAATGAACCTGTTGGTTTTACCCATGACAAAACTAAGTTGTAATTCATGGTGCAGAGTTATTCCTAAATTCCTGCTGTTAATAGTTTTAAGTTTAACCTAAATCATAAAAAGATATAAGTCCATGGCAGGTAACATCAAGCTCTGAATATATAATTCACAACTTTGATGTTTAATTATGGATTAAATATTTTAATTGGTTAGACAATTTTCCTTTTTAAATTTTTGAGTGAAAAATCTACACTTTGGGACTGGAGAGATGTTTCAGCAGTTAAACATTCTTGCTATTCTTGTAGAAGACCCAAATTTGGTTCCCTATACCCACTAACTTTTGATAAAAGTCGGTGTTCGAACCAAACTTTTTATCCTCAAGTTTTCTTTAAGATGTTCCCTAAAACCTATCTTTTTCTAAATTTTAAAGTCTTTTTGCATTCTGGTTTTCCTTTGTGGCCAAAGATATCAGTTTGCCACAGTCAGACTTAAGGAAATATTCTATTATCTCTAGCAGTACCATTTTTGAATAAAATGCTTTCCAAAGATCAAGAAATCCTCAGATTGTTTTTTTGTTTTAGATGTATATGCTCTTTTATCTAGTAATTGCCAGTTGAGCCTACAGGTTTCATACACTTGATCTTAGTGCCTGCAGGATTCTGAAGCTCCATTAGACAGGGCTCAAAACAGAGAACTGTCTTAACTTGCCTTGCACAATGTGCTAAACACCCTAACCAGAAACTACTACAAAGAAAAGGCTTTGATTCATCTTCCTTCTGATAGCCAGTTATAAAGAGAAGTTAGGGCAGGAACTTGAGGGCAGGAACTGAAGCAGAAACCATAGAGGAATGAAGCTTTCTAGCTTGCTCAGCTTACTTTCTTATACCACACTGATTACCTGGCCCAAGTGTGGAGCATCCCAGAGTGAGCTGGACCCTTTTACATCAACCATTAATTAAAGAAATGCCCATACAGACTTCCTTACACACATTCTGATGGGGGCAATCCATTATTTAATTTCCCCTCTTCCCAACTGAGCATAGCCTGTGTGAGTTTGACAGAAAACTAACCAGCACACTAATCAATCAGTTATTACACTAAGTGGTAAAGCAAATAATAATAATAATAATAATAATAATAATAATAATAATAAGTCTTCTATGGGCTAAAATGTTTCGTTATATGAAAATTAGATACTAAGCTTAAGATGTCCTCAGATAACAGAACGTTGTATGTTGAAAGTTCATTCACCTTCCAGGTTATTTCCAGCCAGATCTGTAGCTTCTAGATATTTCTGCAGTGCTGACATCTGTGTCAGTATTCTGACTGTCAGTGGGCTATAGGTCTCTTGCTGGTCCAAGTTTCATTTTAATCTCCCTCATCTCTGCTATATGAGGAATTTAATCAGTGTTCCAAAATTTTAGTCTTGAAAGTCTCTGAAGTTCTTAGGGACTGACTATGTCTCATGATTACAAGAAGCCTTAGGATTCTTGTCTCTGGACAAGGGTATGTAGAAACACAAGATCACCAGAGGGATATGGATTATGATCTAAATAGAAGCACATGAATGTTCTAAAGCTGTTATGAGTTTTAGAGATGGTTTTCATTTCTTGCTTTTTCCTAAGGAACCTGTAACAGCTCATTATCTTTGTTAATTCACAAAAGTGATGAGTACAACTGGGATTCGAAGGAAGAAAGATCAAAGAGAAGGACAAACAGAAATATGCTTCCTGCAAGGGTTCAGATACTTGCTGCATTTACGTTCCAGTTTGGTTTTACGTTTTCTGGCAGCTTAAGGGAAAAAGAAGAAGATCACCAGATTTGACAATAAGAAAAGAAGCGTCATGCTCCTGCTAGAAGGGAGATAGAGTTATTGTGCAGAGTATCTTAACCACGTCCTTCCTAATAATTTCATGGCAAAGACGGACACAGTAATCAAAATAAAAAGCTGAACATTGAACACATTTAAACACACACACACACACACACACACACACACACACACACACACACACACACACACACACACGTTAGTGAAGTTGATCCTTCAAGTGGCGACCTTGTACTGAATATCTACCAGGCTAGATGCATCACACAGACAGAAGTGCCTCCAGCACCACAGGACTACGTGGATTCTTTCTCAGTCCCTTAGTCTGGGGCTTCCAATTTGAGTACTCATAAAGCTCGATGGAGTCCTCATTAAAAATACCAACTGTTGGGCTCTATTCTTGGAAATTTCCATGTAGGTAGTTTCAGATGAGAGCTGGGAGTCTCTGCTTTAACCAGCACATGCCATGATGCTAATGTAACTAATCAGAGTAGCGTTCGACTACCCTCATGAGTTGTTTGGCAAGTTTATTTTGTTAGTCATATTTGTGAGAGGAATCAGTCAAGTTCAATTCTAAAGACATTCTGAAAAGTCAAACATCTATAGTGCTAATTAGGTGCCTATACACATAGGACCACAAAAATGGTAAGCTTTTTTTTAAAGTCCTGTTATGAAAATTTAGACCAGACCCCAGTATTCTAGGTTAGATGAAAAGCTCCCAGGGACATCCTCTCTTCAAGTCAGATATTCTTCAAAATGTAGTTTTGAGTTTGCCTTAGTATTTGGGTCACTGATGAATTCAAACATCAAGTTAGAGCAAGTCAGAGGTAGTTTTGAGTTTGAAATCTTTAGAGAAATGTTCTTTATGGCACAAAAATGCTCTCTGAAAGCCTTAATGATGACCTTGTGCAGGTCTCCAGATGTCTGCTGGATAAGTGGATGGCTAGATGTTACCCCAGACAATTGAACACGGTGACCTGTTACATGGTGCTATTTAGTATCGATCAGAGGAATGTCAGGGATTGTCTGCCAGAGGCAGTGGTTTTATTTCATCAATGCTAATGATGAGTCATTCTTCCAAGCAGCTGGAGAATCCCAGGACTCCTCATCCCTTTAGACCACTACTGAGTAATGAGCATCAAGCCATTTCATCCACATTTAAGAGTCCTGAAGTACTGAGTTTTTATTTCTTATTAAAGTAGGTCACTGATCCCAGCCTTGGCTGGTTAATTGGCAACCTCTCAAAGCCTATCGTGATGTTTCTTCACCATAACTACAGGTATTTTTTGGTAGCAGGAAGAAAGACAAAGTGGACATCATTCCTTTTCCAAGTCAATTTCTCTAAATTAGCAGATTGATTTGACATGTCAGATCTTCCCAGCCTCTCAAGACACTTATGTAATTTTTGAACTTTTGTAAGAAGAGTGCTTGACTTTTCTTTTTCATGAATTTGTATCAAATAAAGTAATGCCATCTCCTTCCTACATCACCAGGCTCAGGGAAGGCTGCTTTTTTCTTGTCTCAACTGCTAGGTCGTCTGGTTGGCTTACCTGCAAGAAATTAAAACCATTTCTTCCAACAGTTCTTGGCAGTGCTATCATTTTGCCTTATCCAAATGTGCTTGCAACAATTCAAATCTGTACGTGTATTGTAACTGGAAAGTTTAACTCTGATACAAAAAGGACTCCTTGCCTTAACAGAAATAGGTTAGATCTTTGAAACTACTTTCCCCCCAATCTGGCTTCCATGGATTGAGGATGTGTCCACTTATCTGTTATTGATATAGTTCCTGCTGGTTTTAATTTAGCTTTTTTGGAAGGTATACAGACTTGGCTGTTTTGAGAGACTCAAGGAGGTTGCTTTTGTCAATGACTAGTTCAAATATTATAATAGGGATTAGTAAATTGAGACTATGAATTTTCAAAAATTGTCATTAAATGTTTTCATACATGTCTTTAGTTTATTGTTGACACATCACATTATTTTATGAGTATATTGATTATTAATGTTTCTATATTAAGTATATTTTAAACAGAGATTATCAGATATCTACCCATATATAAATGAAGTTATAGACTGAAAAGAACATATCTAATTTTCACTGTAAGAAGTGACATATCTAATTGAAGTATTGGGGACTGATTATACTGATCAAATAAAGGTGAGATATGTTTGGCAAGGAATCTTGGAGAAGAGGAATCTTGGCAGAGTTTTAAAAGAAAGAGGAGGGATGAGTTTGGATTCAGAGAATAGATGCCTCATTCCTGTTGAATAAACTGACAGATGACTAAGGGATATTAAATATCCCTTGTAAAGATTAAGAAGAATTAACTTCATTCTTATGTTGGGTATGCTTCTGCCTAGAGTAGTTCTGGTTTTTTGTTTGTTTGTTTGTTTGTTTGTGTTTTTTGTTTGCTTGTTTGTTTGTTTGTTTTTGCGTTTCTATTGCTGTGATAAAACATCATAACCAAAAACAACTTGGAGAGGAAAATGTTTACTTCGTCTTCCAAGTTGTAATTCATTATCCAGGAAAGGATGGCAGGTCTTCAGGAACCTGAAGGCATGCACTGCTTACTGGTTGGCTTGCTTATAGTGTTGCTTGCTCAGCCTACTTTCTTTATACATTTTAGGAGTTCCTGCCCAGTTGTGGCACCATCCACAAGGAAGAGGGTCTTTCCACATCAATCATTAATCAAGAGAGTGACCCTACAGGCCAGTCTGGTATTGGGGACTTTCCTAATTATGGTTTCTTCTTCCCAAATGACCCTTAGCTAGTGTCAAGTTGTCAAAATATTAGCCAGCACAGGTCTTTTGTAGCCATAGTTCAGGTCACCCTTGCTATTGTACTACATGAGAAATAAGCTGACTTCTGTTGGGTCAAGCAACTAGCATTGGATTAAAGACCAAAATGCCCAGTTTCTAACATAGAGTTCATGCCACATCATACTACCTTACCCTGCAATCTAAGTTAGGTTTCAAATACTGTGATAAATATTAACCATAATCAACTCGGGGAAGAAAGGGTCTATTTCAGTTTAAAGGTTACAGTTCTTCATCAAGGGAAGTAATACCAGGAATTCAATGAAGGATCAGAGGACATAGAGCAAGGTTGTTCACTGATATGCTATCAAAGGCTTGCTTAGTCTTCACTCTTATAGAAGCCAGGACCCTCCTGCACAGGGGTAGCACTGCCTTAAGTGAGCTGGGCCCTCCACATCAATTGTTAGTCGAGAAAATAACCTATAGAATTGCCTACAGGCAATCTGACAGATGTGTTTTCTCAAATGAGACTCCTTCCTAGGCATGGGCAAGTTGAAAAACAGGAGCACAACTACCGTATCCCTCCACAGCCCCACGATCTCTAATAACCTAAACACTTTGGTCCTACAAAACAGGAAGATTGTTTAATACCCAGGACCTTAGGTCACGTAACTTGGATTAACCATTACATTTTATTTTCTAGTAGAAGCTTTTTTTTCCACCTTGGGTTGAAATTTTAGTAATCATTTAAGGTAGGATTCATGATCACATTTTGTTTCCTCTTGAGTCTCTGCTATACTGAGCCCGTTACCACTTTAGTGTGTATTTTCTTAATTTACTGAATATTTAAGTATAGTTTGTACTTTTGTTTCTTGAAGTTGTGCTGATCCAACTGGCCAGTAACCGTGTGTGTAATAACTGCTGTGGTCTTCACTGCTAGCATGGGTTTAGGGCAGTAACCCATGTGTTACTGAGAAGCAAAACCGGCATAGCTCTACAAACCTCCCTGTTTCTCTTTGACTGAAGGTAGTATTTATTTTATACTGGCTATATATGTAGCATATTCTAATAGGCAGGAGAGCTACAAAGCAGCCTGTACCTAGTCATGGACTTCTAGACTTCTTGAAAGCTGTTTGAGACTGAGGGGAGCAAACACAAGCATACAAGACAGACGGTCTGATTCCAAGGTGCTGAAATGTGATGCATTTCGATATGATGAACACTTTTTGCTGACTTCTGTATTTTTATTTTTAGATGATGTAAGTTGGATATGTTTTAAAATGTTTATTAAATTTGAAATCTTAGCATACTTACTTATCAATTATTATTATCAGTGATCACGTATAAACTTATTATTTGTATGTATTTTAATTAATTAATTAAAATCTTAATTAAATTAACCTATGACCTGCCCATGCATGCTCTTTGGTTAGTGGTTCAGCCTCAGTGAGCCTTCATAGGCCCAGGTTAATTGGTTTTGTAGGATTTCTTTGGTGTCCTTGACTTTCCCCCACTCTTTCCCAAGATACCAGGAGTTCTGCCTTATGTTTGGCTGTGGGTCTTTGTATCTGTTCACACCAGCTACACAGGATTAAGCCTCTCAGCAAGCAGATATGCTAGGCTCTTGTCTGCAAGCATAGCAGACAATCATTAATACATTAATAGTGTTATGGGTTGGCTCTATCCAGTTGCATGAGTCTCAAGTTGAGCCAGTCATTGGTTGGCCATTCTCTCAATTTCTGCTCCATCTTTTTCCATGCACATCTTGTAGGCAAGGCAAATTTTGAGTAGAAGGTTTTGTGGATGGGTTAGGAATTCTACCTAACAGGATATTCAGGCTCCATATCCCCTGCTTGTAGGGGCTAGGAGTCTCCGATATTTAAAATGGTAGAAAGCCTATTTTTTTAACCATCGACTATTATTTATTGACATGTTTATATATCATCAAGACTCTTTCAGTTTAAATTCTCTGAATAGTCAAAACTTAACTTCATGGCAAAGTCATAATAAATATTGTCTATTCTTTAACCCCTTTCTTTCCCAGGCATAAATGTTTGTTGTACAGTTGTGAGGTTCATTAGATCATTTTCATTTGAGGACATGGTTTTCTTTGATCAAATTCACACACACCCCAAGCTCCCCTTTCTTCAATTTCTTATGCCATGCCTCAAATTCTACTTTTAATTTTTGGTTTAGTTTTTGAGATTTTAATATAATTATAACATTCACCCCTCCCATTTCCTTCCTTTGCACCCTGACATATACCCCTCCCTACTCTCCACCAAATTAATGGCATCTGTTTTCATCAATTGTCACTGAATACATACATGTATTTTTATTTATATAGATATTCCTAGATATAAACTGCTGTGTCCATATGTTACATGTGTGTAGATTTTTGTGTCTTACCATTTGGTACTTGACAAGCACTTGCTATGCACTTGGGTGGAGAGGACACCTCTCACATTCCCAACATTACTCACTTGATTGTAATTCTTGTGTCTATATTTTTTCTTTTGACATAAGAACTTCATTAATGTCTTAAGCATTTATTTCAAGCTACAACTTCATGAGGATATACAGGCAAAACTACATTTATATATACATTTTGTCACAGACTGATTTTTTTAAATTTATTTACTTTACATCTTACTCACCACCCTCTCCCATTCACCTCTCCCACAACCCTTCCCCCATTTCCCTCCTCTTCTCTTCTGAGAGGGTGTCCTCCCCAATATTCCTCCACCCTGGCACTTCAAGTCTCTTCTCTTTCTCTCACACTGAGGCCAGACAAAGCAGTCCAGCATGAAGAATAAATCCCACAGACAGGCAACAACTTTTGGGACAGCCTCACAGAATGATATTTTTATAGACAAATATTTAATTTGAAAAAAATTCAACTATATAACTGAGTAATGTTGGGAATGTGAGAGGTGTCCTCCCCAGGCAAGTGCATGCCAAGTGCTTGTCAAGTACCAAATGGTAAGACACAAAAATCTACACACGTAACATATGGACACAGCAGTTTATATCTAGAAATATCTATATAAATAAAAAATACATGTATGTATTCAGTAACAATTTTCCACAGGCTTCTTTTTTTATTAATCATTTTATTCATTTACATTCCAAGTAGTATCCCCCTTTCTGGTTACCCCTCCACCAAACCCCATCCCATCCCCCCCACTTCCCTCCCTTTGCCTCTGTGAGGGTGCTCCTCCACGAATTCACCCACTCCCACTCCTGCCTCACTCACCCTTCCTTATGTTTGTTGCCAACTGACACCTCACAGTAGTCAAATTCTTTTTAGATTTTTTATTATTATCTTATTTACTTTGTGTAGACATGGCGGATGAGGTTATACATGTCAAGATGTTCATGAAGAGGTCAGAGATCAACTTGCAGCCAGCCGTAGGTCTTATCCTTCACCCACGTGGGTCCTAAAAATATGACTCAGTTCATTAGGCCTGAAAGCCGGTGCCTCTACCCACTCAGACATCTTGCTGGTCCTAGAAAAAAAATTTTTAAAGGAAAATATAAGCCAGTCAAGTGGACATGTAAGCAGTCTTTTTTCCTTGGAATGCCTATATTTAAAGCACATAGTAGGTCAACACACATGTGTCCTGAACTCAATACCACACATCTCAAAATATATTAAAGTATGTATGCATCCAGATGAATCTCGCTGTTCTAAGAATTTGGAATTCTTTATTTGTGATAATAAGATTTATCCTGTGTGGTCCTCAATAGACAATATTTTAAATGAAAAAAAATTATAACATTTATAATATGTTATATTCCATAGCTAATTGTTATTTAATTTAGAAACTATAGTTTGTTTATATATTAAACATTAAAAAATATGGGGCAATGAACTACATATTTACCAGGAATTCTATGTAGGTAGATATTATTGATCATGAAAATCTGGCTTTCCTGAGCTCTTTTTTTTTATTAATTAACTTATGTATTCACTTTTTATCTGATCTATAGCTTCTGCTCTCTCCTCCGAGTCCCTTCCATTCACCTCTCTCCCCCTATCCTCCCCTCCTTCCCTTCTCTTCAGAAAAGGGGAGGCTGAAAATCGTATGTATTCAATTGTTTTTATTTCATGAAGAAACTTCAGTGGAATTTTGTCTACTTTTTTATTTTTTTAACCATAATAATTATGTTATACATTTTAAGGATTCCCTTAAATCAGTTTTTACCAGCTTTTAGAAAGCATAATTTACACACAAACACACACACACACATGCACGTGCACACACACACACACACACACACACACACACAAAACTAAATGCCTCAAAGGTCACTATGGAAGTCTAACAGCAGTCCTGTCACAGGTATGTCGCAGGTAGGACAGTACTTCCCCAGTGCTCTGCTGGCCCCAGCAACTCACATGGTAATTCAGACTGCAAGGAAGTTAGCTCGTGCTTCTACTGTAAAGAAAACCAAATTCTGCTGTGGAAAGCATCCCCACTATTACTCCAATCACTTCACATAGCCACGCATCTACTCATATCCACTCTAGAGAAAATTGATTAGGAAAGAAAAATAAAAGGGAAAAATACTACATACTCCAGAGATCAAGGTATTCAGGATTCTGCAATAAAAGAAGCATAGGTTTTATTTCCAGATGAAAGAACTAGCTATGTTTTAGTATATATGCATATACATACAAATATAAAGGAGAAATTTGAACTCCTACCAGAACTAGCACATTTATATAATGTGATTTTTGTGTGTGTGTGTGTGTGTGTGTGTGTGTGTACACCTATATCTGTAAATGGAATCACATTATACATTTCAGTCTCAAATTGCTTGTTTAATTCATCAAAGACAGTTTCTCACGTTGGGATAATCTGTTGATCGTAAAGTGCACTGACTGAGGATACCGACTTCTTCAGTCTTAGGCCGGGATCTTCATGGATAGAGCATCTCTGTTTCACTGTAGCATCAGCTGTGGGGCTCAAAATCCAGGGCTTGGAATCCTACAGACTTGTTCACTTGTGTATCTGATGATTGATGCTGGATTTGGCTTAGATCTTAGCTTGGCCTGTTAGTTGGACAGTCTCCATTTGGGCTCTCTGTATGGCTGGGGTTTCTGTTGGGAGATAATTCCCCATGAATATTTCATGCTTCTGTATGGTCCAGGTTCTCTGAATAAAGGAATTTACAGCCAGTTAAAAAATGTTTTTACAAGCAGACATTCCAGGACAGTCAGGCTCAGGGACATCTCCTTTTCTAGATATGATCTAAAATGCCAAAAGATAAAGCTCATGTCTCGTTCTCCTCCAGATTTTTATACATTTCAAAAGAAATATGTTTCTCTGGTTCCTGAGGTAGTGTTAGGCATATTGTTCAGATCTCCAAGCACTGTCAGAATTTCCTAATGCTGTGATTCCTCATTTCTAATATTCCCCAACATATGTTCAGGTCCCACCATGATATTGACCTCCAGACACAACATCTTTGGAAAAAGCGTGCAAGATATGTTTATGCTGTTGTAATAATCTGTCATGTGTCTGACCCAGAGGCCTCATATATTATGGCAATATTCACCATCATACATAGATATATATGTGTATGTATTTGCCCATCCATCATCTATCCACCCACCATCTGTATATTGAGCATATACATGCTGTTCTTACAAATGAGGCGAGATTTCAAACTTCAGAGTTTTTGGTGCAATACTTATGATATAATACTTTCCTTATGAAATGGTGGCTGAATATACTTTCTCTTGGGAGAGAAAGAAAGACAGAGACAGAGACGAACAGTGAACGAGCCCTGGGATGGAAACTCCATCATCTTTTATATTGTCCTCAAAAGTCATGTTGATAGTCTTCTAGATATCATGAGTCCATGACTTTCAGAGCCCTGCACAGGTTCAAGGGTAGAGGAGGTAACATTTGACTTGGGTTCAGGTGTAACAAGAGTCTGGAAAAGAATATAAAGTCAAAATTATTTCTAGACTATTAAAACAAATCCAAACTGCTAAGCAAACCCATATAATAGAATCTATTTCAACCTTTTGCCTTAAATACCCCTGCGAACCCAGCATTTTAGCCTGAAGTTCCTCAGAGGGAGAAGCTAAGGTAAATAAATGTCTTTGTGTCATAAATTTATGTGTTAGTCCAGTCACACAGGGTTAATGCCAGTGAACAGAGGAGTGAGGCACGGATGAGTGCAAAGCTCAAAAGAGAATGATTTAGACCTGACCACCTCTGCTACTCAATATTCATCATAATTGATTGCTCTGTCTTGCAGAATAGTGTCTAAATGGCAACATAAACATTGTCTCAAGACAAGGAAGGAAAGCAGAGAAAGCCATTTATTTACTGACTCTTGTCCCCCATTGGCTACAGTTTGCTGACGGGGCATTAATCCCTCCATGCCTCTTGCACTTGCCTGGATGGGGCCACTTCCATTGTACATGTAGTAAATGGGAGGCTGCTTATATATGTGTCTAGTACCTTTTTTTACTATAATAAATTTTGATGTAAAGAGCACCTCACAAATCTTGTGCACTTGCCTAATTACATGCTTCAACTGAGTAAAATATTTACATTGAGACCTCAAGAATTTGAACATGGACATTGAATTTTTCAATTTTCTACAAATCTTTCTGGATTCGTGTGTGTGTGTGTGTGTGTGTGTGTGTGTGTGTGTACAGCAACACATTTTCACATATTTAGTATCATTTTCAGTTTTGCATTAGTAAATTATTTTTTCAGTCTTTTGGTTTTCCTACTGAGGAATTTTTTCTTTACTTATTGATTTTAATATTGCATTTAGTTTATTGTTGGCAAGTAGTTATTTGCAAATATGTTTTTGTATTGTTTATTTTTATGTTGATTTTGTTATCTCTTTTGTCAAATATATCCAGCAATTTTTGTTTTATACTTTCTATTGAGTATAAATGCTTGTGTTTTACTTTTCTTAAAATTTCCAATTTGTTATAGCAGATACATAGTTTCCCTAAATCTGTTAATGGGCATTGTAATACCTGACTCTGAATTTTCCTTCTTCCTTCTCTTTCAATTTTTGCATATTTCTATCATTCTATAGGTCTGTCTTTATGTCTTCCATACCAATGATTATATTTTAACTTCTACTTAGAGTTTTCTCTACCATAAGATATTCTTTTGAATATTGTCCTTTGACCATCTTAAGACTGGATACTAGAAACTATTGAACTGCTTATGTATAGATTATAACTTTGTACTCCAAATATATATAAATACTGATATTATGTAATTATAAAAGGTCTTCAGTATAAGGCCTCATATAAGTATGTCTCATACAAGGTCTCATATAAGTGTGTAATTCTGGATCAGATTTCTAGATATGGAATTGACGTGTTAAATATGAGAACATTTTTTAAGACTCATTATACATCTTGTTCTACCATTAAGTCACTTTTCTGCAAATGTTTATTGCCATTTAATCTCAAATACAGAGTGTGTGAACACCCATCTTACTAATTTCTATCGCTTATTTCAGTTATTTATTAATTTAATAAGTTAAATTGTTTGATTTACATTTCTGTTGGATTACAATTAGAGCATGTTTTTACATGTTTATTGCATGACTTGTACCATCTATCACTTTTTCTTTCCTGAACCTTTAAATATTGGAACTCTTTTCTTTCAATTATAAAAAGTATTTTAACAGATTATAAGAGACATTTGGAGAAATATTTTTTCTACTTTGTAGTTTGATTTTTAGTGTCATATGAATATATAATAGCATACACAAATCTCTTGGTTGTTTTAAGTTTGAGATTTCTTTCTCTTCTTTTTGTCACCAAGCAGTCAGATAAACAGTAAGCTATTTTTCAGCTAATAACATTCATTAAACTTAAGGCATTGAACAGTAAGTACAGAGGTTTCACATATAGTCTGTCCTCATCCATGTACATACGCCCACTCTTCACATCCTATACCAAAATGAGACAGTTGATTGGCACAGTCATACATCATTATTTGTCAAAGTCACAGGGAACATTAGGGTTCATTTTTGTGCTGTGCATTCCATAGGTCTAAAAAGTGCACACAATATATCCCTATTGAAATATCACACAGAATAGTTTTGTTGACCTAAAAATCCTCTGTGCTTTTCTTATTTAGCCCAATGTCTTGCACAATACTTGAAAGCTGCCAGTCTTTTAGCTGTCTCAATAGATTTTTCCCTTTCCAGAAAGTCACATAGTTACAGTCATATGCTGTGGAGTCTTATCAGATGACTTGATAGTACACATTTGACATTTCTATATTTATTTTCATGACTTGATATTTGAATTCTAAATAGTATCCATTGTCTGGATAGTCCATGATTTATCTACTTTCCTGTTGTTGGACATCTTGGTTACTTTCACATTTTAATAGTTGTGAAGAAAACCACCTAATGTTGTATGCAGCCTTTAATGTGAACTTAAGTTGGAGTTGTTAGTAAATGCAAGGAGCACAGCTTTTAGATGATATAATTTAAACAGTGTGTTTAGTTTTGTAAGAAAATAACAACTTGTCTTTTAAAATGAATATGCTATGTTAGATTCCCAGATACACATTAGATATCCTTAGTAGTTTAACACTATTGGTATTTTGAGTTGTGGCCATTCAATAGGTGTGTAATGGGAACTCATTGGCTGTACTCAGCACTTCTTTAATCACATGTAATATTGGATCCTGTCTTAGAATTGTTACTTCTGTGATGAAACACTGTGATCTAAAGCAACTTGGCTAGGAAAGGGTTTATTTTGCTTATACTTCCATAGTTTATCATCAAAGGAATTCAGAGTTAAAAAGCAAAAGGGCAGGAACCTGGTGTCAGGAGAGGCTGCAGAGACTATGAGGGAGTGGTGCTTACTGGCTTTCTCAGCCAAGCCTCAGCTACTTCTCATGATGTCTTTATGCCTTCAAAACCAATATCACCTGGGAGATTCTTACAGATTACGAAATTCAGCTGCTAGCATGAGGTACACCTTGACAAGCTTTGCAATACACACACACACACACACACACACACACACACACACACACACACACACACACACACACACACACACACACACACTACATATATTGACCCTGAAGAAATTCTTCCAAAAAGATTGCATTAGTGATGCTGGTCTCTTCTTAATCATAACTGATTTTTAGTCTCCAAATAAGCAAAAATTGTCCCAGGAAAGCAAAGGTTTCCCCTCAGTGGTGCTAGTTTCTTGTTAATCACAACTGGTTCCTCAGCCAGCTGATCAGAACCTCAGATTCTTCATTCAAAGACACAAATGGCCTCAGTAGAGTCTTTAAAATTTCCTCTGAAATTCACAAGCCAGGCATCTATCATCTGTCTGTTCTCTGTATTATCTTCCATGCTTCTACGAAACAAACCACTAGAGCTCAAACCACGCAACGACTTTTCTAGTCCAATGTTGCAAAGTCCTTCTGCAATCCTCGCCAAAATAACACAGTCCAGTCTATCACATCCATACTCCAAAATCCTGGTACTCATTTCTGTATTAGTTAAGATTAGTATGGCTTAGATGATTCAAAAGGAAAGGGTTTATTTTGTTTACAGTTTATTTAATCATCAGAGAAAATCAGAACAGGAAGTCAAGGAGGGCAGGAACCTAACTTCTGGAACTGATGCAGAGCCCATGGGACATCTGCCCAGGGTGGATGGCACTGCCCACAGTGAGCTGGGCCTTCCCCCATCGATCACAAATTTAAAACATGCCCTCCAAGCTTACCTACAAGCTGATCTTATGGAGGCAATTTCTCCTCAGATGACACTAGGTTGTGTCAAGGTGTCATAAAACGAATTTGCACAGCCAGCATTCCATATATTGTCTGATTATTTATATATCTTTATTGATGAGGTTTCTATTCACTTGGTTTTTGCTTATATTTAAGGAGGTGATTTTTTTCTTAATATAAAATTTTAATAGCTTCTTTGTATTTTCAGGAAAATTATATTTATTGGATATTTCTTTTGTGAATACTTCCCCCGGTGTGTAATTTGTGTTTCCAGTTTCTTGACATTAACTTGCAGAGTTTTAAATTTTAATAAATTCCAACTTATTTCTTTTTTTAATGGCAACACTGGTATTTTGTGTTGTTTTCTAAAAGAAGTTACTGTTTCCAAGGACATTTACATTTTCTTCTGTTACTTTTTAAGACTGTATAGTATTGAATTACTTTCTGAGAAGGGCTTAACAAATGGGTCTCAACTCAAGTTTTTCACAAGAATGTCTCATTGTTCTAGAACCATTTTGTTTATTGTCTCTGCCCTCAGCCCTGTACCACCATTTAAAAAAAAGACTGTCCTTTCTCTACTCAGTTAATTTCCTTTGTCAAAGACCAGTTAACTAGTTATGTGTGGCCCTACTTATGGTCTGGTCTATCTGTTCTGTCTTGTTGATTAACTTCTGTTTTTGTCAATACTATGTCATCTTGATGACTGCAGTCCTAGTAAGTCGTGAAGTGAGGCAGTGTTAGCCCTTTGCCTTTCTCCTCCTTCAGTGTTCACTTGTTCTGGTTCTTTGGCTTCTCCAGAGAAAACTTAGAATCACTTTGTCAATATCCATCAAACAATTAGCTGCGTTTTGTTTGCCAGTGTGTTGAACGTGCATATCATGTTATAATCAGTGGTTAGCTAGAAGGAGGTGCGACATTTTAGCTTTCTTTTCATGCTTTCTAATATTACCTATTTTTCAAATAAGTATAGATTACACTCATACTAAAATAAGTATATTTAAAACAGAACATAAAATGAAAGTATAAAAATAAAAGAGAAAGCTGGTTTCTCTGTGGAAATAATCCTTTAGCTTTCCTCTATCCATTATGTGTATTTTAAAAAGGTTTTCAATAAATCTTCCTATTGTGTCAGTCTTAAGATTTCCTAAATTTTAATAATATAATCCTGAAAATTTAGCTTATCAGACTAGGTCTATTTTGTTTAAAAAACATTATAATTCAACAAACATTTTTTGAATATCAATGACACATGACCTATTTTTTTACCCATGTTTCAAATGACAGAGTAATTCAGTGTTTGCTGGTGTGATTCACTTAAGAAGTGGGGTTTTTTTTTGTTTTTATTTTTTGTTGGTTTTACTTTTTTAAAAATGAAGGGTTGAATAAAGGGGGCATTTGAAAGATAATGGACTTCAGTTCTAGACAGTAGGCTGAGGAGATCTTCAGCTCCGTTGTAACAGTGGTGGGACTGACAGTGTAACTGGAAAATGTCAAAGACCAGCAGAACTTGGTGACTCAGCAATTCTAACTGTATGATTTGGTTATTTCAGATACTAACTGGAGACACTGAGTTAGTAACAGAAATAGTCATTTTGGTTACCGGGATTTGAACAACAGCTAATGCTTTGCAAATTCCTGGGTGCTTACTTATTTCCTAGAAAAAGGAAGAAATGGGTAAATTTTTCTAATGAACTGAAGGAAATATTCTTATCACAGGGATAAAATCAAAGTTTGAGAGAAACTGTGAAGCAAAACGGGAGACATGATGGTGTTGGCTTCTGATACACACTCTTCTAAGAAATGACTGCCTACTTTATCAGGGACAAATCTTTTTTGCTATTTGGGCATCCATATTTCTTGAGGCTAAATGATTAGGGTGGAGGATATCAGGAATGTATTACTAGCAGGTGAAGCTATAATCACAAATCACTTCGTGTGGTATTAATTAGTAGAAAGCTTACCCAGGACAATGTGCATCTGTTCAGGCCACTCTGATAGAATACTAAAACCTCAGTGGTTTATAGTCAACAAAAGGTATTCCTCAGTTACTGTGGCAGGGACGTCGTAAACTAAGTTGCCAGCAGACAGAGGTTGCTGATTGCTGTCCATAGACAGCACTGTATCACGGTATGATCATATGGTGGAAAATCATGTTACAATCATGCCCCTCACATGATAATAGAGCTCTGTCCCCATAATCCAGCCATCTCGTCCCATCAGTGTGCCATGAGCTAACACTAATATGCTAGTGATGAGTATACTACTAATGCTAGTGATTATATTTTAGCATGTGAAGGTTAGAGGGAAACTATTACTCAGACCATAGAAACATGAAGAACTCATGAAAGAAGACAGAAGTTTGGAATGATGTATTTGACCATTTTGTCAAGCTCTGTGTACTCTATAGAGCCAGAGCCTGGTAAGGAGAAATTATCATGGAATTAAAGGAAACATATCAACAACAGCAACAAGACCCACATGGAAAGAGAAAAACAACTAAAAATTAGCTGAGAAAATACAGTAATTTGAAAAAGGTTAAAAGTTATATTATGCCAGGTTCCTAAGGCATTACCAGACAGACAGTTCTATCTAGCACAGAGCTACTGGGGAAAATTTTTTCCTAATTGTATTTTTTAAATTTACATTTCAAATATTATCCGCTTTCCCAGTTTCCCATCCATAAACTCCCTATCCCATCCCTCTCCCCTTCTTCTATGAGTGGGTTTCCCCACCCAACGATCCGCCCCTTCCCACCTCCCTACCTACCCTCCATCCTGACATTCCCCTACACTCAGGATGATATTTTCTAGTTCCATCCATTTGCCTATGAATTTCATGAAGTCATTGTTTTTATAACTAAGTAGTATTCCATTGTGTAAATGTACTACTTTTTCTGTATCCATTCCTCTGTTGAAGGACATCTGGGTTGTTTCCAGCTTCTAGCCATTATAATAAGGCTGCTATGAACATAGCGAGCATATGTCCTTGTTAAATGTTGGAGCATCTTATGTGTATATGCCCAGGAGTGGTATAGCTGGGTCTTCAAGTATACTATGTCCAATTTTCTGAGGAACCTCCAGACTGATTTCCAGAGTGGTTGTACCAGCTTGCAATCCCACTGACAATGGAGGAATGTTCCTCTTTCCCCGCATCCTCACCAGCATCTGCTGTCGCTGGAGTTTTTGATCTTAGCCATTCTCACTGGTGTGAAGTGGAATCTCAGGGTTGTTTTGATTTGCATTTCCCTGGTGACTAAGGATGTTGAGCATTCCTTTAGGTGCTTCTCAGCCATTTGATATTCCTCAGCTGAGAATTCTTTGTTTAGCTCTGTACTCCATTTTTAATAGGATTATTTGATTCTCTGGAGTCCACCTTCTTGAATTCTTTGTATATATTGGATATTAGTCCTCTATCAGATGTAGGATTGGTAAAGATCTTTTCTCAATCTGTTGGTTGCTATTTTGTCCCATTGACAGCATCTTTTGTCTTACAGAAGTTTTGCAATTTTATGAGGTTCCACTTGTTGATTCTTGATCTTAGAGAATAAGTCATTGGTGTTCTGTTCAGGAAAATTTCCCCTGTGCCCATATGTTTGAGGCTCTTCACCACTTTTTCTTCTATTAGTTTCAATGTTTCTGGTTTTATGTGGAGGTCCTTGATCCACTTGGACTTGAGTCGTGTACAGGGTGACAAGAATGGATTGATTTGTGACTGAGTACCTTAAAATGAAGTCAGAGAAATACTTTTCAAAATTATTTCCAAAGATAACAAAAAGAAGAAAATTAACATTGTATTTTTATTCACCCATTACCTTTCTCAGAGTTGAATATAAATTTGTATTAATTCAAATTTTCTCCTGGCTCTCAGATTGAGAGACTGTAGTTAAAAGACATGTTTCAAATCCTTCCTAGATGATGAGAATCGAGAGACCAACAAGCTGTCTACTTCCCAGGCAAAGAGAGGAGATAGAATAAAATGGTACCTGTGGTTCCATGGCTTCTCTTTGTGAGGCATTTGTTTTAATTGTCTAAGCACAGGGACCCATAGGTGTCTTCGGTCAGCATGTAATGGAACTCATTTTCCAGCAAACTTCCTGTTCATAGGACTAAGTTTAAGGACTCAGCTCACAGTGTGCTCCCACTCATTTATCCCAAGTCTTCCCTGCTCTCCTCTTTCTGCTCTGGTGTAAGAGTCACCCTGCTTCTTTTGTTTCTCTTCCATCCCATAGTCTTATGCTCCTGCAATATTTTTTTAATTGCTGCTGCATGGAATATTTTTCTTTCTATGTCTCTGCAAGGCTAATTTCAATGTTAACCTTGTTAAGTTTCCCTGTCGTCTCCTTTATTTTAGCATGTTACACATACCTACCAACAAATATTTGCTTCTTATAAATCATCTTTATTTCCTAATTTGTTACATTTCTTGAAAGCAGACTCTAAGCCATATTGATCTTCATATTTCTTTCTTGCTCAGTAAAACTAACAAATAAGAGATGCCTTAAAAAATGTGAAGATGGGGTTGAGGATTGAGCTCAGTGGTAAAGCACTTGCCTAGTAAGCTCAAGGCCCTGGGTTCGGTCCCCAGCTCCGAAAAAAGAACCAAAAAAAAAAAAAAATGTGAAGACTTAATGAATGTAGTACCCACCAAATACTGGCAATCCAAAGGCTTCTCTTTCCACAGCTTGTCTTCAAAGTGAGAGTGAACTTTTAAAAATATCCGTCTAAGCTTGTCAAGATATCTCCACGGGCAACAGTGCTTTCTGTGACCACCTGAGTTTGTTCCCTGGAGACCTGGTGGCAAGGCAGAACTGACCTGGGAACGTTCTCTCACCTACCCAAGCTGCCCTAGCACATGTTCTCTTTGGCCTTCCTTCTTCCTGCCTCCACTCCAACACACATGCATCAATAATAACCAAACATGGGAAGCAGATGCCCATCTACTGCTCCTGTCACTTTTTCTCTTAATTGTCTGCAAGGAACCTATACTACATTAAAGTCCTAAATCTTAGTGTGGAATCAATAGTTTTCTGTGTTAATGAACTCGCCTTGTTCTCCTACTCTAGGTATCTCATTTCACTTCCTTCTCCTCCTGTCCCTTGCCTGTCCTTCACCCTGCCTGAGCCATCTTCCTTGACCAGGGCCACATACTGAAGCTGAGGCTGCTTCCTCAGCCTGGAATAGTCTTTCCTTGCTAGTGAGTGGCTGCTCCTTCTTTCAGGTTCAGGTCTCAGCTTACAAAACCATTTTCTCACTGAGCCCCTCTCCAAATCTCATGTTCCTGCTGTCATCTCTGGTGGCTTTAGACATTTTACAATGCTTGTTGTAGTGTATCATTTCCACTTTGACTCCTTATTTTTATAAAGTATTTTATACTTTATTTTCCTGTTCATTTATCTTGATTCTATTAGCAAAGCACAGAAGACCTTATATGTGATGTCCTAAGACACAGATCAGCACTGTGTCATCATGCCAGTACTTATGACTGATGACAGGCAGACTTAGGGTGGTGCTTCCCTAAGGCACTTTCCTCTTCTTCCCGTCCCTATATTCTTAGCTCTAAATCTCGTTCTTATCTTGTAAATACACCAGTGTACTGACTGCCTGACTGGCTTTCTCCTTAACAGTGTTATCGTCACTTGGAATCACAACCGTTTCATGTAAATTTCTAACTCTCTGATGATAAATACATGGGAGTCTTTGTTTTGTTTTATTTTTTCCAACAAAACTGAAATTAATCTTCTCCTTGCTTATCTCTCCCTGCATTTCTTTAAGACACTTGGCAGGAGAGCAGCTGTTCTCCTGTAAGGTTAGGAATAAAAGCAATACTATTAAAAGGTCCTGCTGACACCTCCCTCCTCCCTTGTCTTTTTTGCTGTAACTCCTTGCAAAGGCTGGGTTTAGAACTATCAGTACAAAATGATCCTGACTACCTTGAGTAATCCAATAATAGCTACGCATTTTATCTAAGATTTTTTTTTAAAAAATCTGATTCGATAGAGCTAATTTAGTTTCTCTAAGCTCTGGTTTTAAATCTAATTAAGACATCTTAAATGGCTCAATTTCCATTTGGGTAGCTGGCTTTGCCTATAATTTTCAGGTTTCAAGCCTTCTCTAATGAATTTCTTCCATTGCTTTTCTGCAATTAAGCTTTTCTCCCATTAAGTTCCATCGGGCGTAGTCATAAGGCAGATTGTGAACCAGTCAGTCTCATTAATTAAGAACAAAAGAAGATTTCTGAGGAGATGACTTTGTATACAATGTGCAGTTTAGGGGACAGGCCTAACTTTTGGCCTAGCCAAATGCAGAAACTTTGGAGACAGATTTCTAAAATTCCTCAGATTTGGTGTCTACATGGTCACTTCTCCTCAGGTCCACAAGAGGTTAAAAGCAGAGTCCCAGGTCAGGAAGATGGCTTTGGTTGCCCTCTGGCAAAGAGTAGAGCGGCGATTGCCAGCCCGGGCCTTGGAGTTGAATGTATCACTTTCCTGTGCAATATGCCCTTGTCATCCTGTGGCCTGCAGACCTGAACTCCAGCCTCCATTTGCAATGCATTATGTTACACTGCACCATCTGGTCAGCCCGTCCTGCATCCAAGAGATTTGGAATCCTGGTGTAGAGGAGCTAATTAGGTTCCGTGAAGGTTTCATGATTTGCTATTCTAGCCAAACAAACAAATATAAATTATTGAAATAATTTCTTTCTGTTCTCCCCGTTTAACATTTCAAAAATATAAGAATAAACTATTCCCCAAATAGTAGGAAATTATTGGAGAAATTGTTGAGTCCATTTTGCATAACTGATTGTGCATATGTTCTAAATTGTAATTCATTTGGACTTGAGGTCAAAAAGAATGTTTAATGTGTTTCTGCCCCATTTTACAGTGGGTGGTTTTCATGTTAAGTGCTTTAATGTATGTCTCTGCTGCTAATCTATCACTAGGGGCTGAACAGTTAAAGCTTTGTGTGAACTTTATGAATTCAGATTTATTGACACAATGCTTATTTTAACTGAGACTTATTTATGTTTGTGCCCTTTTGAAAGCCATGCCATCGAGACAGGCAAAATTCAGATTTTACATCTGTTCTTAGACAATTAGACAATCCACTTATCGACTTTCAGAATAACAAATGCAAATATTTAAGCTCCTTTCCTTTGCCAAGTCCAGATACTATCCAACTTGTTCTAAGGAAGCCTTGAATAAAACTGAGATTTCCCCTAAAGCCTGGATCCTAAAAACAAAGAGGGCTTCCTGTAATACAATTTAAATTAATTGATAATTCACAATGTATCTTTAGAAGTCACATCAAATTGCATTGAAATGTTGTGGGAATGACACATCTATTATGAGAAAAGAAACCCAGGAGGTTATCCAAAGCAGGAATGAAGATACTTATGTGAAAATATCTGTTAAACCGGAATTAAAATAAGCAATTGTAGAAAGCCTCATTGGTTATCTAAAAATATGTATCTATAGAAAAGTGATGCTACTTTGTAATTTATCTTTAATTTCTGCATAGAGATTTTCTATTATATAATATGAGGGTGAGTGTCAGTAGCTTTTATTGTCTCCTATGTTGTTTATATATAAACAAGATCCTTTTTTTTAAATCAAGTGTTGATTTGGGTCTTAACACTAGAAATCTCCATTAAGAACAGGTGTTTGTGATATAGATGATGATCATATGGAGTCATTTACTCACAGTAAATATTTCCCTTTATAGATGGCAGTAAAAAAATCACATTCTACACCATTTATGATTAAAAAGATAGGATAAAGAAAAAGTGTACATTGTACATTGGAATATATCTGACATTTGAAAAGTCAAAATTTAACTGTTAGTGTGAAAGTGCTACCTTTTCCAGTTTATTGAATATACCTTGAAATTCAAAAACAGCATGGTATAGTATCCATGTTACATTAAGGACTATTGGTAAAACCTAGCCATTGTTATGATGAAATTTTTGCTCAAATCTGGCTTATCACCACCAAATGGTTAAAATGTGTGTTTAATAGTTCCTCTAAAATTAGCTTGAAATATTCCACAGGAGAACATTTTACTCTCTGTGTGGTTTGTACATAGAAATTTAGAAGAAAAACAAGAAATTTTTTTCCTACAACTTGCATGTCTGTGAAATAATTATTAGGTCCGTGGACACATAATCTTTAATTCTTCTTTCAGATATCACACTTTGTAGACATAAATTGCAGCAAGGTAGACATTTTAGAAATTGTGTTAAAATGTTTCTGAATAGCATTTCATTTCACATATATAAACAGATTACCCATGAGCAGTATATAGAAAACAAGCCATCTTGTGGAATTCTCTCCCTCCCCTTAACCCTGCCTTTGTGTGACAAGACTACTCCTTCTCAATTATATGTAAGCAGACATTAGTCAACCAATGATGCCTGATGAACCACAGTTATCTCCTCTACCAGATTGTAAGTTGTTTTGAGAGCATAATCAATTTCTAATTTATTTTTACATGTTCTCTGGCCCTTAATAGATTCTCTGCAAATGAATGTGTAGGTCAGGATTCCAGAAGGAAATTGATGACACCCAACTGGCAGAATTGTAAAGAGCGTAACAAGGGGATTGTTTATAAGATTATGAAGAGGGTTAAGGCCAAACAGAAATGGCGACATTGGCCTGGCTGCCAATGGCAATGACTGTTACCACTTGGAGGTCTGAGGGGCAAAAGTGCTGTGAAAAAAGCTTCAGCTGAGGCTTTCGATGTGCGAGACCTGAGTGCTAGTGGGAGAAAGAGTTTCGTTCCTGGTGCTCTTCCAGGGCTTCTCATTAGCCTTTTCCCTGATAAATGTGAATAAAAGCCAGATAATAGAGAAAACACCCCATTATGCTTTGTCAAGGACTCTTTCTGACAAAAGGAAAAATGGAGAGAGGCTGTGATTAGACAGAGCACAGAAGGAAATAGTGCATGCGTGCTAGCAGTGTCTCCAGCTTGGATGGTTCCACTGGGTCTGTGAGAACAATGAGAAAGTCTTCTAATGTTTCAACTCATTAGAATACGGTTGCTTAATTCTAGGTGAATTTTTATGATTTTAATCAACATTTAATGACTGTGGTACAGTGTGATATGTAAGATTTATATACATTATTAAATCATAATATTCATCTTGTTGGGAATTGGTTGTTTATTTGGGGTGAAAATATTCAAAATATTTTTATAAAAGCAACTTCAAGTGATATTTTTCTGGGTGGTACTGAGGGTGTAATCCAGGGCCTTGTACATGCTAAGCACATGCTGTGCCATGGAGCTGTACCTGACCCTTTCACTGTTTATACTTTTATTCATTTATGTTCAACATTCTAAGCACAGTTTATATTTCTAATGTATATCACTTCACTTGTTGTTTCTGTTAATGTCTAACTGTCTAGCTAGAAATTCTGTACATAGGTATATCAATATCAATATATAAATGCATATATATATTTAACTAATTATTCAAAATTATTCTAAGATTGTCCTTCATTAATTTAATGAGCCTTTCCATTATATGAATTATTGTTCTCTCTTAATTTATTTTTTGTTTGAGTCTGGATGTGTTTAACCAATATATTTCAGGCTCCAAGTGGGTAGCCCAATTGGTTTTGGACGTAAAGAGACCAGACCTCAGAAAAATATAGGCTTTAACTGTCATATGAATGAGAACACGCATTAGAAAAGAGATGTTGAACAGTCACAAGAAACAAAAGTCATCAGGTCTTAAATCATTCAAGGCCAAAACGTTTCAGCAATTATATAACAGTCTTCTGAGTGTTAAGGGTTTCTTGGGTTCCTTTGGGAAAAGAAAATTAGACCCCTTAGTCTAAGCCCAGGAGTAGTATGTTATTTCTCTGTCTTCTCATCTTTTAGTACCAGTCTTAATCAGGTATAAATTTCATTTTGTAGATGGACTGTACAGTTCATGTTCAGACCATATACAAGTTTGCATTTCTGCAAGGTGGGAAAGAATTTCTTCATGTCTACCACAGTCTGCTGATGTTCTCTCAGTATAAATGGTCTCCTAAGGTCCCCTTCTCCAGCTCACATCTTCATGAGATGGTTTTTTTTTTCTCAAGTAGTGAGAAGGTTGTAATCTTCAGATTAGTTTAGTACTTTGTAAACAAAGTTGAATAATAGTAGGAGTCTATTTTCTGTATATTAAACCCTAAAGAACTCTACAATATTAGACAGGCATGGAGGACCAGCTTGTAATTGCAGCATTTGGGAAACAGAAGTGGGAGGATCTTTGCAAGCTTGAAACTGGCCTGGGCTACATGGTGAGTTCCAGTCAACCCTGGCTGCAGAGTGAGAGCCAGTCTCAGAAAACGGAAAATGTCTATAGTATTAAATTACATTCAAGAAAAGGTTTACTCTCTCCTGCTTCATATCCCTCTGTAACTACCATTAAAATAATCATCTGCAATATTGGGCTTCTCCTAAATGTTCCTAGAAAGGTCAGTGCATACACAGATCTGTATATTTTCTCATATTGTTACTCTCCCTCTCCTTTTCTTCCTTGTTACATCTCTCCTTCCTTCACCCACTCCATTTTTCTTTTCTCTTTTTCATTCTTTCTCTCTCCTCTTTCTTCTTGTCTAAACTAGACTTCTATACACTAGATTTCTATAACTTGCTTTGCAGGAATTCCGGCTAATATGGATACTTGTTTTCATTGTACATATTCTCTCACACAAAACATCCCAATCACAGCCTAACTTCCTTCCACTCCTTCTACTGCTTCTCCATTTCTGCTTCAAAAAGACCAGACTGCCCAGGAATATCAACCAAATATGGCATAACAAGAATAAAAAAGACTGGGTATAAACCCTCATATCATGGCTGGACCACCCAGTAGGAGCAAAAAGGTCCCAAGAGCAGGCAAAAGTGTTAGAAGCACCCCCAGCTCCCACTCTTATGAGTTCCACAAGAACACCAAACTACACAACCATGACATATATGCAGTGAACCTAGGTCAGCCCCATGCAATCTCCCTGATTCTTAGTTCAGTCTCTGTGAGCCCCTATGAGCCCTGCTTAGTTGATTCTGTGGGCCAGAATACTTTTTCTCCTGGTGCCTTCAACCCTCTGACTCTTACAATCCTTCCTCCCAATCTTCTGCAGGGTTCCCCAGGATCTGCCTAATATTTACCTGTGGAGTCTCTACATCTGTTCCCATCAGGTGCCAGAGGAAGCCTCTCTGATGAATGACTACTGGGCTAGGTACTGATCTATGTATGAGTGTAGTTGAATATCATTAGGAGTCACTTTATTGACTTTATTTTCCAGTTGCATTTGGTTCTACCCTAGGTCTCTGGGCCTTCCAGTTTCCAGAACCTGGAAATCCAGGCAGGGTCAAGCTTGGGTTCTTTCTGGAGGAGTGGCCTCAAGGGAGACCAATCATTGGTTGGCCACTCTCACAAGCTCTGACCACCATTGCCCCAGCACATCTTGCAGGCAGGACAGGTTGTGGGCTGAAGATTTTATGACTGAGTTGGTGTCTGAGTCCCACCACGAGAAGCTTTGGCTGGTTAAGAAAGATGGCCAGTGTAGGCTCCTATCCTCCATTACTAGAAGTCCTGGATAGAGTCACCGTTGTAGGGTCCAGGGAGTTTCCACTGCACTGCTTTTTGTTTCTTTGATTGATTTTTTCTTTTTGTTTTTGTAGTATAAATACCTTTTTATATGATGAATTATTGATATTTCCCTAATGTCGGTATCCATAGACCAAATTCATTCATTCTGGTAGCTGCCTAAGGTTTCATGCACTGAATTTTATTTCATCATTATTCTACTAACAAACAGTCTAGTCATTTTCAGTTTTGGGTCACTACTTGTAGTAACAATGTTGTACATATAACTTAGGTATTTATATTCGATTATAAGAAAAATCTCTAAATCTCTATTTGTTGATACTACATTTATATTGAATTGGACATTGCCATAGACCTTTTTTAGAAAGGCAGTGACAGTGAGAATTTTCCTGTACTTTGAGCATCTCTCTAGTGCTATGTGATCAATGGCATGTTTTTTCAAAGAAATTGAAAAATATAATGGAATTCATTACTGCCTTATGTTTCATTATACCACGCCAGTCACCTGAAGTACAAGGCCAATAAACAGAAGGTCTTGTGCTAAGGTTTTAAGGGAATACTTTAATAATTTATGATGCATGAGAGGATTTTGCTATGTGTGTTCCTGAATATATCTTTTCTCCCTAAATTACAGTGGTTGTAAATTTAAGGTTTTACTATCAGAAAATTTTGAAAAAAACGCAAGCAAGAATGTGTGTGAATTGAGGAGGTTGAAAAAGCAGTGAGAACACAGGGACTGATGTTGTTAACTCAATCTTATTATTTATAAGCAGCTGTTGCAGAAATCCCATCCCACTAAGTCAGATGTTTACAGAAGTTCAACTCCACTCCTTCTTCGGTTTATACAATACCAACCAAGATTTGTTATTCTCTAAAACTCACCATGGCAAGTATAACTCATTAATATGTATCAGTTTTGGATGCTTGAGCCTGGGCAATTCTACATGTAATTACAGTGATCATGTCAGTGTTGACATTCAGTACCAAGCCACAGACTCATTGGGGTATAAAGTAGCTCTCCAGTGAGAAGCATTGCAAAGAAAACATGTTAAATGAGAAGGATGCAAAAAACAACAAAAAACAAAAACAAAAATAAAAAGCAAGAAGCCTTTTCAAAATGTTTCTAATCCTCTGTTATTTCCCATTTATTGAAGACAGTGTTGCATGTACAACGATAATAGATTTAATTTCTACTCAGTAAATTTACCAAAAAAAAAAAAAGGCAAATAATTTAGGGGAATAACACAGCTACTCTGCTTAAAAAGAATACCTTAAGGAAATAATTTTATGTATGTCAGTCTGAGGAAATAATTTGAAATTTACCATCAAGTTGTAATTCTCCTTGCTTTACTCTAGATGAGTAAAGGTCATGCTTTGTGGTTGACCTTGATCTGGAGTGGTCAGCTTGTTTAGAAGAGAATCTGATAATCGGCCACTTCTGGATGTTCTATGAATCCCCAGTACCCTGAGATATTTAAGGACCTTAGGTCAGCTACCAGACATTGAGGGAAGTCATTCCACCCTCTGTACTTTTGTCATGTGTATTTAGATCATTGAAAGGTCAAAGACAGCCTTCCTCTTGCACTCTCACATCCTAGAACAAACTTTGGACTCTCTGTGAGATTCTGAACTTTCTTGGTGGTACTTGGGATACAAACAAACCCTTCATGACTGTCAGTGTCAAGTATCTGCTGAAGGCCTGTCTGGAGTGCCCCTCCCTGCAATAAAAATTCAGTTTGAGGAGGTGTTAGAATGGTGACTAGTGCAGGGCTGCACTTCCTGGTGTTCTTAGCTGACTAGTGACCGCCACCAAATACCAAATAAAGCTACAAAAAAAAAAAAAAAATCAGGGAGGCTTCTCCTGTGCAAGCCTCTTTTAGATAATAAACAGTCGAGACAGGTGGAATTGCTAGCTGAAGAGCCAGGTCTCTGATCACGGGCTAGAAAGGAAGAAACATATCACCTACCGGTAATTCCCGAACTGTTGCATGACTTGCTTTGCTCAGATGTTATTTAGCAGAAGCCTGGTACAAAGACCTTCCATTGCAAATGTTGGCTGAAAGCAGAAAGACAGAGCAGTTTTGAAGTCAAATCAGTTTAGAAGTCAGTTTAGAAGCCCAGCTGGGATCTTTAGATGCAATTAGGGACTTTCACCCAGGCCTTTGACATTTCCCAGAGCAGTTTGTTTCAGAGAGCTAAGCACTTTAGACTTAACTTGGCAAGAAGTAACTCCTGGACACCTCTAAATAAACCAATGACCCCACATGTCTGGAGAACAAATAAAACTTCAGCAGCCTGTTTCTCTTTGGTGTTGAGGCAGGCCAGGCCATCCTGTGCTTACACATGGATTTTCTTTCTTTCTTTCTTTTTTTTCCTTATTTATTAACTTGAGTATTTCTTATTTACATTTCGATTGTTATTCCCCTTCCCGGTTTCCGGGCCAACATCCCCCTAGCACCTCCCTCTCCCCTTCTATATGGGCTTCCCCTCCCCATCCTTCCCCCATTACCACCCTCCCCCAAACAATCACATTCACTGGGGGTTCAGTCTTAGCAGGACCAAGGGCTTCCCCTTCCACTGGTGCTCTTACTAGGCTATTCATTGCTACCTATGAGGTTGGAACCCAGGGTCAGTCCATGTATAGTCTTTGGGTAGTGGCTTAGTCCCTGGAAGCTCTGGTTGGCTGGCATTGTTGTTCATATGGGGTCTCAATCCCCTTCAAGCTCTTTCAGTTCTTTCTAAGATTCCTTCAACAGGGGTCCCATTCTCAGTTCAGTGGTTTAATGATGGCATTCGCCTATGTATTTGCCATATTCTGGCTGTGTCTCTCAGGAGAGATCTACATCTGGCTCCTGTCGGCCTGCACTTCTTTGCTTCATCCATCTTATCTAGTTTGTTTGCTGTATATGTATGGGCCACATGTGGGGCAGGCTCTGAATGGGTGTTCCTTCTGCCTCTGTTCTAAACTTTGCCTCCCTATTCCCTGCCAAGGGTATTCTTGTTCCCCTTTTAAAGAAGGAGTGAAGCATTCGCATTTTGGTCATCCTTCTTGAGTTTCAACACATGGGTTTTCTTATGTGCTCTTGCTGTGCTTTGCAGGTTTGATTCAAATATTTGTCATCTCTCCTAACTATTCTTTGATAAGCTTTCGTTGTTTGTTTGTTTGTTTGTTTTGCTTTACAGATAAGACCCTGTTGGCAAATTCAACTGTTTATTTTGACTATTATATGTAAGGCATTTTAGGATCTATGAGAAGTAGACTTCCTATTTCAAGAATTTATTAGCTTATGGGAGAAAGAATATTAAAGGCATGCTCAATGGGACTGAATTAAAGTCCTGTGCCACTCTTTCAGAGGACCTGGGCCCCCAAAGACCTGTAACTCCAGCTCCAGGGCACCCAAAGCTTGCTGTAGCCTCTACACTCGCATGCACATCCACACACAGACTCACATATGTACATATAATTATAAACATAAAAAAAAACAAGAAATAGACATGGGCTTCCCAAAGGTTTTCATCTTCAAGCTCTGCAGTCTAACACTGGTGTACAACCTTCTGTAAAAGGAATTTGTTAATAAAATTAAGGCTAATAATCAGCTGGCTTGGGAATATGGTAAAAGACATGAGTTCTTCTAGATAGGTTCAGTATAATTACAAAGCCCTTAAAGGAGAGAAGAGAAGAAGTGTTATTGAGACAGGTGGAGAAAGGCAGGAGAAAGATGAGACACAACAAAGGGAGAAAGTGAATTTGAAATGCAATAATCAAAACCATCAGGAAGGCTGCTGGGAAGTATATAAATGCTTGATAGGGTTTCAATAACAATATAAAAATGAGTATGAAAAAGAAAAAAAAAAGACTGCGCTGGTCTAGCCAAAACACATGTGAAAAGAAGCATGCAGGAACATCGACCATGGTTCCAAAATCACCGTGAATACATAGGGTCTGTCTTGCAACCAAAGACAATTTCAAGCAGAATAGAAAAAGGACCTTTCTCTGTGAGCAATATGGAACAAAATTTAATAAAACTGAATGAGCTAGAAAGTTAATTTCTCTCTGAGTTTAGTTTGCTAGCACTAATTTTGGCCATAGGAAAGCAAGAGAGGCAAACCTTGATCTCTGGCCTCTGCAGCGGTACTTCATTCCTTTGTTGTTTGAAACCCAACTTTAATCTAAAGTGCTTTACGTTTGTGATGCTTCACTATGACAGCAATAAAAACCTAGTCTATAGAATTAGGCTCAGAGTGGTATGTCTCTGCATGACCAGAATTAAATGAACTTTTTGTTATTTTGTGATAGTTTCTTGCCATGTAACCCAGGTTTGTCCTACCTTCTGCATCAGACTCCCCCTGCATCCTGGGATTACAGATGTGTGACACTCACCTTGGTTGTTGGCATTTGAGTATATCTGGTCAGGAAGAAAGATGGATGAAAGGAGGAGCAGGTAATGGGCAGGAGATAGAGAAAGGATTTGGCATCAAAGCTATTGGGAACTCAAGGGTTGGAGAAATGCTTCAGCAGTTAAAGTTCTTGTCACTTTTGCAGAGGACCCAAGTTTTATTCCCAACACCCACAAGATGATTCATGGCCATCCATCTCTCCAGTTCCAGAGGATCTGACATTCTCCTCTGACTTGTGCTGTCATCAACTATGCATGCTGTGTGCATTTATACATGTGGACAAAACTCTCATGCACAGAAAATATAAATAAATAGTAAGAAACAATATAGACATATTAACCTCCACTTCTCTTAAGAATACAGTGTGTCAGGCTGGAGAGATGGCCCAGTCATTAAAGGCTAGGCTCACAACCAAAACTATAAGAATACAGTGTGTCTAGAGACGCTATTTTTGTATGTTTTAGTACCACAATCTCATTATGCCATCGGACTGGCTTGTGGCTTGTTCCTAACAGAGCTGTGTACCCTAGAAGATACCCTGCTTCTGTGGACTTGGTGGGTTGTGGTATCTGTAAAGCAAACCTCCTGAACTTTTAGGAAAATACAAGGAGCCTTTCAATTTTTTTAAACTTGAGGTCACTTTCACCTTTCAGAATAGTTTTTTTTTTTTAAAGAAACTAAGCCCCATGATTATCAGTATCCATGTGTGAAAAGGAGGCTGTTTCTCCCAGTCAGAGCCTGTGAGAAACTTCAAGTTCTAGAAGGAAGTAGTTCATGGAGGTAAAGGAGCCTCAGTTGCTGCTGAAGAAGCAAGAGATGTATGGGTGTTCTCAGGGCCTGTAAATTCCCTCCCCCTCTCCATAGGCGAACAGAGTGTGTGTTTCTCCTTCCCAAGGACAATGCAAGTTTCTCCCTGATGTCTACTTTCTTACAAAGTAACTTGTGTGCGATTAATGTGATTCAGTCAGTGAAGATTTGCAAGGTGCAGGAAGAGAAGAATATTACTTGCTTATTGAAATCAAGAGTTCATCAAGAGGAACTCCTCATAAGTGGAAAGGAAGAGCAACATCTTCAAGACACAGCTGGACTGATGTTTACAAAGGAACTCACAGAGACATGACAGCATGCACAAGATCTGCTCAGCTTCAGATCAAATCGGGTGCCCCCACTGAGAGGGTGGAGCAGGCACAGAGTCCCCCTTCCCAAACAAGAAGTTATGTGTAATTGATAACTGTTGGCAATGAGAAAATCAGTTTTCTCTAATGAGTATATCAACCACACTCCAGGGCAGGTCTCATGCCCAGAAATAGTTTGCCAACACAAAACAAATTGGATTTTTCTTTGATTTTTATTTTTTGAGTGCTTTTTGTTAATCAGTTAATTGGTTGATTAATTTGTGTGTGTGTGTGTGTGTGTGTGTGTGTGTGTGTGTGTGTGTGTGTGTGTGGTGGGTGCTTAAAGGATCATGAAGCTGGGTGGGTAGGAAAATAAGGTGAATCTAGAAATCATTTGGGTAGTGAAAACATGATCAGAATAGATTCTTTGAAAAAAAATTTTTAAAAAAGAGGATTTTTGCCATCTGTAGTATCCTTCCTCATAGCTAATCTGACTTGGGATTGCTGAAATGTCTGAAGCATTCTGTCAAGGGAATGGTGAGCACTTCCCACAGATTGCACCATTTCAGTAGCATGCCTATTCTCTGTCCTCTTTAACCTTCAGGAACCTTCAAAGGTGAAGTTAATTACACACGTTAAAAATATGAAAACCTCTGAATCTTGAGGACTTCTGTCCTAAGCCACATTTATTATGTTCAAAGTTCTGTCTGGATAAAAGGCATGTAGAACATTAAAATATTAATCTATTTGTGCCATTTAGTGCTTTAAATTATTCACAAATGCTTGAGGATTTTTAAGTTTTCTGATTTTTTTTTCCTTAGTAAAAATGCAGTATTTAGGATGAGAACAGTCAAGGTGGGAAAAAAATATCTTAAGCTCTCCAAATTCTTCCCAGTTGGGCTTGTTTTACTGTGGAACACCCTGCCCTCTGGACATTATATGAGCAATATTCATAAAGCATTTACATTTGGTTGGAACAGTTAACAGAGCATTCAGGTAAATGTGTACTAACAGCTGAAGGAGAATGCTAACAAACATTTCCCACTGGAAGGTGCTCTAAAAATGGGAAAGTGTCACACCCTGATCCCCAGGGCCTTCCTCTTAGAATTAGGAAGGAGACAGGAGACATTGCTGTAGAAAATAGCATGGTCATGATTGATTAGTGTTCAGCCTACAGTTTATTGGCTGATTTGAGAGTTTAGCTTCAACCCCACCCATATTAAATTATTTAGTCAAGACTATTATAGGTACTTAGAATTGCTATGAATTTCTTCTCCTAGACAGGAAGAAATGCAATGGTAACCCATCTTTGCCAACCTCACAGAGTCAAGGAGATTGGCCAGTACAATGCTAATATTAATAGCTAGAATCACAAAAGCATAAGGCATCAGCAGTGGTGGTGTTTTGGCATTAATATTAATCTCAACTTTGCAAACTGAAGATACTATGAAGAGTCAAAAGATGCAGAACTTATACTCTACCAGGGCCTAAAACCTAAAAACATGTCTTAAGCCTCACAATATCTTATTTAAGTTCAATGTGTGTTTCATTCCTAGTATTTTAAAGTAATATTGTGTCCATTAAGTTTCTATTTTTCTCTCATTGGCCAAAACTCTGTAATTTTTTTTAAAATCTGTGGTTGTATTATTCTGGAAAGTTCATTAATATCTTCCTTAGAATACAGTGTTATTAATGTCATAACCTACAATGGATAGTCCAAACCTACTTCATCTTAGATCAGATGCAATTTTCTATTAGTATCACCAGCAGCTATACTTATTCTTCTTCTGTAGCTCAACTACCTTATCTGAGATGGAATAATTTAAGAACATTAATGAAGACAGTTATTTTTTGCTATTTCTTTCTTTTAAGAATTGTTATTGATACAATTTAAATGTCCTTGATTTGACAGGAAAAATAAAGTGAGAGAGTAGTAAAGCTCTTTGCCTAAAAATCTGGTAGCTGTGTTTAGCAAAGGGAGAATTAAGAGATGGTAATGGTGTTGGGAGACTGCTTGCTGGTTAAAGATACAAGTGTGAGCATCAGAGGTCAGACCTCCTTAAACAGCTGATAAGTATGGCAGTCAAGTATAATCCGGCATCAGAAGCCAGAAGAAATAAGCCCTAAATAAGCTGACTAACAGAACTTGCCATATTGATGCATTCTGAGGTTGATAGAGAGATCCCGAGGCAAAGAACGTGGAAGAGAAGTCAAGGATGATTCCAGGTATCAGCTTCCGGCTTCCACATGTGTGCACCCACATGCATATTCACTCACACTCTTTCACCTAGAGATGCAAGCATATATACATGCATATACAGCACCATAAGACTGACATGTTGCAGGGGATTGAGGACAGTCATACTGATCGCAGATCTAATGCCCTTTCCATTCTGCAGGGAAAAGGAGAACGACCCAAGAAGATAGTTTACTTAGGATTAGAGTCAATAGTATGTAGCCTGAGAACCCAATCAGCCTGCAACATGTTTTTGTAATAAAGTTGTAGAGTCATTTTTTAATACCTCTGTTAATTTACACATTGTCTTTAACTATCTTCACAATACAAAGGCCACGTTGGAGTAGTTGTCAGAGACCATCTAGCCTCCAAAGCTTAACATATTTAGTCTTTGCTCCTATCCAGAAAAACATTATTGACCTCTGGCTCAGAAGAAAGATGAAGAAAAAATAAATAAATATAGGAGGCACTTTTAAACAGTTTCTTCAGTTTTATGTTTGTTTCTGGTGGTTTGGAATAAGCAGTTTGAATATTAAGCAAAACTCTTCAGCCCTCTCAAGATTAATTGCAGGTTGGTAGTAACAAATGTGCATATATATTCGGAGAAGATCAATACTTATTTTCTGAAAGTGTTTTCTATAATATGGGGCTTGTTTCTTAGATTCATCTCCATAACATATCTTGAGGGCATAGGGAATAGTTAAGTCAAAGTCGTAGAAATGTATGCAGTATAGGATACACAGCACCCGTATCCAAGGATATGAAAGATGGTTTGTAAATAAAGGAATTAGATGCATTTGTCCTTAAAGTCCAACTCTCATGCACTTTTACTGCTAAGTCACTGGACCCTCTTCCTCTCTTCTCTGTATACAATTAATCACTCTCTGCTATGCTTCTGAAAGACTTGGTGCAAAATACTATTACAGCATTTATCACAGGGCATTGTATTGCATACACATTTTTCTCCTAGATCAACAGTGACAAACTTAAAAATGAGGACAAAACCTTTTTCACACCCCCAGTCTGGGGCTCTGGCCCAGCTCAGAATGGAAGAACTCTAAATGCTTGATGAATGAATGCATGGAGCACTCCCAGAGGGCAAAGCAAGGGCCCTGTGAGATCTCGGTGACGAAAGCACTGTGAGAGTGTTAGCAATCAACAGAAGGTCTTCTTCTTTTCCCCATCTTTATTAAATTGGGTATTTCTTGTGTACATTTCAAATGTTATTCCTTTTCCTGGTTTCCAGGCCAACATCCCCTTAACCCCTCCACTTCTATATGGGTGTTCCCTTCCCCATCCCACCCCGTTCACTGGGGGTTCAGTCTTGTCAGGACCAAGGGCTTCCCCTTCCACTGGTGCTCTTACTAGGCTATTCATTGTTACCTATGAGGTTGGAGCCCAGGATCAGTCCATGTATAGTCTTTGGGTAGTGGCTTAGTCCCTGTAAGCTCTGGTTGGTTGGCATTGTTGTTCATATGGGGTGGGGTCTCCAGCCCCTTCAGCTCTTTCAGTCCTTTCTCCAACAGAAGGTCTTCTAAGCATTATGCATGCTCATAAAACAAAGGAAGTTGCTGTGAGAATATCTGGCCTACTTAATAACCACATTGGAGAAATTACCTCATTCTCTCGACTTCCTTACCTTCAAAATGGAAAGAATAAAGGGCATCAGCCTTGGTGTGTGGTGTGTTGTTGTGAGTTTCCCTAAAATACCTTCAAATGATGAGGTCAGTGTGCTTTCTAAGAATACTAACATTTACCATTCTCATTATTGATTTGGGCACTGTTAGTGCAAAAGCAATAGATGGAAGGGAAGATTTCGGGTGCCCTTGTATAAGCTGAAGCCATCACACCAGGATGAACTTATTTTCAGTGTCTTCATCTTCTCATCTTTTTAAAAATACTATTTTTGCTTATTCATTTGTGCACAAAATACATGCAGGTGCCCATAGAGGCCAGAAGAGGGTACCAGATCCTCTGGAACTGGACTAACTGGCAGTTGTGCAAGTCTCCTCTGTGAGTACTGGGAACAGAACACTGGTACTCCACGAGAGCAACAAATGTTCTTGATTACTAAGCCATTTCTCTGAATCTGTCTTCATAGTTTTAATACTCTGTCAAGTAAAAGGATAACGGAAGAGAATAGCCCGTCACAGATCACTGATTCATACCCTTCTTTATACTATTACTACATGCCCCTAAAGAAAGGAAAAAAACAATTTATTACATCTCTCTTTGATACAATGTCCTTTTTAGTATTTTGTGTGAAGAGATCAGAAGTTTTCATGAATTCTGATACATATTGGAGGACAGTGTTTTACAGAGAAGTCCTCGTGCTATCGAGTTGCCTGGTAGGTTTTCCAGCGACATTTTTCACAAACCCACCACCTTCATTAGAAAGAAGAACCAACCAAAACAATTATAAGGGGTCAGACTTTACCTATTTAGCAAATATGTTTATCAGACTTTAAGAAATAGAACCTATGGCATAAGAAGTTAGTGTGTTCCATAAAATATTTACCAGGCAAGCATGAAGACCATGTATGATCCTAAGAACCCATGTAAGATAAGGTAGGCATAGTAGTACACCTCATAATCCCACCACTGTGGAGGCAGAGACAGGAGAATTGCAGTCATTGGCCGGCCAGCTGGTCCTAATCAGAAATCCCCAGCTCCCAATGAAAGACCTTGTCTCCAAAACCAAAGTGCATATAGCTGTCATGAGGAACACCTGAGTATAATCTCTGACTTCATAAAGTCTTATTCACCCTCACATAAGACTATATCCACACAAGTACAAATATACATTGTGGTGGTTTCAATAGAAATGGCCCCCATAGGCCCATATATCTGAATGATTAGTTATTAGGGTCAAGGATATGGCACTAGTTGAGTAGCATTAGATCAAGTAGAAAGTGTGGCCTTGTGGGAGGAAGTATATCTCTGGGGATGGGCTTTGAGGATTCAAAAGCCCATTCCCAGATCGCCTCCCCTCATCAGATTGAAGCTTTCATCCACAGTTTGAGTACCCAGGATTGTTGTCAAGCTCCCTGTTGTGATGGTGATAGACTTAATCTCTCAAAGTGTAAGCAAGCCCCAGTTAAATGCTGTCTTTTCTAAAAGTAGCCATAGTCATGCTTTCTCTCCACAGCAATAAAGCCAACCATGACTGAGATGCACAGAAAGACCAAAATGTTGGGGGATGCCCAGATATACTTCCAGTTAAATAGATATAACTGACAGGCTTTGCAATATTTGGGGTTTGGGAAAAACTCTGTCCTCTGTAATTTGCTTGAGGACTCTCCGTGCTGAAGACTTGTGGGGGGATTGGTAGTGACTGAAATTAACATTTAAGTATCTTAAGCCTTAGTGCACTGGTAGTTTGAGTGGCCAATGCACGCATGACATTACAGAATTCTTTACAGGGAAAAGTGCATCAGAGTACCATATGGATACGTCTCAGGATGTAAAGACATCACTATTATAGTCATTACACTCAATTCTGTCAATAAAGCTTCAAATTCTACATTTATAACTATTTTAAAAAAATTAACTACTGTCAAATTTTGGTGTGATTATCAAAGAATATTATATTTTACGGAAAGTAAAATGCATCTTTTATTAAAATGCAACTCATTATTCTAACTATCTATCTGCGATTTGGTCCTATCTTATCATATACATCAACACAGTAGCAAGGTTAGAGGGAAACTTACAGAATTCAATTCTCTCCACCATAAGTGTCCCAGGATTAAACTCAGGTTGTTAGACTGGAAGGTAGACAGAGTCTCTGTCTTCTTGCCATCCACGACACACGTTTTGAAGAACCAAGAAATGCGGTTGTGTAAACATATGTAAACACATGTCAAGTGTATACACAAATATATTTTATAAAATAGACTTAGGTCATTGTGTGAAAAATAGATGGGCCTTCCTGTAAGAAAAGAAATTAGTAATTTACTCCAAGCATCGTATTGAAAGGAAAAAGCCAATTCAATTTGAATAATGTTGGGAGATAAAGTATGCCAGTATTATTTCTTTTATTAATGAGTAAGGATACAAAAAACTCAATAAAAATTACATTAAAAACTCATAAACATTGTTCAAATCTTCTTTTCCCATCAGTCATATTCATAAAGCTGGCATTTCTTTTTAAATGGTAGTTAATAAAATAGACTTTTATTTAGTGAGTCAAACAACACAGGGCAGGTTCCCTTTCTAAGCATTTGTTGAACGCTTAGGCTGGGCTAGACTCCGTACCAGGCCCTGGGGCTGAATTACATATTGAATTAAACATTCTTCTTACATTCTGTGGTCTGATGGTTAACAGACTGATCTATAAGTAAGCACACAAGTAAGCAAGCATGTGAGAGAGTTTAGGTCAGAAAATACTGTGGGCTTCTTCTCTTCTAATCTTTTCATGCATCAGGGACTTATTATAAACAAGTATATTTTTATTAGGAGACTTTAGGGGTTAGAGAAAAGCTGTTAAAAGCACAAAGACGAAATAAATGTCATCAGAATGTACTTATTAACATTAAACAACACAAAGGCACAAGTAAAGGCAGGCCTTGGTGACGGTAAGGTAAGGCAGCATTCCTTAGAGGAGGGAGTGCTTATGGAGGGGAGTTCCTCAGAGGAGCAGAGGCTCCAAAGACAGGAACTACAGGGAGAGACACTCTCACACATTCACATGGAAAGAATTTGATAAATTAACAGGTTCCATGTGCAGTTTGTTAGTTAATTTTTCTCATTGCTGTGACAAAAACAACTGAAAGAAGGGTTGGTTATGGCCCACACTTTGAGAATGCTGGGTCATGTCCAGGAAGGGAGCCTGACAAAATCCTGGGTGGAATCTTTAGTCAGGAAGCAGGGAGCAATGGATGCTGGTCTCAGCTGGACTTCTGTTTTGCAGGCTGGGATTTTATTTAGGATGGGTGTCCCCAAGGCAATCAGCACTATCTAGAAATTTCTGCACAGACTATGGGATTCTAGATCCCCTAGCCAATATTAATAATCAAAATCAGCTAGTGTATAGCCTCAGGTTAAACAAATAGTTGAAGAAAATTAATAGTCCTCAATCAGGTCAAACTTTGCGTGTATTTCAAATGATTCATGAATCAAGACAAGTAGATCTGAACTTTGTAGGTAGAACATACCAATTGTGTGAAGATCTAGAACAGAGTGAGGGAAGAGAAAAGAAGAGACCTCCATATTTCTGGTTCAGGAAAGTAATTATTCATATTGTCAATGAGAAAAGTTAGGAAAAATATTTTTGAAAAAAATAAAACCTGATGACTTTCCTTGGATATGTTAAATCTGATGTATCAGGACCTGAGACAGAAAGGAGATGTGACCTTGAGAAAAGATTTGAGAGTGCTAAAAATTCAGACAAGAGGGGGAATTCCATATCCCATGCTTCGGTCCTGGCCACATTAATTGCCCCTATGTCTCTGATGCAATCTTTTCTTGTTCTTTTAGGCACTAACAGCAGCACACTGTATAATAAGGAATGTCTGGATCTTAGCTTTTTATAAAAGAAACACAAACAAAATACCATATGTCCTTCAGAGTTATCTTAAGGGTCATAGTTTTTATATCTGTGAATTCCCTTTAGTATATTACACATATAAACAGAGAATTATTGAGGAATTAAATATTTAAATTAGATGAGTTTCAGCAAACATATTGCCATAGTAAATTCACTGGTAAGGACTTTGCTTACAGTTATATCAAAGTGCACTATCATTTATTCTGATTTAGCATAAAGCTTAAGAGTGTGAGGTCTAAATCAAATTGCCTGAATCCAGATATCAGCCACCTAGAATTGATTTGACTTTAGGCAAGTTATTTAACCTTCTCTGTAAAATGAAAACACAGGGCTCTTCGTAGGTGGCTGTGAAGACGAAATGTGTTAAAGCACATCAAATGGTTGCTGATACATAAGGAAGGTCTTGGTGTGCCCTAGGTTGTTTTACTGTCATTGGCAGCAGCAGCAGCATCATAATCATTTACTATCAGCAAATGGCAGGATTTCAGTGCAGAATGGATGTTGGATATAATCATATTGGTTTTATAGATGGGCAAGGGGAGCCAAGGAAGGCTAGAAATAAAATGTTCAAGGATACACAGTTGGTGGAAGACAGCAGTAAGGCCCCACACCTGTCAGCTCTGTGTGCCTCCTGTTGTTCTTTGGGAAAGCAGCTATGGAATTTTATGAATAAAATAAATAAAATACTTTTCAGCTGACAGTCGACATATAGGCAGAAAATAATGATAAGTCTCTGCTTCATTAATGAGTTTGCCAATGGCCATAAGATGTCACTTCAGACATTTAGTTTAAATTTAGCATGAACTGTTGTCCACGTGTATTATAACACTCATAATTTGTATGTATATTCAGATAACAGCTCTTCAATAGACGCTGAGTAATTGGCTGCAGATGGCCCAGTATTCATGGAAACAAAACACCAAGATGCTACAGTTTTTTATGTGCCTTCAACTTAATAAATTTATTAAGTAGATTAAACTCATATCTTAGTAAATTGTGTTATTTTGTACCATTATAGTAAATATTTGACTGCAGCCTAAAGTTGTTCAATATTAGCACACATTCTGAAACATTGTGTTAATATCACAGAATATTTAATAATACAGGAACTTCTAGAAAAGTCCATACAAGTTCACAAATATAGACACTGTTAATCAAGGACTTGAATAAACAAATAGATTTTATATTCTGCCCTTAGCAGATTTGAATTCTTACTGTATTTGTGAAGTCTGCTGCTGGAGTTAGAGTTGAGGAGAGACACACAAGCATAGATTTTTATTATCTGCTCATTATAAGGTATATTCTCTATAAAAATAAAAAATAAAACATTTGAGAAAAAAACTGCCAGATTTTTCAGGTCCTCAATATGAAAAGCAAGGGTGAGATAGGGGATGGATTAAATGAAACAAAAAGAGTTAAATAGATAGCAGTTACTGTGTAGGAAAACCTGGACTGGGTCTGTATAACTCACATGTGCAGTACTAATGTCCACATGGCTTCATTTGTAGTGGTAATCAGGACAATTCTGTCTCCGTTCTTCCATTCACCAACATTATCACATACTGTCTCTACCCTGAGCATGTTTACCTCCAAAATGTCTATTTATTTTCTACGATAAGACATTTTGTTCAGAAAAGGTATGAGGAGCTATTTTTCTTTAAAAACCTCATGCTTTCTATGGGATTTCTGTGGCCTCTGTGTTTGGTGGACTGTGATCATGGTGTCTTGGCTGTGCACAGAGACTTCATCAAAGCTCATGAATCCTCCCTGCCTCGACTTCCTAAATACTCCTCACCAATGTCAAATGGAGATGTCTGTTGCATCTCTATATCTATTCAGAATATATACACGAACTCTACAGATAAGCTAGTGACCACACCACAAGCTACCATTGTGGGCCCAAAAGATCTTCTCAACCCCATCCAAGCCTACTTTCCTGCCTGTAGAATATATCCCTGGAGACTAAGCTGCTTTTCTTTTGTCCTCGCAAACTGTAACCCTTAAGGTCCACCAAAGTCCCAAAGTTTTCATCATGTGTGCATCCCTTCTGTCTGTGTTTTATATTATATATCATACACCAGAGCACCTACCCTGCATCTTACAGTCGAAATATATATGTGTGTGTATATATATATATATATATATATAGTGTATGTGACATGTATTCCAGCTTTAGGAATTGATAACATTAGCAACCACTATTTAATATTTGGTGATAATAAAAACATACGTAGTCTCCAGAATATGCAAACTGTGCTGAAGCCAGGCCTGTGTCTTGCGCCTACATTAGTAACAGCACACTTGGAGAGCTCAGGCAGGAAGGCAGGAGGCATAATGTGCCAGCCAGTATTAGATAGTGAGACCATCCCTCAAATAAATAAAGAAATAAGTCAAAGAATGGAAGAAAAAAACTTAACTGAACTGTGAAACCTATAACTTTTCCAAGAGTGATTATGTAGGAAGCATTATATACTATTTCTGTGACATAGGGACAATTCCATATAGACAAAAAAAAAAAAAAGTGACTGGAGTTTGGAGCATTATTTGTTTATTTTTAAAAAATGTTCATGAAAAGAACAGGTAATTGGAAATAGAGCATTTTTAAATTAGAGGGCCCAGTCCAACCAATCAATCAGAGTGCTATGTGTTTCATGAGGGTTGACAGTGCTGGCTAATTTTTACTTATAAGCATAAAATCGCTATATGTTCTAAATTAAATATATTTTTCTGTCTAAGAAATTAGTTTAGATGGAGTTCTTTGATTTTAGGAAACACTATAAAAAAGTTTCTCTCCCTCTAGTAGAGTCTTAAGTCTTAAATTGTAACCTTGGACAAAAAATATACTTTAAAAATTAGATGGCACGAATTGCTTTTGTAGAATTAATGAATATTAAATTAGCCTAGGGCAGACTCTATAGGAATGAAGAAATTCGATAGGATTTTTTTTTACAAAACTTACTATCCTTATACACGGTTGATATTTTTAGCATTTTCATGTTACTTCTACAATTGGCCTCAGTAGAACATACACCTAACATTCTCCCAGTTAGCACCTGTTTGAGTACAATCAGGTATAGATATAGATTAGATATAGGTGTTTGCACATGACCCGTTTAGTTCCAAAATCTAAAATTATCAATTTTTACCTTCCATGTACACATGGAATAATGCTGCACAATGGTAATGACTTTCTGGACGGAAGGACCCAATCAAAAAATAAAATATGCTGGACCTTACTTTTTGCTCAAATGAATTTGATGAAAAAAGTTTCAGTTTAAATGGAAATGAGTTACTGAACAAAGTGCAAAGCTTATGATTATTTACAGTTGGAAAACGCTCTTTGTGTGTGTTTTGCACTCGGTATCCTTTGAGTCCAGGGCACCCTTTTCACTACAGACTTTAGTTTGTTAAGGAAGGCGGGGCTGAAATGCATGCCGAGGGTCCTTATCACAGTGATCTCATTGCTCACGGTCTTGAGGGCTATCTGTGAGGCAAGGTGCCAGCATGAGGGCCGTGCAGTACCATCTGAAAATGCCAGTTATGTGAGCATGTATATATTTTATAAAAATAGGTTTGGCAATGGCCTAACTTGCTTTTTTAGAAAAGGATATGAGCGAAGTATAAGAAAGCATAATCTATAGATAGGCTTATAGGTATGGAGAGAAGAAAAACAAAAGGACACCACGTTAATTCTTTCAGGATGTGTCCTAGTCTTAGAAACTTTGCAAAATGTCAAATCTCATCTTCGTGAACTGTTAATGTGAGTTACTAGAAACAATCTGAAACATTTACTGCTCTTCACTGGCCCTTTCTCCACCACTTCCTTTATTTCTTCATTCCAACTTCCCTCTTTCTTAACCCCTTAAACCCATACCTTGTTTTAGGTGCATAGATACACAAAATCAGTTTGCTTATCCAGACACTTGTATGATCTAAGTTTGCTTATCCTGCACACATGATATAGGACTAAACAAGCATGGTCCACATTCCTGAAAAACTTAAAATCCAATAATCCCGAGATTTCAATTACACAACCACATAGTACATTAAGATTCCAACAAATATCAAATATTAAAGGAAGAGTATAGGGTGAGAAATAATAGTTTTCTGCATTTTAATTTGGACTATGTGTGTTATGTCTCTTTCTTTGTGTGTATGCATGCTCTTAGCAAAAGTGTATGCATCTGTGTATTTTTGTATAATACTGATACATACTCTAGTATCCTGTACATGTATAGTTCAGGGCTTAAAAAAGATTAGGTCCTATACATGTGTACATATTTTAAAATATGAATGTTAGGCAAGATTGGTGTCTGTTGCTCACTACCTTAGTTTTTGAGACAGTGTCTCTCACTGAATCTGGAGTTAATTCATTCAGCTACACTAGCTGATCAGCACACCAGGGCTGCTATCACTGACTCCTTCTGCAGTGCTTGGCCTCTTATGTGGGTGCTAGAGATCAAACCCAGGTCTTCATGTTTGCTTGTTTCTTTTTTGAGTTATCTTGCATTTTCTCTCCCCCCCTTCTCATTCCTATATATGTTTAGAAATGTCCCTGCCCCATAGAACATTCCTGAGGTACATAGTGTTTATGGGGGTATATCACCCCAAATAAGGTTGTAGTTTCTACTTAGTGTTTTTCTCCTGCTACACACTGCAGATTGTACTACTTGATGGATAACAGTCATTCTCTCTATTGGAGAGAATACTACACAGTGATTAATAAAAGGTAGGTCAGTTGTTCTGAAATAGATAGATATAAAATAACTCTTTGAGTAAAGAAGAAAGTAAGTTTGTAGCATGTGTCATTCTGTTTAGAAATTTTTATGTGTAAACGTATAAAAATATCAGTACATAGAAATGCATATGCAGGCTTATTTTGTCATTAAACATTTATAACTCTGAAGACTGGAAGGATGTGTATCAATGAGGGTAGCAATGATTACCCCATGTGAATGAGAACAGAAGATGAAAATATCAACAAACTTCTACATGAATCATACTCAAGAATTGATGTCATTGGCTTAACATGTAGGCTATTCACTAAAATCAAAGGGCCAGGATGGTCTTAGCTAAATTCTCCCATAAGCCAAGATATAGAGTTTGCTCTACCTAAACTACAGGGGACTATACCCAAACTGAGCACAGGCCATTGCCTAAGGAAAGTTAGGAGGAACTAGTGTTGGGCAGCAAATGGAACAGATGCCAGTGGTCAGTATCATCCTTGAGCGACTGTTCACTGTGTTTGTGTATTACTGTATTAGTGATCGAAATGTTATGGGTAGTAAAACTAACATTAAATGAAAGAAGTATGTAAATTTTTAATCTGAATGTGCTATAAATTGAACCAACTTATATTTAAAACTGAGTAAAAATGAACAAAACATAAAACAGAAAGTTGGTTGTTACCCACCCTTTACCTGTACCTTTGCTGGGATGAGTAAGACCAGAGAGTTACTTATAATAAATTGCTACCCCTTATATTTGTTTATGAATATATTACCCTTTATCACATTTCTCACCAGACTAATGCTTGACATTAAGGCCTAGTAGATGCGACTTTCAGGATTGTCTGTGACATCTTCTTTATTAGTTGTGAAGGTCATTTTAGAATTGGCAAAGCAAAAATTTTGTATATTAAACCTTATGGTAGTTTTGGGTTCCTTGAGAAAAAATGAAAGGTTTGTATAATGCTGTGAGAAGCAGAGAAAATGGCTACAATGTAATGATGTTTGTTTCTTTCCTTGAGAATAAGGTCCATCGAGTCCACAGATGACCAATAAATTATTGGACTCTTTACCCAACCAAAATTATTCTGGGAACAAACAAAGAGCGACTAAGGGTTTAGGGTGTGGTGACATCAGAAACTGGAGTCCGGGGACCTTATAGTCATCTTGATGCTTTTCCAGCCCCTCAGGGGCGATATGGGCATGGTACATTGTATCCCATAGCAGTGCCAGTGCTGAAGCCCCCAGCCAATCAGATTTCCATGGAATCCTAAACCTGTGTTGATGTTGAGTTAGGGCTCTCTTAATTCAAGTTTTCAAGCTGCTGTAACATTTTTCCCCCAGAAAACCACACATTTGAGGCTCACACAGTGTCTGAATCAAGGAGCCTCTCAACATGGCTTAGCACTTCTCAACCAGCAGTGAGCTATCCACTTTGCTTTCCAACCCTCACACTACTGCCACTGGGAAGTGATAACATGCAAAGACCATTAGAAGCCCATCAAAGTCTTTATCACGGCCAGAGTACTAACAAGCTTCTTAAACATTCATTGCCATGGTCAGTTCTGCTCTCTTCACAGGCTGTGTAATAGCTACATAACGAGAAGAAAGTCCTGTGCTTCCTAGTGTATTGAGATTTCCTAATGGGTTAAAGTAGATTCCATTAGAAACAGATACTAACAAAATTTAGCCAATCATCCTCTCATTATGTTGTGGCAGAATTTTGTGACTGAGAAATTTCAAATGTTAAGAAGATTTATTCATTGGACCAGATACCTTGTCAGGAACCATGTGTGAATTTTCTTGTATTCTCTTTTAGCAAAGCAGTGGTACACAAATTAAATGTAACCATGGTAGTCTTTAATCAAGGAAAGTTACAGGCAAATGAAGGGAAAGAAAGTGAAAGAGACTTGGTGCACTGGAGCCTAATCCTAGCACATCCAGAAAATTCAGACAAGACCACAGGTTGAAGACCAGCCTGGACTACACAGAAAAAAACCTGTCTCAAAAGAGTCAGTCATGCCAGCAGCAAACCACTGAACTGAGATTAGGACCCCCGTTGAAGGAATCAGAGAAAGAACTGGAAGAGCTTGAAGGGGCTCGAGACCCCATATGTAGAACAATGCCAAGCAACCAGAGCTTCCAGGGACTAAGCCACTACCTAAAGACTATACATGGACTGACCCTGGACTCTGACCTCATAGGTAGCAATGAATATCCTAGTAAGAGCACCAGTGGAAGGGGAAGCCCTGGGTCCTGCTAAGACTGAATCCCCAGTGAACTAGACTATGGGGGGAGGGCGGCAATGGGGGGAGGATGGGGAGGTGAACACCCATAAGGAAGGGGAGGGGGGGTTGCCTGGAAACCGGGAAAGGGAATAACACTCGAAATGTATATAAGAAATACTCAAGTTAATAATAAAAAAAAAAGAGTCAGATCTAAACCAAGAGCAGCAAACAGTTTTCATCTCTGAGCAGGAATGCAAAAGGAGCTATCTAGGCATGGCTGTGCAATCCCCACTCTAGGCAGCAGTCATTGAGAAGACCGTGCTGGCAACCAACACATGAGAGCTGGTGGTCTGTCTCTCATTTCTACAAAAAGGGAAGCTACTAATACTTTTTGGACTGAGGTATGCAATGAAAACAAGAAAGAGTGTTTATACCCACTTGGATTAGCTTGAACTTATCACCTGGATAATGGGGCTTCAGAATATAATTTTTCCTGGTGTATTATGTTGCGTCTCAAAACTCACAAACTACCCGACTGATAAAACATATATTCATCCTGCAGGAGAAATACGGTGGCTATTAGTTTCCATTTTGAAACTCTTCATTTTAGCACTTAAGTTTTTAGGAAGTTTAGAATATAGAAATAAATTGGCTTTTCCTAAGTGGTCACTTATTAAGTGTAAATATCTTTAGTTGGCACCATCTATTATTAATAATGCATGCAATCTTGTTTTTTGGAGAGGTTGTTTGGGTCTTTTATTTAATATCAGGGAATGGGGAAAGGCTTTGAGTATCATGGCACTCAGAAGATGACTTTGTGGACTCAATTCTTGCATTCTCCTTTTATGTAGCTCTACTTAGCAGATTTTTGTTCTCTCTCTGTCTCTCTCTGTCTCTCTCTCTCTCTGTCTCTCTCTCTCTCTCTGTGTGTGTCTCTCTCTCTCTCGTTCTGTGTGTGTGTGTGTGTGTGTGTGTGTGTGTGTGTGTGTGTGTCCAAGTAGGTTTATCTGAGCCATCTCACAGATCTTTGGTATTATTTTTTTGACCCACTATCTACTGTAGCCCAGGCTCCCCTCTAACTCCCTATGTAGCTCAGGCTGGCTAATCCCCCTGCCTCCATCTCCTGAGTGCTGAGATTACAGGCATGTACCACCATGCTGTTACAGTGTGGTCTTTTCAATAATTTTTCATTATAAAAGAATTTAAGAAAATCTGGATTACCGCTTGATCCAACGAAGTTAATAAAAAAAAAAACAAAAACAAAAAAAAAACAAAAAAAAAAAAAAAACGACTGTTCCTAGTTACTATCTTATCTATAATCAGAAAGAACAGAGTGCTTTGGCATTTTGGTCTTCTCTCTAGCTGTATATGAGATGAGTATAGGGCTATATGTTTATATGAACAACAGGCATCTTATTAGCTCTTGTTGTAATCCAGTGTCTAGGAGGGTGCTGAATACTAATTTATAGGACTTGGTTGGGCTTTGGAATTAAAATCTTGTTTTCTTCCATGGGGTAACTCCAGTGTTATGACTAGCTGGATGTTATCGGGTCAATTCCTCTTACTCGTTGGCATGACTTTGCTCTTTCTCTGCTATCCCGCCAGCCTGCTTCCTGTCTACCAAAGGGAGGATAAACAATGGGAGGTTGGAATGGGAATTGAGCTTCAACGTGCATTTTTATCAGACTCGATTGCCATATGTTAAGTTGCCACATGAAAGAGGAAAAATGAAGATTAACAGTGATTTTCAAGTAACTCCTTTGGGAGAGGGTGATCTCTGCTTTAGCCATCTCAGCATAGCTTTCGGAAAAACTGAAACTTTTGATGATGTTGAGGATGATTATGAATCATGACACCCATAATTGAAGTTTCAGGGAGATTTAATTATATTGTTGCTTTGGAGAAATCCACACAGAACCATATTTAGGCACACTTTCCCTAAGTATTTCATTCAGTTTTCATGTCTCTGTATTTCTTTTAGACTCTGGTAAACATCCAGAGCCTCGGAACGTTTCTTCCTGATAGATGCAGAGAGCATTTAAGCTAACACTCAGCTGCTTGTTTATCGTGTTTTCAAACTTTTTGTAGTTTCTGTTTAGTATTCAGAGAGATGTGTGAAGGCACCATCTGCACCACAGCTGCAAAGGGATTACCTTCCCTTTTCCTTTGCAAAAGGATCCAAATGCCCCTGTGCACAGCCTTGGCTAGTTGCTTGGGTTTTACGCCATATGTTTTTTATGGTAACTTGGAACTAAGGCAATTAGTGGCTCAGAAGATAGTTAGCCTTTTAGTGACTGGCCGCATTGATTCATATAGGGCTGCTTAAAACAGAGACACTCTTAGCTTCTGTCCTGTATTGTAATTTCAGGCTAAGGACTTGTAAAGTAGGGTGACAGCTGATAAGTTGGAGTCCCATGCCTGGTGGTAGCACTGGTTTACATGGCAGTCTGTAATCCCACATTACTCGGTGTGGACTAGAGTACAAGCATTACTGTCCCAGAGATAGACCAAGTTAAATTCCAGTCTGTAGCATGAAGCAAATTTGACCATAAAGTGAAAATCCCACCGTTTTCACTATTTTGCACTTTATTGGGCTCACTGTTGGTGCGCTTGCTCTCTCTGTCTCTCTGTCTCTCTCTCTGTCTGTCTCTCTTTCTGTCTGTCTGTCTCTCTCTCTCTCTCTCTCTCTCTCTCTCTCTCTCTCTCTAGCGGTTAAATTAAAAACATTTTGGAAATTCTCTAGGAAAGTCACAACCTTTGATTATACGCGGCACTCCATGTCTTGTGTGTTTTGGAAGTCATGGTAAGTAGAACAGAACCAACTGTTAGCCAGCCCCTGTCACCAACTAGGGCAGCATGTACATTGACTTTTCTTTTGGCTCTGATCTGACTTGAGGGAAGGGTTTGGATGAGTCAGTGGCTTAAATTTGGGTTGGTTTTCCCAAGCATGACCGAAGCTCCCCACAAAATTGAAAATCTTCTGTTCCTCAAGTAAAGTGAGGATTTGGATAAAGTTATATATGCATTTGTATATGCATACGTGTGCATTATTTAACTAATCATCCTGAGTTATCATTTAATAAATAATAATTGCTTTCTTGTGAGTCTGAGCAATATGTTTTAAGTGTTTATGTGTTTAAAAATAAAACAACTTTGTAACTACGAGAAAATTCCACTACCCAATACAGAAGAGTTGTTAAGAGGTAGAAGTAGAATTTGTTAAAAATTGTTAAGAATATGAAAGTTCTCTTTGCCTTCTCTTTCATGCAGGTGCTCAGTACTGAATTCTATTTACTATGTTTGTTGTTCTCTCTCTCTCTCCCTCACTCCCTCCCTCTATCTCCTTCCCCCCCTCAGTGTAGAAGGATATGGCAAACACTTTTAATTACTTATTTTATTTATTTGCATCCCAAATCCTGCTCCCCACCCCTGGTCCCCCTCACAGTGTTCTTCACCTCAGTCCTCACTCCACTTTGCCTCTGAGAGGGTACCTCCCCTGGGCAGTCCCTTCCCTGGGGCATCAAGTCTCTACAGGATTAGGCACATCCTCTTCAACTGAGGCCAGACAAGGCAGTCCTCTGCTCCATATGTGCTGGGGGCCTTGGAGCACACTGTATATGCTCTGTGGTTGGCGCTTAGTCTCTGGGAGTTCCCAGGGGTCCACGTTATTTGACACTGTTGGCCTTCCTATGGGGTTGCCATCCCCTTCAGCTCTTTCAATCCTTCCCCTAACTCTTCCATAGGTGTTCCTAACCTCAGTCCAATGATTGGACTGCATCTGCCTCTGCATCCGTCTCAGTCAGGTGCTGGTAGAGGCTCACAGAGGACAGTCAAGCTAGGCTCCTGTCATGCCTGCCCTTTTGGGTTTGGATACCTCATTCAGGGTGATATTTTCTAGTTCCATCTATTTGCATGCAAAATTCATGGTGCCATCATTTTTAATAGCTGAACAGCATTCCATTGTATAAATGAACCACATTTTTTGTATTCATTCTTTAGGAGAGGGACATCTGGGTTACTTATAGTTTCTGGCCATTACTAATAAGGCTGCTATGAACATAGTGGAGCACATGCCCTATCTAGCCAGTATAGTACTTGAAATTCTAGCTAGAGCAACGAGAGAACAAAAGGAGATCAAGGAGCTACAAAGTGGAAAGAAAAAAGTCAAGGTATCACTATTTGCAGATGATAGGATACATAAACAACCCGAAAAATTCTACCAGAGAACTCCTACACTTGATAAACAACTTCAGCAAAGTGTTGGATATAAAATTTACTCAAACAAATCAGTAGCCTTCCTTTATACAAAGGATAAATGGTCTGAGAAATAAATTAAGGAAACAACACCCTTCACAATAACTACAAATAATATAAAATATCATGGTGCAACTCTAAGCAAACAAGTGAGAGATCTGTATGACAAGAACTTCAAGTATGAAGAAAGAAATAGAAGATCTCCCATGCTCACGGATTGATAAGATTAATATAGTGAAAACAGCTATCTTACCAAAAACAATCTACAGATTCAACACAACCTCCATCAACATTCCACCACAATTCTTCAGACATCAAAAGAGCAATTCTCCACTTTATATGGAAGAACAAAAAACAGACAAAAAAACCCCAAGATAGCCAAAAATAATTTCTCAACAATAAAAAAAATTCTGGGGGAAAGTACCATCCCTGATCTCAAGCTGTACTACAGAGCAATAGTGATAAAAACAGCATGATATTGGTAAAGAGACAGACAGGTGAAATGGAATAGAATCAAAGACCCAGAAATAAACCCACACACCTATGGACATTTGATTTTTGACAAAGGAGCCAAAACTATACAGTGGAAAAGGAAGGAAAGTATCTTCAACAAATGGTGCTGGTCTAGCTGACAGTCTGCGTGGAGAAGAATGCAAATTGATCCATATTTATTACTTTGCACAGAGTTCAAGTCCAAGTAGTGCCAACATAAAAGCAGGCACTGAATCTAATACAAGAGAAACTGGGAAATATCCTTGAACTCAGTGGTACAGGGGAAAATTTCCTGAACAGAACACCAATGGCTCAGACTTTAAGATCAGCAATTGATGAATGGAACCTGATGAAACCGAAAATCTTCTGTAAAGCAAAAGACACTGTCATTAGGACAAAATGACAACCTCTAGATTGGGAAAAGATCTTTACCAACCCTATATCCAATAGAGGGCTAATATCCAAAATATATAAAGAACTAAGAAGTTAGACTCCAAAAAGCCAAATAACCCATTTGAAAAATGTATTATAGAGCTAAACAGGGACTTCTCAACAGAAATCTCAAATGGCTGAGAAGCATTAAAAAATGTTCAATATTCTTAATGATCAGGAAAATGCAAATTAAAAAACCCCAATGATCCCACCTTATACCAATCAGAATGGCTAAGATGAAAAACTCCAGTGACAGCACATGGTAGCAAGGATGTGGAGAAAGGGGAACTCTCCTTCATGGCTGGTGGGATGGCAAACTGGTACAACCACTCTGGAAATCAATATGGCAGAAAATTGAAAATAGTTCTACCTGAAACCCCAGCTATACTGTTTCTGGGCATTTAACCACAATACCACAAAATCACAGCAAACAATTTTATACAAATGTGTATTAGAAATTTCAGACAGATCTTCAGATTGGCTTTCTACTTGCAATCAAAAAATATTTTTCTGGGTTGAAAGTCTGAACATGGGTGTTATATTTAGCAAAATGTAGCTAACCATAGCTGCTTTGGCATGGAATTAGTACCTCCTCAAAGAAAAAAGCTTCCCAAAGAGGAACCCAAAGCTTCCCAAAGAGTAATAAAGAAAAATACACACTCATCAAGAGAGGATAGAACTGAACCACATTTGTTTCAAACAGCAAGTGAGTAAGGTTTGAAACTGAAGACTCAGAACTGTCTTTCTAAAACTGAATGATGCACGATGAGCAGGAAGCTGACTTCTTGATCATGGGACAATTCATGCCCCAAGTAGCTTGCCTCTGAGTGATTTCTCGTGATTCTTTTCTACTTTCTGGCCTGATAGGGATTTTTCTCATCTTCTATAGCACCATTTCCTGAATATGCCAGCAAAGTTCAGAGAGGGACTAAAAAGGGAAAGCAGTTGAATTGGATCCTATTTCTTACATTGGGAAACTAACTAGGAATTTGGCAATCATAGATGTGAGCCCAGAAATATTTCATTATCTTAACTGCTATTTTAGTGTTCACTCTCCCTTTAATTGGATACTTTCTTTTTGAGGCCAACCACTTCTTAGACTTTTTTAAAGATTGTTAAATATTCTTCATCCTTAACATAGAATGAAGAGGATTATATAACCATCAGGATCTAGACATGGCATACTTTCAAAAGCATGGATAAATCCTCTCAAGTAATCAGCTTAATGCTATCTTGGATCTATACCATAACCTCCTTCTGTAACCTTTACTCTACTTTAATAGGTTTTATCATGTTAATCTGTAGCTGTTTCTTTCCATAAGTTAAATAGATGAAAATCCGATCTGCCTTGGTCACAGAGAAACGTTACAGTATATTGAAGACCCATGTGAATCACTCAGAATGGTTAGCAACAAACTTTGGAGCCTAAAGTGAACCAACTCCTCTTGACTTCCATCGACATTTGGGCCTGTTCCCTTAAACATAGTATTTGCCTTACACTGTTTAGTATGGCAATTTCTATGGGCTTGTAACCAGGTAACTCATTGCAAGAATCTCTAATAAGGATAGTCTTTTTCTATGCTAAAGTAAAGTAAGGTAACCAGTTCAGTCAACTCACTGACCTATGGAGTTAATGCCTTCACCAAAGGGACGAGGGTTTAAGAAAAGGAGTTGACTAGTAATTGACAGTAGTCAAGATATTGCCAAGTACAGAACCCATTGGATCTTTTTATCTGGTATAAAGTATTTAACTATGTGGCATTTAATTAAGTAATAGATTTTAAAAAAGTTTTGAAAATTATGTAAAACAAAACTAAGGTAAGTGTGAAGCTTGAAATATAACTCAGTGTGTATTTGCGTCCCTGGTATATGCACGGTCCTGAGTTCAATCTTCACAGCTTGGGGGAGGGAGGGAGAAAGGGAGGGAGGGGGAGAGAGGGAGAGGAAGAAGAGAGGGAGAGGGAGAGAGAACGGAGAATGTATGTGTGTGTGGAAAGTTCTTATACACTGTGGGTCTCACTATCCCCTAGGTATGTAGACGGTCCTGGGCTATATAATTAGGGAATGATAGTTAAGATTATGTAACCTAGAAAGCAGGCAACATGTTTCATTAATTTTTCTATGCTCTTGACTGTGAGTGTGGTATGACCAGCCATCTCAAACTCCCTCCCCTGTGGCTTCCCTGTAATTACAAACCATAATCTGTAATCATAAACTAGATAAAACTCCTCTTCTCCTGAATTTCATTTGTCAGGATCTTTTATTACAGCAAGAGAAAATCAACTGGAACAGCCAGCATCGGTTTCATCTGTGCATAAACAGATCACAGCACACAGTCATCCATATATAAAAGTGGATGAGCTGCATACAGAGTTACGGCGTGCACTTTGGTATGTTTGACTTCATTAGGACTCTGTGGTTTTAATGCTCGGTTACATTTCTGACCAGTGAGCCCCATTAAAGCTGTGTAAAACTAGCACAGAAGAACTTCATCTCAGAAGTCACTTCAGCCTATATCATTATCAGTCTGCCTAGCCAACTGCTCTGTGTAAAAATAATTGTGGGTGGCTGGTGTATACAAAGGTAACACAGGTAGAGTGTCATGAGGCTATCCTTAGTTACTTCCAAAAATATACGCAAGTTTCTTTGATAAAATAAGTAAAAATGCTATGCTTAAAAAAAAAAAAAAGCACTGTCATAGGAAAATTTACCAGGAAGAAATATTAGTTACCCAAAGAAAGAAACACTTTAATTGGGATCAGCACATAAACTTTCTGGGAAGGAAACATGATGTTTGTTTTCTTTTCTCATTTTGTTTTGAAAAATTTTCCCAAAGAGTTGGTAATTAGTATCTATAGGTTACACATTGTAACTTTCTATCCCTTTGTTGTTCTTACTGCTTAATATATACCCGCACATTTTCTAATCTCGCCTCCCTTTTAATTAAAAAGATTTCCTGTAGTTCACTGAAAACAACAAACTATCTTACGCCGGAGACACATGCCACCTAATAAGTTGAACCCAAGTAAGCGATGGGGGGGAAAGGAGGGCTTGATTAGTTACTCTGTGAAATGTCCTATTCATTCAAAAAGCTTTTGATGCCGGTTGCCTCTGCTTCCTCTCTTTGATACTTTGTGTTTCCTGAGGAGCTTCTTCATTAGTTACATGTGGTGTTCACATGTGTGCAGCCACATTAAACATAATAAGAAGATAAGGATGATACCAAGGCAACCAGTTTCCTCTTTCAGGTCCTAACATAGCACTTTAAAAGGGAATATCAACAAATAGTTCCTAAAAAGTATTTATTATTTTAGGGTAACCTTTACAACCAATTTTACATTAAATTATGTAGCACAGCTTCAGGGAACTCCTCTGGAATTGACACAGTCTCATCCTCATTATCAGGAAGTGATGCACAGAAGACTTGGGATGGTCTACATCATGGCTGGATTGGCTGTGGTTGAGACCCCTGAGTGAGCTGAAGCAGAAAGTCAGTGGGTGGAATTAGTAATTTAGATGAAACCTCCAGTTGCCAATCAACCACCCAGCCTTTGGCCTTCGGTGTCTTTGATTTGCTTAAAGATACTTCAACTGGCTCTCTTTGTTCTCGTCTTTTCCCTGCTCTTCCTCTCTTCAGGTCCCTTCTTTCTACTCTCCCCCCTTCCCTCCAGGTGCTCATGGCTGCCTTTCCTCTCCTCTATTCTTCTCTCATTAAACCTCTCCACGTGGGGGAAAAGAAGATACTTCAACTGAACTATTTCTGCCTTTGGTTTGGACCCATAAACTGACCGATGGCAAATTATCTTCTTTAAACTTTTTTTCCCAGTAATTATATAGCCTTGTACCACAGGTAAATGCAACTTAGACCTTCACAAGCTCAATCCAAACAAAATATATTATCTTTTATTAAGTATTCAATCAATTATGTATTAGTGCCAAAGAGGTGACAGCTTTCTTAAACAAGTTCAATGATGTAAAATAGGTAATTTTATCCTCCTTATTTTAAAGATAACTGTACAGTATAAAAAGATTTTAAGAAATTCTCAATAAATTAATTTTAAGACTATGTTCTGGATAGAGTATCTGAACAAAAAGCAAGTTTTTATGGAAGTTTTCATTAATAGTATTTCTTTTCATTTTTAGTAGTTCTTTGAGAATGCCATACAGTATATTTTGATCAGATTTCCTCACTCCTGGTTCAAAGCTGGATGGCATTGATGACTGCTTTTTTCCTCCTCTTAAGAGAGTACTTTGCTCTGTCAATGAATTCAAGAATATTCCGTGTTTTCTGTTCTATTAGATTCAGGGTATCACGTCTTATATTAAGGCCCTTGATCCATTTGGAGATGAGTTTTATACAGGATAAGAGGTATGTAGCTAGTTCCATTTTTTTTATATGCAGTTATGTAATTTGACCAGCACCATTTGTTAAAGATGCCCTCTGTTCTCCAGCATGTATTTTTGGCTCTTTGTGAAAAACCCGGTGTCTATAGGTGAATTGTATCAAGGAAGGTTACATGTGGTAGGGGTTGGTAGGTCAAGGTAGAGGAAATACAACAAGAAATATCTAATAGTAATAGAATTTTGAAATTGCCATATGTAAACTTATACTACAGGAACTTCCATATGTATATGGAGAGAGAGAGAGAGAGAGAGAGAGAGAGAGAGAGAGAGAGAGAGAGAGACAGAGAGACAGAGAGAGACAGAGAGAGACAGAGACAGAGAGTTTAAATGGAGTTACTGTACAGTGATGGAGAGATAATAGTTCAACTAAACATCATACACTACAAAGTAGAATATTCATTACCAGGAATGGGTTCTTCCTCCCTTCCTTCCTTTCTTTCTTTCTTTCTTTCTTTCTTTCTTTCTTTCTTTCTTTCTTTCTTCCTTTCTTTCTTTCTTTCTTTCTTTCTTTCTTTCTAACCTTTCCTCTACATTCCTTCATACATTTTTAAAAGTAAAACATAATGAGATAAAACAAGACTGTCACATGGAACCTGGACAAGACAAACCAACAGAAGAAAAAGAGCCCAAGAGACGTTAGACCCATCAGAGACACACACATGCAGCACCCTCAGGAAGGCCAGAACATTCCCAAATTAGAAGCTATAATCATAAACACAGAGGACCTGGTGCAGGCCTTTCTGCCCCCTCTTCCACAGGGTTCTCTGAGCTCTGAGGGGAGGAATTTTGATGGAGACATCCCATTTTAGGTTGAATATTCCAGGATCTCTCACTCTCTGTATAATGTCTGACTGTGGAAGTCTATGTTTGTAGTTATCTATTGTGGGGGGGAAAACTTCTCCAATGATGGCTGAACAAGGCACTGATCTATAAGTATAGTTGAATACCATTAGGGGTTATTTTACCACTGTATACTTTTTTCAGACCAGTGGCATTTGGTTTTATCGTAGGTCCCAGGGCTCTCTAGTATCAACTTCTTATTCTCCCAAGCAGTGTTGGGTATGGGTTCCATCTTGTGGATCTTGTGGACTGAGTCAAATCAGAAATTGGTTGGTTACTCCCACAAGCTTTGTGCTACCATAGCCCTAGCAGAGCTTGCAGGCAGCACAGCAATGTAGATAATTGGATTGTGGCTAGCTTGTTCTTTACCTTTCTCTATTGAGTGTGTAGAGTGCCTTTCACTATCAAAGACCCGGGAATGTAGGGACCATTCATGTTTCATTTTTACTTTTTTTTAAATAATTTATTCTCGCACATATTACATCCCTAACTAAGTTTTCCCTCCCTCCTATCCTTCCATTTGTTTACCCTACCACTTCCTCCCTCTCCATCCACTCCTCTGTTTCCCTTCAGAAAAGGACAGGCCTTCAGGGATATCGACCAAACATGGCATATCAAGTTGCAGTAAGATTAGATACCTCTGCTGATATTAAGGTTAGACAAAGCATCCCAGTAGGAGGACATGCGTCCCAAAAGCAGGCAACAGCATCAGAAACAGCCCCACTTTTACACCCGCTCTCTCTGTTAGGAGTTCCACAAAACCCAGCAAGCTACACAACTATAACATATGGAGCGCCTAGGGTAGATCATGCAGGCTCCCTGATTAACAGTTAAGTCTCAGTCAGCCTCTGTGAGTCCAGGTTCATTGATGCTGTGCGTTTTCTTGTCATATTCTCAAGTCCTCTAGTTCCTACAGGCTTTCCTTGCCCTATTCAGCAGGATTCCCTGAGTTTTTACCTAATGTTTGTCTGTGGATCTCTGCTTCTGTTTCCATCAGTTGCTGAATGAAGCCTCTCTGATGAGAATTGGGTTAGGTATTAATCTAGGAATATAGCAGAATACCATTGATGCTTTTTTTTATTCTGTTTGTCTCTGTCACTGCCTGTCTCTGACTCTGTGTCTTTATCTGTCTCTGTCTCTCTGTCTGTGTCTGTCTGTCTCTCTGTCTATGTTTGTGTGTGTGTCTCTCCCTCCCTCCCTCCCTCCCTCCTCTCCCACCCCTCAATTTCTCCCAGTCATGTTTGGTCTTATCCTAGGCCACTGTGCCCATTCGGCCTCTGGTTTCCGGTTCCCAGTCAGTATCAGGACTGGGTTTCCTCTTGTGGCATGAATCTCAAGCTGGACCAGTCACCTTTTAGTCAACCCTGAAACTTTTTTTGTGCCACCTTTACCACCCCCAGCAAATCATGTTGGCAGGACAACATGATTTGTGACTGGGTTGGTGTCCCAGTCCCTCCACTGGAAGTCTTACCTGGCTGTAGGAGATGGATAGTTCAGGCTCCGTATCCCTCATTACCAGAAGTCTTACCTAGGATCCTCCTAAGAACTTCCCAGTGTTTCCATTGCACTGGGTTTCTACCTTTCCACTAAATTGCTCTTCAATTCAGTTGTTTGTTTTTGAAGTATTTGTCAGTGAGATCCCACTTGATAGTAAGATCCTGTTGCTGGGGCCACCAGATACGTATGCCATAGAACATGGGTAAATTTAACATATAACCAACTACACATATTATTTCTACTGGGCAGCACTCATTTGTTAGCACTCATAGTGATGGGAGAGACCGTTCAGTTCTAATGTAAGTAATCTCTTCTAACAAGATTTTTTTTTCCGGGCACAGTAACAGATAGCTAAAATCTCAGCACTCTTCAGGCAGGGAGACAAGGAGATCACACGCTGGAAGGCGGCCTGAAACAGTGAAACCCTGCTTCAAAAACCAAAACAAAATAAAGCAAACCAAACAAACAAAAATATTAACCAAACAACTCCCTTGAACATCTCCAAATTCAAACTTATTTCCCGATTATAAGCTTGAAAATGTGTGTGTAGTGAGTGTCCAATTAACCAACACAGGACTCTGTACTCTGTTCATATTTGGCAAATATTTCCACCTTGAATTGGGTCCTATCCAACTCCTGCTGATGGCATCCAAAGAAGACAACTGGTATTTAAAATTAACAGTATTCCCCACCTTCGCACATTTTTTCCACATTTCTTTCTATAATTCAGCGAATCCTCAGAAAGCCACAAACTTAATTTCCAATAAAAAGTTAGTCTGTTTTAATTCTTATAAAAAGTTAGCGAAGAATCAATCTGTAGAGAGCCTGTTTTTATCATCTACAAGAGATTATTGATTCCATTGTCTGTTACGTTACTCAGAGGCCCGTACATTCAAACCCCTCACATGTAAGTTTATTTTTGAAAAGGTTTTCTTATAATAATATAGCTCTATGAAAATACTTTTTTCTCCAAAGTATGTTTTCCTTTAGCTGTTCGGAACAAAATAAGCAATTATTTTTCTTAACTGCTAGGAGACTCAGAAATAACTATGGTGTCCAATTGAAACTTCCAATCTTTAAAAAAAAATTTGTCTCTCCTTTTTACATAGTTTTTAATATCTTATTGCATTAATCCCAGCTCTTCTGTTGTAAATCGTCATTTTTTTTGTTCCCTAGAATAAGAATGTATGTAATTTACTAATGTGTGAATGCTGGAAGATCATTTATTCATTCCTCCTTTTACATTCTTGTCATTACATTATGTGATCTCCTTTGGGCTAGGCTGCAGGAGAACTGTATGCAAATGAAGCACATTCTCTGCATTAAGAGAGCTTCCTGTTTGATTCTTTTTTTGGACTATCTCTCTTGGCAACTACAGAAAGCGTTCAGAGAAACAGGCTACCAACTAACCGCCTCTTATTTTTATTAATTATTATTCAGCCATCATTTATTTGCATATTTCAAAAATAAGATGATGCTTCCCTATCTGACTAGTTAATTTACAGCACCTAAGTCTTTAAATGTCCAAGTATCTCCTCCCACCATTTTGTCCTAGTATGATTGGAATCGTGAATTCCACATCATTTTAATTGATACAGTTTTGGCATAAACTCTATGCCAGTCTAGAAATTGAGAAAGGTCTTGGGAGACTGGAATTTTGAAGCGAGTACAAGGAGTTGTAGGCAGATATGACATACTTTATTCAACAGCCCATAAGCCACTGTCCTGGCAGACACTAACTAACATGGACCCTGACACAGGTTCTAATTGGTAGACGGCACTGGCAAAGATAAAGGGACTCCATGACTTGAAGGACATATTCGTGTAGAATCACACAACAGTGACATCTTGCCAGAAGATGCCACCTTTAGTGGCATATCCATAGTCCCCTAGATGGCCATGGGTCAGCTCTGTTTTAACCTGGCTCACACAGGGTCTCTACATCAGTTCCACGCTGCCTATACTTTAAGTGGTCCGTACAGGCCTCTGCTTCCATCAAATTTTGGAACTTTCAAAGGCATCTTATGCCTCTGACTAACTGTAAAGCACACACCTTTTCTTACGCTGGACTTGCTTTTATGTTAATAGGTATTAGCACTCTAATTTGCCCCCTGTCATTCTAAGCTATGATGTTTTTTTCTTTAACTCCTTCTCCCTGTTATTTAATTTTTCATAGGTAAATGTAGTGTATTCACTTCAAAATGATTTGAAGAGCTTTGGCACTTCACGCTGACACGGCACTTATTTTTATACACGCTGACATGACACCTATTTTATACTGTCATGACTGAAACCATCCATGCGTTTTACTTCTGTCACTAGATTTCAACTCCTGCTAGGTCATGGGTTGTTTTACAACTTTCTGATGAGCAGAACTTGCATGGTAGAGAACCAGTAAGTGTCAACCCAAATGAGGAAGCCAGCTCCAGTGTTGGCTATTAACATGTGGATACTTTTACTTACATCGGTGCCTAGCACGCACACACGCCTGAGTGCGAGCTTGTGGAACCACAGAGGGGTTCTGTCCAACTGGTTACTTAATCTCTTAATCATTTTACAGGTTTCATTTATTTGACTTTTTGTAAAGAAGATGAATTTTATCTGTTTAAATCAGTTAATTATAGCAAGAAGGGATGATGACATTAAAAGCATGTTTTAATCCACCCTAAAATTAACATTTTTATTAAGGTTTTATCATTGAATAAAGGCTGTTTCTCAAAATCAATATCATTTTCCCCTCAAGCTGTTCCCAATATTTAACATTAAAGCCCTACCATGCAGTTTTAGTGAGAATTCATATTTTGTAGACTATTTTATTCAGGATTTTTTTCTCATATTTTTTCCCAGTTTGTTGAAATAAGATAGTAATAAGGTCATGATAATTTGAGATGCACCAAAGACATTTTATATGTGCTGAGACAAAAATGATATTCCCTGAGTGTCAGGGCCATGAAAGCTAATGTTTCTTTTACCTTCTATGTTCAGAAGGGAACCCCTCCAGATCCTGCACTTTAGTACTGGTACAAGAATTGTTTGCTCATAGTGAGCAAGGAAATGAGGCTAGCCCGTACCCCTTTGCAGAGGAGGATGATCTGAGTCACTTTTTACTGCCTCTTCCTCTCTCTGATGCAGTTCAGACATTTACTTGTCTTCTATAGTGTAATAAGAAGCCGACCAACTTGGGCTAAAGCATTTTCTTGCAGTATATCTGTACTGCAAATGGGATTTTTTTTCCTGGTAGCACTTTGTACTTATTCTTGATTAATTAACCACACTTTAAAAGCAGAAAGTTGGCGTTTTCATGTCCATTCTTGCAATATTAGCTTTTGAGGTTACTAGAGCTGTGAGTTATAAAGCCATAGTTCCTGTTGACAGGCAGTAGCTATCCATATACTTTGTCGTCTAACCTTAAACTGCTTCTTCTTCCTTTTAGACATAATCTGTGGTATAATACAATGTACATTTTAGTATGGGGGGATCAAAATAGGGTAAGAACTTAGCCAGTAATGTTTTATTAAAACGTTTTGGCTGGAGATAATGGGAGCAGAAGCAGAGATCCTCAGACAGAGGTTAGGCAGAGACAGCCCTGGTTAGCAGTCTCTATTTGAGTCCTTCCCCTTGGAGCTCCAGGAGCAAGAAGAGAAGGAATTGTGGCAGTCAATGGGGGCGAAAACACCTGGAGAGCACAGCCTCTGTGACCAACTACAAAGGGCTCATTGGGGCTCACAGAGACCTGCATGGATCTGCACTAGGTCCTCTGCCTATATATTAGGTTATTTCCAGGTATTTGGGGAGAGCTCTTGATTGCTGTTGGAAACCTTTTCCTCCTACTGGGTTGCCTGACCCAGCCTTGTTAGAAAGGTTTGTGCCTAGTCTCAGTGTAGTGCTTGTGGTGCTGTATTCAGTTGGTGTCCCTGGGAGGCCTGTTCTTTTCTCAGGGGAGACAGGGTGGGATGTGGATCTGGAAGAGAGTGGAGATGGAGGGCTAAGAGGAATAGAAGGGGAAGCCATATAGAGAGAAGAATAAATAAATGCTTTTTAAAGTTCTTAGTAGAAATCTCTTCTGAAAGGTAAAAGTAAAGGATTTCAAAATGAAGAGATGAATAGCTGGTGAAGTGTATTTTACCATTTTGCGCCAGTATATTGGAAATAGCATAGCAACAGGAGTCAGGAGGCAAGCTCTCTTCCTGCTTCTGCCTTGACTGCACAGCTTCCTCTCTTCCTTTGGGCATGCCGGGGAAGCATAGGTCAGTTTCACGTGTGCTTGCTGTATCTGAAGTTAAGACTCACTGGCTGTGGTGTTCTCTCTCCTGGGGCTGGTGTTCTCTTCTTGTCCATGCCCCGACTTTGTTTGAATTTATAGCTGCTTCTTAACGTTGGCTGATCCCTATTTAATTCCCAGTTTCAGGAACAAAGTCTTAGTTCCCAGAGTTAATGCTCAGGGCACCAATGCCAGGGTGAAAAAAACAGGCTATAGACTTGACTTCTCCAAGCACCTCCACATCAACTGCCATCTTGTCTTTGGGCCACAGATTTCACGTGTCTTTAAGTTTCTGGTTCAGCAGATGTTTCTGTATGGCTGCTATGCTTATGCTTGAGTTGGTTGTCAGGCCCGTTAAGTGAAAAGCACTGTCAGCACACTCTCGTGCCCTCGAGAGAGAATGTAATTTGAATTTTATGACAATGTTCATCATTACTGATATAGGCAAGAGAGTCCCTCATCTGTTTCTGGACGACTTGTTCCATAGCTCATATTTAAATCATGATAGGTCGACGATTGTTAAAAATGGTTTGCTTTCTTTAGGTTTTTAATCAGTACTCACGAACCAACAGCCAGAACCACAAAGCATATTTCATCAGAGACCCATTAGAAATTAGCAGCACTGTTTTTTGTTATTGTTGTTTGTATGCTTGCTTGCTTGTCTTTGGAATGTTACTTTCTACATTCATTCTTTTTCTTACCTTCTTATTGTAAATGCAACTGTTATCTTAAATTGCCTTGACTACCAAAGATACCTACTACATCTCAGGAGATGCCTGTGTTCTCCTCCATGTATCTAAACCAGAGAGAAGAGCTCTGAGCCAGGGCTAACAACATCCTTAGCATACCATCTCCCTGTCAGTTTTTGACGTACTGCTAGTTCCAGGGACATATTCTTTAAGCAAACTCCAAGTATATACAGACCGAACCATTGCCGTCGTGTTGTACATTAGCCCTTTGAACTAGCAAATGTGCAACCATGAGCAAGTTTAAAGTCATTTAAAGTTGATCTTGTCCACCTATGTGTTTCAATATGAGGTGGAACTGTAATAAAGTTACTTGTAACTTTTATACGTTTACCTATTGAAAGAATATTCTTGTGCTTTCTGCACTCCACATTGATTAAACCTGGAAATGACTTTAGATCCTGTTGGTAACTGGTAAATATTATAGTAGCGTCTTAAGGGCTGGTGATACTTGCTTCCTGATTGCATTTGGTTTTGTTGGTTTTTTTTTACAGCGTCTCAATTTAAATGTCTTATTCAGAAACAGAAACATCTCTTGGTAGAATTGAAACCTTGTAGAGAGCAATTGGAGATAGAAATACTTTTTAAAGGAATCTCTCACCAGCTTCAAAAACTTGATTGTGTGCTGTTTATACTCTATGGATAGTTTTCCTTTTCCCATATATTAGATAATTAAAACAATAATATACGTGGACCTGTCACATTGGTGTCTTTCATTTAGTAATTCCCATTATTATGTGTCTCTTCATTGCCTAATAACCTATTTCTTTTTACTGTCTATATCCCATCATACAAAGTTACCAGTTTATTAATCCTAGAGCATCTTAGATGCATGGTGAGCTATGATACTCTGCCTTGACTATCGCTACACAAGTTCTGTGTGTCTGTGAGCTTTGGATTCATTTAGATATTAACTAAGGAGAGACATTTGTAGATAACAAGGAACACATTTACTTTTGTAAGATCCCACAAGACTGTCCCCAAGATGCTGTTGCCACTCTGATCTCTCAGCAGAAATGAATGCCGCCTCATGTTGTTCCTTCTGGCATTTCCAGTGTCGTTATTTGTTTTGTTTGCTTGTTTTACCTTGAAACAGATGTTTAACAGTATCTTACTGGTGTTTCACTTTGCAATCCTTTGATGGCATAATTTGTGATGCATCTTTTCATATACTTATTTATGTAAGCCACATGGTATTTTGATTAACATATTCACAGCTACAGGACCGCTACTAGTAAGTTCATTAATAGAGCTATCTACTCAGTGATTTTTTTTTAGCTGTAGTGGGAGTCCCTGAAATTATTTTTAAAGAAATTCCAAGTATATTATATGGACATAACCATACCATCATACTGCACACTATCTCTCTCTCTCTCTCTCTCTCTCTCTCTCTCTCTCTCTCTCTCTCTCTCCCTCCCTCCTTCCCTCCCTCCCTCCCTCTCTTATCATCTTTCTGCATCTATGTGTCCATCTTTCTTACATTCCACACATATGCTTGACTTGTTTTTGCTTGGCTTAAAGCCATTCAAATTTATCTGTTGTTGCAAGTGAAAGGACATTTTCTTTTAAGGCTGAATAATATTCAATCGTATGGTTTCCAGGAATTAAGAGAGAAGAGATAAATTGATGATGCATAAAGCACTTTTATTTTTAGGCAACATATCCATTATGTGTGACACTATTAGTTTTTACAAGTCATTATGCCCTTATCAAAATCCTTTCACTGTGCAACAGCAAGAACCAACTGTAATGTCAGACGCGGACAGATGAGAAATGTCATTTTAAGTTTATCAGTTGTAATGCGATCCAACTCACTAGGAGATACAGACAGTGGGAAAGGCTCTTTATGTACACTGTGCAAGTCATAGGGAGATATGGTCCTTCTTCACACTTTCTGCTCAATTAGACTATATCCCTGAAACTGTTAAAATTTTCACTCTAAAAATATTATAATGATATAACAATATTAAAAGCATAATGTACCATACCTATGACTATCCAGAAATCACACAGTTGGAAGGGGCTGGGATGAAATTATATATCTTTGTTCAATACATGTTTTAATCTGTCAATGTGTTTTGAACTAGAAAAGGGAAGAGAATGGTATTAGTTGGGCATTAAATGCCAGCTCTTTACTATTCATTCTATTTAGTCGTAATGGAATCTTAGCAAGTAAGGATGGTCCTTTTAGAGGCAGGAAAATGATGTTCTGAGAGTATTTGCTGTATCCCACAAACTAGCAATAGAATGGAGAGACTGGGAAACTGGCTGCTTCTCCCTGTGCCCAGTGAGCACCAGCCAGTTCAATCATGTGAATGAGAGGAAAAAAAAAACGAGAAAATGGAACTATATAGAGATGGTTTGTAGAAATCCAGTTGTGTAATAGATGAAATTCAGTTCCGGTGTGTCCAACCTTGAAGGGCACAATGGAGAGGCAGAATGCCTAACTTTTGTTGTCACAGAAAGAGGTGTGTTTTCACTCACTCTCTGGAAGGGAATCACACGCACGGAAAAATAACATCTCGTCACCTCATCCTTCTCTCTCTTCCAGTTTAGGTGGACTGTCTTCTCAGGTAGTTAATTTGGAGAAAGAAATGAGTGTGTCCTAGACGCCTTTACGACTTATTGGGGAATATGTGTGGTTTATGTGCAGTTTGTCGGCTCAGTGAGCTTCCAAGCCAGGGTCTCCTCTGAGACAGTGGCTGGCAATGACCTGGTTCGGGGTATTAGATACCATCAGCAGGCTCATTGTGTTCATTATCTCAAGCCTAATTCTTCAATCAGATTTATAAGTAATCAGCCTGACATTTTGATCTTCAGTTTTCTCCATATCTCAGTTGGGGTCAGAGCAGGAGAAGAAGGTAATTTTATTTTCTGGCCCCTGCAAACCTCAAAAATAGGTAGGATAAAGTCTGGAGGATCAGTATGTTAAAATGTGTATGCTAGGATAATTTCATTAAAGATAATACGGAAATAGATTTCCTCACACCCCCTGGTGGGGAAGTCTCTGGCAAAATGTTTTAAGGAAGGTGAATAGCGAATATTTTTAAAGGGCTATTAGCTTATAAAAAGAAAGATATTCAGGTGCAGTTGCTTTTTCTGCTTGGATAGCACCAAGTCCACAGAACTAGTTTTAATGGCTGCTCCCTACAGAGCTGTGCTTAGGATGTCTCATCGCTCTATACTCCTTTTAGGTCCAGGTCAGCTGCTGCCTTACAAGATTGTTTTTTGTTATGTGCAAGTTGGGAGCAAGGCACATAACTACTTAATTTTTTATGTGACTTGGAACATTTGGCATTTCATTGGTATGTTTAGTGTTTTTATTTTCCCCCACTAAGGTGTGTGTGTGTGTGTGTGTGTGTGTGTGTGTGTGTGTGTGTGTGTGTGTGGTATGTATGTATGTGTTCTGAAGAGTTAGTATCTTTCTGAGCAGAACACAGTGCTTGACTCATGTTTTGGAGGCACATCTGCCATGTCTGTCAGCCTCCAGGGTACCATGGTAGGCTACCTACCCGTGTAGTATCAGGAAGCTCCCAGGTAGACTGTTAGCTGTTAATAATTTTGTATATTCTTATTCAAGTGTAGGTGTTATGCCCATTTTCTTAGCACATTCAACACCAAAGCACTTAGCATTTATTCATTGACTTTTGGTTGTTTGTTTGTTTGTGGGAGTTGCTTATTAACTCTGAATGTATTTTATGAAAATAGGACCCTCAATTAAAGTAAAGAACTACTAAAGTAATACTACCATGCTGTGAAAATTATTTAACCATTCGCCAAGACCAGCCAGTCTACATCATTATCTTTTATCTGAACTAGCAAGTCTTTGCAACTCTACTTTCAAAAGGCAGCCTGTGCCATACCAACTTGGACATTTCTGTCAGTACATAGTTTATGCCTGAACGTTTTCTTCCTTGTGTAAGTTACTGCATCTCACTGATCTCCCAACCATTTTTTTTCTCTTGTGTTCCATTCAAACTGCTGTCTAAAGATGGAGATGGGTCTTTTAAAGTGTCAATTGGATCACATCCGTGTTCTTCAACTTCCTCTTATCGGGATTTATCACATCCCTTACAACTCAGTGACCTGGCCTTTGGCTACCTCTGTGACCTTGTGTCCAGCATGCTCCCCTAGTCTCATTCTATCCTAGTTACATTGTTTCTGAAGCAAGTCAGGGTAATCCATATTTCATGGCCTTTGAACTTGCTCTTCCTTCTGCTTGGAGTAATCTTTAACAAGAGATGTTTACTGAGTTTCTGCTATGCACCAGGGACTTGAGCTTTCAACAAGACAAACTTCTATGCTCGGGAAACTTTCATGTACAGGAAAGACTCAGACAAAGAAAGAAAGTGTCTGCTGATGGTGAGCTAGGAGAACAGGGAACAATGAGTATCATGTGCGCTGTTTCAAGGAAACTATTCTGAGAAGACCTAACAAAGGAGCTCCCGAAGAAGCCTCTGGAAAAGGAAAGTTTTCATGACTTCATGAAGGGAACATATTCCAGGATTGTAGGGACTGCAAGTACTAAGGCATGGAGGCCTTAACACACGGGTTGGGGGTGGGGAGGAAGCAAGAGTAATGTGTCTACAGTGCAGGAAGGGAGGTACGGAAGGTTAAAGCACTGGTGCTGGTCCAGCCTATGAGAATGTTGTAGGACATTAATGACATCCGCGTTTAAGTTCACAAAGAAAACCCCTGGAGCTTGAGGACCGAGGTGGCATGTTCTGCCTTGTACCTATAGAGAATACGCCTGGCTCTTGCTTTGAAATAGACTCTACAGGAGAGAAGTTAGAAGCAGGAAAGTAAAGAGAATCTCAGTGGAACAGACTAGAGAGAGGATGGTGTGAAGTTATACACTCTTGGACCTGTTCAAAAGGACAACTAGACTGTTACAGGACTTGCTGATAGATTAATGTGGGTTTGAGAAGGAAGCATTTGTGGTGACTCTAAGCCGTTTCATCTTGAGTGACAGGAAAATCTGATATAGCCATTATTCCAGGGACAAACTTTATGGTATGTGAATCATACATACGATTTTTTTTTTTACTCACGGATCTTTCTGAGAGAGAAACTTAAATCAATACCGTATGAATGGCTTGTGTCCTTGGCATAACCTCCATAGCCTCAGTTGGGAAAACTCAAAGCCTGAGACTGGCCGACTGTTGAGAGACTGGAATAGCCCAGTGCACTGGAGTTCATCCATAAGGGTAGCGAGTGAATTTTATATGGCTTGTTTCCTGGAACTCTTACACATTGGGTTTTCCAGGTGGTCTCTCTGTATAAGCTAATTTCTGGTTTCACGCAGCATAACAGATGACAGAATCCAAGAGTGACTGACTCAAAAGAAGCTTAGGATGCATTTTCGTGATCTAATCTTATAAATTGCATAACATTTCCATGATAATCTTTTGATGAATGAATTAGTAACAGAATTCCATCTAGAGTCAAGTGAGAGAAGGCAGCCATACTATCACTTGCTGAGAGGCACGTCAAGTTCATGTGTAAGAAGAGCACGCAGAGTGGGGAATATTGAGGCAGTCGTCCTTGGAGTCTGTAATAGAAGGGAAGGCTGTAAGAGTAGCAGGGGTGTGTGAGGGGTGTGGGAAGGTAAGGATTCAGCTATGAAGATATTTCTTTTCTGACACCAGTTATATATTGTTATACTACAAACCTGGAGATGTCAGGCTCTAGTTGGACATGTGGGGTTTATCAAAAATAAATATATAGATGTATTTTTATATTTATAATTTAAGTGTGATGTCATATTTATGTAATATGCATATATTTTAAAATATATACTTTTATATATAATATAATAATTTTAATATATTTATAGTGCTATACCATATATTGTAATTAAGTATATACATTTTTTATTTAATGCTTAATTTACTTAATATTATATATAAGTATATAATGAAATACATAAGAACATAATATTTATTATATAATATATAAATTTACTCTATAATATATAAATATCTAATAAATAATGTTTATATATTTTGTAAAATATAAATATATTATATAAAATACACAAGATAGATATGAAATATTGTATAATATATTATATATTATAAAATAGAAAATATTGTAATATATTGTATAATATATAAAATATAAAATATATAAATATATAAAAGTTTTGGCCCTGGATGAGGCAGTGTGAGTTGAGATAGAGAAGGACATATCCAAAGAAGGAGCCCTGGAACACTTTGCTTATACCGAGGAAGAGGGAAGGAGCTAGTCAGGAAGAACAAAAAAGTTCTAGAAACCAGGAGAAGAAAGACCTTACTTTGGGAATAATATAATGGATATAATACCACTGAATGGAGTACAAAGGATTAATCTGGTGTTGTGAAGGTCGTTGGTGATCGTGATTAAATACTTCCTTCAGTGGTAGTATCAAAACCAGCTTTGTGTGGCTTCAAAAACAAATGGGAAGAAAAGAAAGCTTTCAGAATGAACCTGTATGAGATGATGTTTAGAAGATATCTTTATTTATTCATTTGTTTGTATATTTATTTTTGGTAGTATTTTATCTACTAGGACAAGGAAAAACAAATGTAAAACTGATTATAGTGGAGAGTTTTCCAGGAATAAAATCATTGAGCCATCAAAAGGAGAGGGTAGAGATAAGGAGATAAACAGGCAAAGTGTTTGCCGTGTGATCACATATGAAATATGTGAACTCACACACACCAAAACACCTGGTTGTCATGGCATGCGCTTGTAATCCTGGTGTTTGGAAGGAGAAAGCATGCCTATCCATGGGGCTTGCTGGCAAGCCAGTGTAGCCTAAGCATTGAGTTGCAGGCTCAAAACAAAGGGTAGCAGGTACTTGAGGAATATCATCTCTGACTGAACAAATAAATACCTGAACCCATACACATGAGCATGTAAACACACACACACACACACACACACACACACACACACACGCACACATACATACAAGCACACAAAACCATGTACTCACAAGCACATGTCTGCATATGCACATACACAAAGTCATATATTATTACGTTATAACATATATAGACCTGGTTGTTTGTCTTCCCTCACCCAAATTTGTAATCATGTGTCTATTACTCAAAAAACCTTCCCCAATTACTCCTGGGAAGGCTCCTAACCTCTTAGTCTGTGACCGGTCTTCCTGCCACTCCAGCATCATTACATATTTTTTTATTGTTTTTTTCTCATCGCATCAAAATGTGAGTAGAGTGACAGTAGGTGATTTTATCATTTGAGAAATGATCTATCCTCACACCAAGAACTTGGTGTACATAGAGTAAGCAGAGACTTTCCTCCCACAAATAAATAGGAGAGTGTGCATTGATGTGGGAATATTTCTCTCTTGCCGTAGCTCTTGTTATGCTTTGAATACAAAAATGTTCCTAAAAGGCCATGTGTAAAAGGTGTGACCTCCAGCCACTGGCACTATTTGGGGGTGGAGGCACCTTTAAGAGGTGGAGCCTAAAGGAGCTAGGTCATTACATTAGAAACGTTCCTTTTAGTGAGCTATTGGGACTCTGATTCCGTCCTGTCTCTTTGCTTCCTGGATCTACCTCTTCCTCCCTGCGCTGACTACCACACTGCTTTGACACATGCTCCAGGCGCTAGCACTGGGTGATCGTTGATTGAAGGCTCTGAAGCCCTGAGTCAAAAATAAGGCTTGGGGCTGGGGATTTAGCTCAGTGGTAGAGCGCTTACCTAGGAAGCGCAAGGCCCTGGGTTCGGTCCCCAGCTCCAAAAAAAAGAACCAAAAAAAAAAAAAAAAAATAAGGCTTCCCCCTTGTAGTTGCTTACTCTAGGTGTTTTTCCTTCACTTTTGATAGCTGACTAAGATAGCACATTTTAAATTGTTTTAGAAATTCAAGCACAACAAATGTAACTTTGAGTAACATTTTAGTCAAGATACCACCTTGAGAATTCTGGGAACTAGACAAGACTTGATGGGAAAATACTTGGGGGTAATGGTACACTGTGTATTACAACTTCATTGTTGGACATGATGATTTATGAAAATGGACCGTCACCTGACTTCCCAGGTTAAGCGCTGGTGTAAGTCAGCTGTGTGGGCTCTTGCTGGAGCTCCAAAAGGTAGTCTAGTTTTACTCAGGAAAGAGACCTGAAGACCAAGACATGACCGCTATCAACGAAAAAATATGACATTCTTATGGAATACCTCTCCATAGACTATCGCACTTTTTAGTAAATTGTGCATAATATGATGTTGCCACTTCATTGAGAGTATCTTGGAAACACGGAGCAAGGTCTGCAAAGCGCTGTTAAATCCTTCGATGAAAGGCACACAATCATTATCCACGGTAACCATGACAGATGAAAACATTTCCTCCACTTCCCTCCTATGATTTGTCGTGGCAGATAAGTTTGTCTCGTCTTATGAATCTATTGTTTTCTGTTTCTCCCCCTCTTGATTTAGAGTAAGAAAGTGATTTTACAGCAGGAAAAGCATTATTGCGTAGTTACACTCTATATCTTTTACTTGATGGGGATGCCAGGTTCAACTACTGACTTACAAAAAGCTGTATTATTTTTCATTATGTTATGATTTTGGCTTTCAGGGTTATGGAGAAATGCCTGATTAAAAGGAAGGCTGCAAGTTTAATTCCCAACATGCCCTTTGGCAGCTTTTTCATTTCACTTAGAGGTGGGAGCAGGTGGTGTCATTTAGAATTAAATACATCATGTCTCAGTTGGCAGGAGAGCAGCATTCGGTGGTGAGATATCCCTGCATTGAATCTCATTAATTGTTCGCCAATTTGTGGTAACTTTATTTATATTTGCATACTATTATACAACACAACACGCCATCATATATTTAGATTGTGCTTCGTATTAAGTCCGGCTATATAAAGTTAAAGCCCTTTGGTATAACACTCGAAAGGGCTGCTTTGTGAGTGCCAATCCATCTTGTACAGCAGCCCCCAGTCATTTTATTTCTTCCATTTTCCGGTGAAGTGATAGCAATTTCACAAAACCGTGGCCTAGCTTAAGCCCACACTATTTTTAGCATCTTTACTCTGTGAAGAGATAGAACAGATCCTATTTGAACTCTCATGTGTTTTCAGAGGCTTAATACTCCTGCAAATTATAGTGTTTTGCTAGCATTTAAATGTCTTTAAATGTCAAAGAGCAACTGAAAAAAAGATCCATCTGATGTTTTCTATAGAAAGATATATATTTAGATTCAAGCAATCATGTATTATATTTGACACCATTTATTAAAATAATTCTAAGAATTTGAGATTAAAGTTACTTTCCTTTAATGAAGCAATTTCATGGCATATTTGAGAAAATGAAAAGCTTTATTAGTTAAAAACACTTACTTAAAGTTAAAATAAGATATAGTGACTAGGTAAGTGTCCTTTTTGAATTCTTCTTTTTCGTTTATAAAGGACTTGCCTGCATCTATCAGAGTCCACATTTGAGTCTGGCCTATGGAAACTGAAAATTCAATACTAATCCATTTTCAGATGTGAATAAATGAATGCCAGGAACGTCATCATTTTATAAGAAAAGACATTGCTTTGGCTGACAGTTCTACAGGTTCAAGAGTCACTTCTAGTGGTTATGATCCTCCTGTTGGCAAAGTCCCTAGGAAGACAAGGACATCACATGACAATAGTTTTGGAGCATGTATCTGTGTGCTGTATGCATGTGTAGCTTTCTCTGGGTCTCCTGGTATATAGCCACCAGGATATAGTCATGCAGTTCCTTCTAAATCCCGTCTACTTGATTCAACACTAGTACCTTCCCAGATACCCTCCAAACAGAGCCTGATTGTTCATTCTCTTAATGACTAAAAATGGAGATTAAATTTCACATACTTTAATGAAGCTTTGAATCTGTGGGAAATACTTAAGCCACATCCAGACACAGGATACAGTGTAGGCAGCAGCCCTTCCTCTCTTAAGAAAGCTAATATCTCGTCAAAGCACTGAATTCAAACATGAGAGAGGAAAAACAAATATCAAAGTGTAGGGGAAAGATTATATGGAACAGAAAATAAATGTTATAAATTTGATTTCTTCAGAAGTTTTATTGTGGTATTTTTGAGTATTTTCTTTTTACTTGGAGTCAATAAATGGCTTAAAGCACATAAATATCCTATAGTACAAAAAGCTCTGTGTCTTACGTCTGTTGTATGGATAAATGCATCATGGATGTTGCAAGGTAGTGTCTTTAAGAAGACTTCTGAAATAGAAAATGGAAAAACGGTGATCCTTTCTTATACTCTTTCCTTAATTTGTAATCTTAAATAAGTCACTTTCTGACTAACTAATATTAAAATAATAGGCAATATGGAAAAATCTAATATGTTAGGGCTCATTTTTCATTTTCCAGGTTGATGGCCTAACCTCACTGTACAAGTTCACTGTGATTATTTGCAAGACCAGCTACATGGAGGCTCAATCACTACTAACAGAGTTGTAAATAGTTAACAAAACGTTTTATCATTAAAAGCAGTAGAACCTGAGTATTGTACCTCATGCCTGTAATCCCAGCCCTTGAGCAAGGAAAGCAGGAGGGCTGCTGTGACTTGAGGTCAGTCAGGGATGCTTACTGAATTCTTGGTTAACACAGAATACAGAGTGAGACCCTCTCAAAAAATACGAAAATCAATCAATTAATTAAAAATATATTGGTGCTATATACCTTCAAACTACTAATAAGGCAACTTGCCAAATTTCCATGTTTCTTTTCAAGTAGAACTGATTCTCATGACTCCTACAACCATTTACAATAATTTAAATATCAAATTTACATATATCTGCATCCTAAAGAATGTGTTATAAAATGAGTAGCAAATTACCTTATTTAAAAGTAATCTCTAATATGTTTTAGGAAACATTTTACAATTTTTAAGCATATATATATATGTAAAGATTTTTTTCTTACATCTTATTATTATTACTTTTTTAGCCTGAAACAAATGTGGTTTAAACACAAACTAGTTAGCAAAGCAAGTATACCTTCCAAGAGAGATTTTTGTGGTTTGCCTTCATAATCTATTGGGTAGTGTGTTGTGGAGTGTTAAGAAAAATTAATGAAAGAGATGAGTGGAATATTCATGAGGCGAGGTGCCCATTTTTTTCCACCCAAATCATGGTGGATCCAATCAGTCTTTTCAGCTATTTCTTTCTATGATCCTACTGAAAAGCCCATAAAGAAGAAGCCAAAAACCATAATGCAAAATACTGTAATAAACTGTAGTGGTTTTCTTCTTTTAATGTACAAGTGTGGCCATATGCCCTTGTACCCTAGTTTTTGCTATAGTGTAGCCTAAGGACAGCTTCAAGAGTTTTTAACCCCAAAAGTATATTCAGTCATGCACATAGCCACCAAGACACAGCTTTCCTTATAACTCAGTTTTTATGTACATGGTCTAAATTTTAAAAATACTGCTACTGATGCCCTTTAAATGTGTTCCTCAAAATCATGTGTTAGAAACTTAATTTCCTGGCTGAAGAAGTGGTTAAGAGCACATCCCGCTCTTGCAGAGGGCCTGAGTTCAATTCCCAGCACCCACTTTGGAGAGAATTCACAATCGCCTGTAACCTGTATCCTGAACATATGATGTTCTCCTCTGGCCTCGGTGTACACCTGCAGTCACATGCACTACAGATCCAGGCATACATACACAGACACGCATAAGTTTTAAAAATCTTTATAAAAAAGTAAGAGCTGGGTGGTGGTGGCTCATACCTTTAACCTCAGCACTTGAGAGGCAAAGGCAAGCAGATTTCTAAGTTCAAGGATAGCATGGTCTACAGATTGAGTTAGAGACAGACAGCACTCTACAGAGAAATCCTATCATGACAAACAAACAAAGAAATAAACAAGGTGGAGGAGGAAGGAGGACAAAGAGGAGAAAGAGGAAGAGGAGGAAGAGAAAGGAAGAGAAGGAGAAAGAAGAAGGACACAGAGATGGAGATGAAGGAGAAAGAAGAAAAAGGAGGCGGAGGAGAAGAAGAAAAGAAGAGGAAAAGAAAAGAATAGAAGTAAGGCAGGAAAAGAAACCACAGCAGCTTAATCCACAGTACAACTGTGTTGGAAGGGAGCACTGAAGAAAGTGAACTATGGGTTAGTGACAAAGACTGTACAGGAGGCACAAAGATGGAAATCTTTGAGAAAACCATCACCTTTAAATTGACACTTTTCAACAAAAGCCAAACGTCAATTCAAGGAGGGCATTCCACCTGCGTAGCAGCAAGCGATATTTGAGACCAATTAGTAGAGGATTACTATTCTCTTCAACATCCAGGGTGTGTCTGCTGAATCTGACATCTTGCCTGTTAGGTAGCATCAAAGAACCATCTCTCCAGAAGCAAACCCAGAGTTAGAGTTTGACCAAATGATCTGCTACAAGTATACTGGGTGCCTTCAACTGTCCCAAGAATTGTAGTAATTGTAATAAAGTGTAACCCCTAAAACGTTAAATAAGGTCTACTCCCAGTGGAGTGGAAATGGACGTGGCATCCTTTTGAGGTGATCAGACACTAAGGATCTTGTTCTATTGAACAAATTAATATTTTTATTGTAGGAATAGGCTCATTATCTTGAGATAATGGATTCACTGTAAAAAAGAAAAGTGAGTTTGATTCCTGTTCTTTACAGTAGGATGCCACACTAAGAAGGTCTTTGAGAGATATCAGCTCTCTGGGCTCTGTCCTACTAGTCTTGGTCAATATATGTGTGTTCATTACACATGTAGTCTGTGATATTGATATTCCATCATTGAAGGAACCAAGCCCGTGACCCTACTTAATGTGAAATTTACTTTTCGAAGTTATATCTGTAGTAAACTCAGCTGCTGCCATATTTGACAGTGCCACTCTAGAACACTAGTTCCCAGTGCCCGTGTACCGGACTTTAAGCACAGTATTTCAAAACCTGGATATTTAGCTCTATCCTTGACTAGTTACTTAAAGTCTCTGTGAGTGGGCCCAGCAATAAATACGTCTAGGAAAACTTTTCAAATGATTGTATCAAAGGTCACTGTAACTGGAGGGCTTGTAAAGGATTTTCTTATATTCTAGAACAATGATAAACTTTTAAAGAGTTTCAAACGAGGATAAAGGGTGATCAGATTTACATCTTTAAAAAGATTATTCTGCTGAAAGCCTGGGAAACAGATTCAAGAGAAATAAAGTAGATGTGAATGCTGGCAGACCTTTTAAGTGCCTTGGGCTGCAGCCCAGCTCAGAGAGGATGGCTTCATGCTACATAGAGGTGGAATCAAGAGTTATTTAGAGTATGAAGGGTTTTGATTGCAGATTGAATGTGGAGAGGAGAGAAAGGAAGTGCTGTTCAGTGTGAGGGAGGATAATGCCAGAGGAGGCGAAGATTAAATAATGTTCCAAATGTTGAACACGGGCAAGAAGCTTTCTCCTGCCATGAGTTTGAGGCCAAAGCATTCAGATACATGAAAAATCAACTAAGAATTTCCACTGGTGACAGAACCCATAGGTTTGGCTGTCAATGGTGTTACTCTTTTAGAGAAACTCTGAAGGAGCTCACGAATTGGACCACTGAGAGTGAATATGACTTTAATTTTTGTTTCTTAGATGCTAGGTCTCTCAAAGATAAGGCAAATTAGAGAGCAATTCTCTCATTGTTGGGTTTGTGACTCACTATGATCTTCTGAAGAAAATATTTGCATATGTCAGCAAAAGCTTACAGACTGAGTAGTGTTTCTGCACGTAAATAGTTGTAATGAACTTACTAAAATGCTAGGCCGATATCTCTTGTCTGCCGCAGGACTGTGGAGGAATAGGACTCAGCGTGACTCTGTGAGCTTGTGTGAGTGTACGAAGACACCCAAGTGATCAAAGAACTTGCTTCTCCCTGTTTGTACCCAGTTGTAACGTTTCTTAAACTTCTAATTTTCATCTTCCTGTTCAATTGAAAATACCACATCACATGGTCTCAACCCTCTTCTAAGTATTTGCTTTTTCTTATTTTACGGCACAGTAGTATAGTAAATGCTATGAAAAACTTTTCATCAAATGCTCTCTGTTCCTTGGAAGAGGAATGTCTATATACAGCAGTCATAATTCTTTTACAAATTTGTCCCATTTATCTTACTCTTAGATTTTCAGCGTGTAACCATTCACTGCCATTTACTGACATGAAATGTTCATATTGTAATAGAGAGGACATCTAACTGAGCTGCTGAGAAATGATTGCTGAAGTCGTGATTTAAGCACCGGCCCAGAGACTTCAGACAAGACAATTATTTTGCTGACCTTCTGCTTCTCCCTGTAATTGAGGGTGATAGTACGAGCATGACAAAGTTACTATAAAATTTAAGAGAGGTGTTGTTACTGGACTTTAATCTCTACCAGAAGGATACAGGGCTCTAAAATCATAAAACCTAGCTGATTAGCATGTTATATATTTTCCTGTTTGGTGTCTCCTGAGAGCAGAGTTTAAATGAGTTAGATTCAAAGGAAATCACAAAGAACCTTATCATAGACCCCTCCTGGATTTATTATTCCAGTTTCCAAACTCAGTATACTCAAGAGCTCTTATGTGGATCCCGTATCATATCAGGAAAAAAAATCACAAGTGTCCCTTATTTATTCTTCCTCTGTTATCTCAGCCTACACACTGAAATTTATTCAGTGAATTATTTTCTACAGCTTTAGATTTGGAGCCCTTGCGAAACCTGCATATTTAGATCTCTCCGTATCTTCCTGTAATTCTCTTTTCCCCACCTCTTCATTTGTTATTCCAAGGAGCAGAGGCTCTCCGTGCTTTAAAACTGCTGTCTATCCATTTCCTCTATTCAGGCCAAAATAGCATTTTATTCATAGCAGAAGATGCCATTAAACTCCAAGCAAAGCTTAGCCAAAAGACATTTGCTGTGAGCCAACATGTATGGTGATCCCAGGCTGAGCACACAGCATGTAGTGTGTATATATTAAGTGTTGGCCCAATCTTTGAGTTACTGTTGGTGTAAACATAACTATCACAGTTCCAGGCTCTGGTGTATGCAAGGCAAAAAAACAAACAAACAAACAAACAAAAAAAACAAACAAACCCAAAGAATTGGCGTCCAGTGACCTTATAGACCATCCAGAACGTTTTTTTTTAAGGCTTGAGAAGGACTAATGTGTTCATGTAGGTACCTTTCCTCCCCAGCCCACCACCAGTGAAGTAGCACTCTCACATTTAAGGATAGCCTATATTCTCAGAAAAGAGGCTATCAGCCCTGCTAGGATAAGGCCTCCTAAAGCTTTTATCATTGTATAGCAATGACTCATAGCTAGTTTGTCAACACTCTAGAACAGACTTAGGTTGTTTCAGTTTGACAGTCTTCCTGAGATTTTGACTGGCCCCTTATCTACTAGTTTTGTTGTTGTTGTTAGTTAGTTAGTTAGTTATAAGTGAAATGAATGTTTCAGAATCTTATGGCACACAAAACCAAGAGGTCAGGTTAAAAGAAAATGAAAAGATGCATTGAATCCCCACCCTGGCTGAAAGCCCATATCAAGCATGTGATCTACAGACTCAGCAACTGGCTGAATTAATCCTAAATTAATCTCATCCCTTACTCCCACTACCAGGTATGGAAAGATTTAAGGTAACAAGCTAGTTTCCTGTTTCATATTCAAGAGAAGACTTTGAGTTAACTGAATGAAGTGATCAGTCTCATCTACTAGAAAGGAAAATTGGGTTTCTGTTGCTTATTAATTTTTCAAAGAACCTTAAGGACTATATAACATATCACCTTAGGTACATAATTATAATGAAATTTTATATGTACTTTTTGTTATTAAAATAGGTTTAATTAGGTAGGCTGGCTTCCCTTATAATTATCTCTTTAAAATTTTATTTCTAGCACAGGCTATTGTTAATATTTTATGTGAATCTGTTTTATTTTGGATGAAGATTTTTTTTGACAATTCATAACATGTTGTCAGATAAGTTCCATTTATATCTTTCCTAAATTATATTTGAATGTAGGAAAATGAATATTTTAGTCCATTTTTGGAATGTATTCTGTGCCATTGTCTTGAATGAAATATTAACTATCTGTACTTTAGAAATAATATAAGGAATCCATATTGAATAGATATTTGATATTATTGGCAACCAACTAATTCTGATAGAAAAATTAATATTAAATAATTAGTCATTTTTGAAAACAGTACATTTACATGTTTAAAAGATAAACAGTACGTCTTATTCTACTTAAAACTATAGAAGTCTAAAACTATAGAATTTGTACTCAAAGTATATAGAATGAAGAACATTTTATTATGTTAAGATTTTTGTTCAACATGCTAAATATATAATATTCTACATTATTAAAGGACATACAAGAGCAGACTTCACTGTCCATTTAATAAATGGATGAGGTTTATAAGACGAGAAAAATAAATGACCATTGAAAGTGTATTTTTTGTCTTGGTTATATTAATGTCAAGCATGAAGTATAACATACATATGCAGTGGTCTGTTAGTTTTTATAAAATGCCTAGTAACTATGAGTAAGTTTTTCAGGATTAAAAAAGGCTACACTAATTTAAAACCTTCACTTCTATCAAGCAAGTTCCCCATTTCTCCAAGGATTCTACACATATCCCAGCCGTCCCTAATAAAAATGTATATTAACTCGTTATTCAGCCTGCACCACAAGAGAACCCAGTCTCTTGGAGCCTGTGCTCCAGGACACAGAGAATGCACATGAAGGAGGCAAGGGCCTCTGAGGGGCTGTGAGGAAACAGAATTAATGGAAGTACTGGTCTCCATCAGAGATGTGTGTGTACTTTAGAGGTGAGGTAACCAATTTTCATTTAAATACAGATTAGTTTGTAAGGTAATACTATTAGTTGTTTTTTGCTTGGTTGGGTGGGAGGTTAGTTGGATTTCGTTTGTTTGTTTGTTTGTTTTACTAACCCAATGCTTTCTCAGGAATTAACGCCTTACTTAGGACAAGCCAGGTCTGGCATCTGAGAGATCAGAGAAGGCAATGAGGAGAGGTTCTGTGATGGAGCAGGAGGATTGTATATATGAAGATCTCTGAAATTAATGGAGGGAGCAAAAAAGTAATGGTTTAAAAATTTGTCTCTGAATATACTCTTGCTTTTAATATGGAATTTACTCAAACGTTAGCAGATATGGAGACATTGGGAAGCTGTTCTTTCTAAGTAGTTCTTACCTGTTGCCAATGGTGAATTTTCCATCATTGTTACCACAGTGTAAACCTGATTGTTTGACTTTTTTTTAAACACAAAATGTCCTCCTCTAAGATAGAGAGAAATAATTTAGACTTGGCTTCTGATTCAATTAAAGAAATTGAATTGAACTCTTAATTTTCCGACTACCAATTTCCATCTACCTTGCTTTTGAAGAATTGGTGCAAGGCCCTCAAATTACAATTGGGAAAAGGAACAAAGAGACCTCACCCCTTCTTCCAAGAGTCCTTATGCAGGCAGCTACATTGATGATCCATGGGTTAAAGATAAGTTTGACAGTAGCCTAAATGATCCAAACCTAAAATTAACTACCTACTATAGTGAAGTAAAATTGGAGTATTGAGGAATATTTTGAGTTTATTAAGTCAAGGTCTTAAACATTTTAAGCACTTGCATTGAGAGAGACAAAGAGCAGTAGTACATGCCCTAAAATAGGCACAGGCTTCTAGAAAGAGACCTTCTGCAATTACTACTAGAAGATATGCTATTGACTAAGAAAGCAATCCTGACACTTTGGATCAGAGTAGGGTACTCTATGGTATCCAAACCCCTGAAAGGTGCTGATACATCTCCTAAACGGGTTTTTGTTCTTTGGGGGAAGTGGAACGTATTAGAAAAACTATCTGGCTATTTCTGGAATTAATGATATGGCTATGTCATGGACTGTTTTGTGCCAGATGCTACTTAGGGTTTAAGAACTAGCTACTACCTTTGACTCATCACCATAAACACACCCATGCTTCCTTTCAAACCATGTCCTTCTAGGTGGCTGAACCTATGCTGTTTCATCTAAGAACAATCTACACTGACCCGGAGTTTCTTTCCCTCTACCATAGTGTGTTTTGTGTCATTATTTGTATCTTTGAGGTAGAGAGGAAGTTTAGAATCACTTGCATCAAAAAGTAACTTTTGGTTTCATTTACTTAGAAAACAGTGTATGGATTAAGCACATCAGTGATTAACTCTGATTCACCAATAATGTATCAGAGTTGAATTAAGGAAGTAAATAAAAGCACTTCTACTTGGAAGTTCAAGACCAGATTTGAATTCTCTTCTTCAAGCTCCCCGCCTGTTATATGAGCCTGAATTTGTGCTGACCTGAGGGCTGTCTTGTGGCTCTCTCCCTCTGTCTGTATGTCTGTTTATGTCTGTCTCTGTATTTGTCTATCCCTAATAAAGCACTTTGTTTTGTCTCCATTAAATAGCACAGAAAGTGTCACATGGTGTGGAATAAAGGAGACTACAAATTTTTAAGAGTTTTGCAAAGGGTTAAATCACGGACTTCAGTTGTCTCCAACTGACCCAAATAACAAACAGTACATCACTGTTTAATCAACCAGCTTCCAAATGTGTGTTTAACATTCATGATGTATATTCATTTTAAACAATTGCTTTGAACCTCCATATCTGCTGCTTTCAGCAAATGATACACTATACATGCTGTTATCTGGGTCAAGTGCAGTAAAGGATATATAACTTAAGATTGCAGGTATGCATTAGTTTAGTTTTTGTTCAATTCCTTCACCTATTTGGTTATGTTTTCCTGTAATTTTTTAAGGGATTTTTTTTTGTGTTTCCTCTTTAAGGGCTTTTACCTGTTTACCTGTGTTGTCCTGTATTTCTTTAAGGGAGTTATTTACGTCCTTCTTAAAGTCCTCTAACATCATCATGAGTTGTGATTTTAAACCAAAATCTTGCTTTTCCGGTGTGTTGGGGTGTCCAGGGCTTGCTGTGGTGTGGGAACTGGGTTCTGATGATGCCAAGTGGCGTTGGTTACTGTTGCTTAGGTTCTTGCCCTTGCCTCTGGCCATCTGCTTATCTTTGGTGTTAGCTGGTCTTGCTGTCTCTGACAGTGGCTTGACCCTCCTGTAAGCCTGTGTGTCAGCACTCCTGGAGACCGGCTTTCTCCCAGCAGGATGTGGGTACTGAGAGCTGTGGCACAGGGTCAGCTCCGGGTGCAGGCCTAGTTTAGGTTTTAGAAGCTGATTTAATGGGAAGTCCGAGTCTAGGAAGGTTGATTGTTACATTGTTCTCTTAAAAGTCGGCTAAACAAAAGGACCAAGTAAACGGGAAGCAGTCTTTTAAGTGACCTGAAAGTGTGTTCCTAGCTCTGGCTATGAAGTCCAGCAAAAGAGAGAGCATCTTAGAATATAAGAGCTATTTCTATAATTTTAGTCACCGCACAACAGTGATAAGAATATCCAGTAGGAGTTGTCCCTTTGTTAGTTTTCTAACAATGATGCAAATTAGGCAATATGAAATGAGTGTTGTGGGTAGCACATGTGAGGGCTGACAGGTCCTGACTTGTGGATGAGGATTGATCGATTTTCAGAGATTGATCTGAGTGGTTGTTAAAAGGATCCATTATTGTATGATTGCATGTTAAATTTCATAAATTTACAAATAAAGCATAGTAAAATTATGTCTTAAACATTTAGGACACCTCCTTAACTATTTTACTGTACATCACCATTTTACAGGGTAGACTTTAATGGTTCAGGGTAGGGTGTCTTCTCCCAAGTCCACAATCAGTGATTTCATATTGTGGTTTGAGATTGTCCACGGTAGAAGGACTGATTACCCCAAAATGCAGACACTGCAAATTAGCACACTTCCACTCTGCCAGAGCCGCTGGCCAGACATCTACTTATAGCTAAGTTTGTTAGGAGATTGTTTGATGCCCCCACAGTGTATTTCCCAGCATATCTCAAATGATGTTTCTTATATGCCTAGCTTCTATACCTCACTGGATGAATTGTACTATCTTTGGGCCTATCCATGGCCCTCTCGGGTTCTTTTACAGAGTGGTTGTTTTATATGTGAAGATTTCAGGACCAGTGTCCTAGTTCATTATAAAATATGAAAGAAATAAACACTTTTTCTTTGCTGCTGTATTTTCACATTGAAAAACAAAGATGAACACTTATAATATTAATGCCAAAGCAACCAGAATGAAACCTTTCTCTGATTTAGGAAAAAAGTGAACAGTGATTTTTTTTAAAAAAAATTTATGCTAAGAAGCCATCCTTATTCTCATATCCCTGCACACTTCTAATATGTGCCAAAAAATTCTAATAGATGATTCTAAGGCAATATTCTAAATTGCATGATGGCTTCTATTTCCTATGTCTTCTTTAAAGCACCGTTTTCTGTAAGATTCGTATTATTTACTCCCACACATAAAAACACCCTCCAATTTCCAACTCTGCTTTTCTTATTAAATAGAATTATTTAAGTATCTTAAAGCTCCTAGTTTACATTAGATTTCCCCATTGAGAAACGTTAAGATGTCAAGTTATTCTAAACTTCTCTATTTTCCCTCCTTGGGTGGCTCTAGAAGTCATCATATTCCCAAGTCTCCCCCAATCCCTAGTTCTGCCTTCAAAACTGCCAAGAAACCTTGAGGATGGGAATTCACTTCTGCCCTTCAGTTAGAAATGCTACCTATCCTTTCACAGATGGGCAGACCAATAACTGGGAAAAAAAGTCAATGTCTTTCACTAGGAAACCTTTCAACATCTTAAAATTAAAATAATTTGTTAGCTTTTAACTAAGACAGCACACGCCACTGTCAAGTCATATGGAGTCTTTTTTGACAGTGCACTTGGTTTTGAGACTATTTTCTCTTGTAACTGTCAGATTGTAAGTTTTAATACAGTGAACCTGCAGCCATACTATAATAAATCCTCAAAATAACACATATTATAGCAAAATAATGCAAAACGACACTTCTGCCAAACATATTTATAGAATGGAGTTTATATAACACATCTCATCCTAGAAGCAGTTTGTTGTGTAGCTCTGCAGCTCTCTCAGCAGTATTTCTTAATATTATTTAGGTAGAAAATGTTCATATTAAATTAATAGGCCTAAGAAACATCAATCTGTGGGGGTCTTGTTGGAGCAGTAAATTTAAAAAGTAGTTTCTAGGGATGTTAGTGCACCCGAGTTATCCCAAATAACTGAATTTTACTTGATAATATTATTACAGACTATTTTTTCTATAGTGAAAAGGGTTCCAATATTGTGGTTCAGAGGAGTTCGACTGACATATTTAGCTGTGTGTCTTCATATGTGCTTGAGCAAGAAATTGTTAGGCGCATCTATAAGTGCACGGGGATGCAAGGTCCAACCTAAGCACTCCATAGCCCTAAGTGGCATACTGATGAGAGAACAGCCATGGGAGACGTTTCTAGCAATCTCAGATGACACTTTGACCTCACCACTTTTATGCTTTCTGCCCTAAATTTGTCAGAAAGTGAAAGTCAAACCCATCACCTCACATCACCAAGCATAGTCCTGGGAAGTTACAAAGGTAAAGGTAAAGAAACACACAACCAGTGAGTTGACACACACAGTGAAAAACCTGAAGTCTTTGTAGCATGGCGCTATTTATACCTTGCCAGTTATGGTGAGAAATACGAAGGAATAAATACCTTGTTTTTTCATCTTAAGGGGAAAAAAGAGAATGTTCCACTGAGAAGGTAATCCTTGAGCCGAATTTGATAGTTGTCAAGTTTCCTTGAGAAATATCAAAAGCTTCCAGAAATAGAGGTCTCTCTCCCTATCCTATAATTTCCCACTCCTAGCTCATAATAATCTGTCATGAATGCCTTACCAGCAATTACAGTAGTAATGTAGGGGCAGAACCCAGAGAGATCCTTCCAGACCTACCGGATTCTTAGGCTGTTGGGCAGCTGGGTTCCTGTTCATGGGAGGCAGACAGATGTGTATTATCTCCCGGCAAACCTATCCCTCTTAAAAACTATCCATTTTACCAAGAGAAAAGTCCTTTTGACTTAAGCTAGTTAACTGAACTCATGTCTGATGATACTTTTAATTATTACCTTTTGGTGAAATTATAATTAATCATATCTCCCTTCCCCTTACCTTCAAATCATTCCATGTACCCCTCCCTGCCATCCTTCAAATGCAGGGCCTCTGCTTTTCATAGATAGATAGATAGATAGATAGATAGATAGATAGATAGATAGATAGATAGATAGATAGATAGATAGATATTCCTAAATACATAAATACAACTGTTCAGTCTTATAATGTTGTGTGTGTGTGTGTGTGTGTGTATTTTTTCTGGGCTAATGATTTGATATTGGATAACCAACTGATGTCTTATTCCCCAAGGAGTATTATATCTTGAAGGATATGACATGATCATATATAAAATATTAATTCCAGACTGATCGTTGGTGCTGGCTATTGAAACAGGCTTTTCTGAGCTGAAGGGGCTTGCAACCCCATAAGAACAACAATGCTTCCAGGGACTAAATCACTACCCAAAGATCGACCCAGGGCTCCAACTGCATATGTAGCAGAGAATAGCCTTGTTTGGGCACCTGTGGAAGGGGAAGACCTTGGTCCTGCCAAGGTTAGACCCCCAGTGCAGGGGAATGTTGGGGGGGTGGGCAGAAAGGGGAGTGGATGGGGGAAACACCTGTATGGGGGAGGGGGAGGGGATGGGGACTTATCGACAGGAAACTGGGAAAGGGAATAACATTTGAAATGTAAATAAAGAAATATATCTAATAAAAAATAAAATTTAAAAAAAAAAGAAAGAAAAGAAAGGAAAAGAAACAGGCTTTTCCACATGTGCCCCAGTTCCCAAAATAATGACTGTGAGACTGAATTATTTATGAATAAATGCCTAGGCCATAAGCTTGGGCTTGTTCCCCGACTAGTTCATAACTTAATTTATTCTATTCTGTGAGTGCAAAATGACTGGTTACCTCTCCTCTGTTTCATGTGTCTGTCTGCTCTGAGTTCCGGGTAAATCCCGTCTTATGCCTGACTCTATCCTAGAGTTCTTCTCTCGCTACCACAACTTCTACCTCCTACTTTCTGCCTCAGCTAATAGGCCTTCAGTTTTTTATTGACAGGTGATGCTTCCACACAGCGCACAAGAGATCAAGAGATTCTCCTTACAGGCTTCAGTTGGAGAGTTGGGCTACTCATACCTGCGGTACCCGTTTTAAACATGCACGGGGCACAGATTTAAGATAACTTACCCAGAGATGTCACCACGTATTATGCAGTGTTTCATGTCAAGGCAGTGATTGTTATTGGCTTGACAGTAGTGCTGTGGCTGTTTTGAGCCTTCTTCCTTCTTTACTAAATAAGTTATATTTCCCTGGGTATTTTTGTTGTCTGTGTCTCCTTGGTTTTTTTTTTTCCCTCTAACCCCAGGGTTTTGTTCCTTACAATGTATACCCATCAGCTCTGTTCACCATCAACATCTTCTGGAGAGCCCTGAGAGCCAGCCTCTGTGGAGGCATAGCTTTAAGTCTGCATTCACTCACTCTGCATTTAGTACTTTCTATTCCAAGAAGAGAAACAGAAGGGAAAACAAAGCATTGTATTTTTACTCGTCAGAACTTTCAATTAGGAAAGAACATCATTTGAGCAAGCATTGAACAATATTTTATATAATAGTTCCTTTAAGAATGGCCTTGAACTAAAATCCCATACCTGTGTTTAAAGCTCATAACATTTAAAGCTTAGTGACTCTTTAAACAAAACTGGTTTTGGTAACTGGGACTTTGCCCAGTATTTGGTCCCACAGTCCTTCTCCTTGTACAATGTGTTTCCTATTATGTGCACTAGTGGGTTTTAGTCCTGGTGAAATGTGGAGCACAAGGCAATATTTTCTTATGGTACACATAACACTCTCCAGCTTGCAGCTTGCAATCCTCACAATATGCTGTCAGGTGCAAACAACCTCAAGCAATAACAGTTTAAAAATAAATAAATAAATAAAAAAGCTAAAGCAGAAGTAGTAGTCCAGATTCTGAAGGCACAGAAGAAAATGCACCTGTTGCCAGCATGACCCTCCTAAGTATCAACTTACATAGGTGTTTTGGTATCATTTGGGACAATGTCATATTTTGAAGATTCAAAGAAGAATTCTGTAAAAATTTTTAAAAAAATAAAAACCAGAAAGGGTAGGGTAAGTACTGCGGGATGCTTGGCCTGCCCCATTCCTGTCTTCATGGATAATACCCTTTGTCATGACTCATCTAGCAGGGCCATGTTTCTAGGCCTGTTCTAAAGGAGGAGAGATCAGATCAGGTGGTATTGTGATGCTCAGAGTGGCTTTACTATTCTTGTCTTACTTTGTTTATATCTCTTAAGGAACCCCTTAAGGAAGGTTGACCTTATAGCTTTGAGTTGCAAAGCAATGTCAGGCCAGAGGTCCAAATTTCATCTGTGTCTGGTACTTAGGGCCTGATGCCATTTCCTGTTGGGGCACTCAACATCAGGCTATGATGCCGCTATGGGGTGGTTTCAAGTGAGAGAGCTCTAAGGAATCCTTGGTACCGATATTTTGAAAACCTGAATTTCTCTAGGTGTTTTGCAACCATATCTGGGGTAAATTTAATGGTTTTTCCATAAAGTAGTTGTAATATTATATTCACGGACAGTTGTGGATACTTTTTTTCAGTACATAGTCCTTAAAACACTGAAAGATTCAACATTTCTTTTGTTTGTACAGTTGAACACACTTGGTTCTCTAGCACACATCCGTTAAACTACTCATACCACTTTTTCTGCTGACAGTCTCTTATGAAACCTTGCCCCAAGATGACCAGAAACCTTTTTAGGCTTTGTTAAATGGAAACTATATATTGCCTTGGGAATATATCAATCAATATACATCTAGATCTATCTGTTCTTACTTTTTTGAAGTTAAATGTAAGTAGCTTTAAGAAACTCTCTCTATTTAAGAGCTGTGTACATTTGAAAGGACAAAGGAAAGAATGTGATGTACTCAGCCTGTAGGTTTAGTTGTGGTGTTTGCTGCATGCCTGTGAGGATCTTAACTATGGTGTTAGAACCTAGGACATAGAGCCTGGTGCCTCGATGAGGGGTATTAACCAAGTTGAGCTTGCGATTCCCCTCCTACTCAGGGGCTCTGAAGTTCTGGCAGTGAATGGAGAAGACTCACTTGGTCTGACCATGCTGTACTCTAGGAGGTCTGAGCAGTACACAGAAACTACAGTAGGTGAGCCTTCACCAAAGACAAGAAGGCTGGAAGGGAGAAGCCACCTCACACCCTACCCACCTAGTGATTTTTCATTTGTTAGGAGTAGCAATCTTCTCGAGATGGGATTTGCCCACACCTAGAATCACACCCACTGTAGGTGCTCCAGCAGAGCTGGCCGTGGTCATGTGGGGATGGAGCAGGGTCTGTGGATTAGAACAGCGTTCTTGATGCCACTATAGCTCCATGATGACTGGCTGAGTTAGAGAAGTTATTCTCGATGGTTCAACACATAAACACTGAATCTTTAAACCAGACACTAAAGCAAAGCCTTAAGGACAAGTAGGCTATTGTTACAGGATTTTTGCTGGTGAGACATAAAGAAATATTTGTTTACCTCAGATATGGAAAGCATCAACCAAGCAAAGAAAAGATTCTATGAATCTAGCTAACTGGACCAGTGGGTTTATTGGACTTATGAGAACATCAAAGGCTACATCATTCAGAAGTCTCTAGGACCCTTAGGAGAACTGCAACACCTAAGGAGCATACCTAGATGACTAAAACAATGTCACCTAACAGTCCACTGAGAAAACTGTTGACAGGCACAGTACTAGGCTGTGTCAAAAGTACATCCTGGAGAATCTCATCTGGCTGAGGCAAACCTTTACTAAGAGTCTCACATTGAATTTTTTCTCCCTCATATATAAACTTAAGAGAGTAAAAGTGAGGCCCCATGAGGAAGGTATGCAGGTTCTCAATAATATTAACCTATGAAACCACTACCCCTTTGTACTAATATGCCAGATCTCCTGTAGATCAATTGGAGATGATCACAGTTATATCGATTCATGACAGATGACAACAATGGTCCTAGCCAACCAAGAGGATAACTATTCTAGAGCAGCTGTGTGTTATTGTACTGTAGCATCCTCCCACACTTATAGGACTTAATACCTATAGACAGTGTCCAAACCGATGAAGTTAAATGGGACAGGGCAGAACTCCTAGTTATAGACACATGTGTCTGAATGCAGAGGGATACCTTGGGACCACTGGCAAGTTTTTGTTCATCACCAACACCTTGGTGATCCAGAGCTACCTTGGCACTTGTCTCTCCCTTGGCACTTACCTGAGAGAAATGTGACATCTTGAGAAGGGTTTTGTATGCTGACAATGTCCTGATGTTAAAAATTAGAGCCCATAGATATCCACTCCCTCCAACACCCCTCACCCCAACACACACACAGTTTACAGAAAGATGATGAATGAGAGGTCTCCTGTGTTTACTGCTTTTCTTGGCTGCTTGAACCTTGGTCCATGGCGCCTGAAGCTGAGGTGGGCTAAAGTCTCATGTGGTAACCAGCTTTACTGAAAGCATCAGGCAATTTATACTTTGAGGGTTAAGAAGAATCATGTTATTAAAGTGCTTAATCACAAAGACAAGTCACACATGGCGAAAACATGCTTTTCCATAGAAGCATGTAAACAGCTGAAGTAAACTCATTCCTACACCTAGGAAGAGCAAGAAAACAAGGACAATACTGTGTTTTGAAGAAACTAAGGTCACCAGATTTTTCTCTTGTTTCCTTGGAGTTTTCTCACAAGCATTCCAAATTCCTCTCACAGGACTCCATTCTTGGACTGCGTTCTGATACTCCTGATACAAGAGAGCAAGTCTGGGCTAGCTGTTAAGAACATAGTTTTTGCAAGCAGTCACTGAATCCAGGGCCTCGATGTTAAGATGGCTTTCTATGTCTTACATGCTTCCTGTGTAAAATGGTGGTGACAGAAGCAGCTGCCTCACAGGACCATATGGTTGTGATTGGTGTGATGTGTGAAGCCATTTGGATAACGCCTGGCTAATAGTACCTGCCCTAGTCTTCTTGTTGGTTTTTGTTGTTTGTTGTTGTTGTTGTTGTTGTTGTTGTTGTTTTTAATAAGTCCTTTAGACTACATTTATTCTTATGTTTTTGTAGTGTTGAATAAATACCTAATAATTCCCTAAGTGAGGAGGAAATATTTGTAGTTCATGACACAGCCGATAGGTACTTTTATTATGCATGTTTTCTGATGCAAAAGGCAAAAAGCAAAAACAAACACTACTGAGACAAGTAACTTTCCCAAGATCACACAACTGAGAGAAGTAGAGCTAGGAATCCCAGTCTTGTTAGACTAAATCTTCATTTTCTTTCACCACCCTTCAAAGGCCTAAACTTCTTGATGGGGAGCATTACCTCATGGGAGAAAACCTAGATGCCTCCCTCCCTCGCCCTTCTTCCTTAGGGCTGGACCGAAGTATGCTAAGTTCTTGGAGAGCCTCCTTCTGGCTGGCAGTCCAGCACATCAGTTTTAACATAACCGTATCTTTACCTTTATCTTCTGAAAATTCTACAAATATCACAAAATAGCATCTTATCTTCTCTGGAGAAATGTTGATTCCTTACTAACATCCCTAAAGATTTTCTTCCCCATCTTTTTCTCACAGTCTTCTTCCCCTTCTCACTACCAGCATATGTGTCTTCTTCCTGGGATGGTGACTAGTAAATTCTGAGCTTTCCAGAGATACCCTCTGGGGTATAAGACCCCAGGGAGTAAGTGCCCTCTGCATCTTTAATGGGACAAAGAGGCCCTGTGCAAACCATAGTAATGTTAATTGTACAGTGATTTCACCAGATGGCTATTCTTTCTGCCATAAAGCAACATGTGCTTGAAAGGGACCCAGAGCTTTCTTAGAATGCCTTTCAAAGGCTCAGTTATCCCAGAAATGCTATTATCCACCCAATAACCTGGTGTATTCAGGGAGACTCCTTTCATGGAACAGTTCCTTTTGTCTGTCTGTATGCCCCTAGTGTAATAATTACCCACTAAAATACTAATACAACGTTCAATGCCTTCCTGTGATGCAGAGATGCTCAAAGAGAATATTTGCCATATTGTATGTATAAAAATAACTCCAGAAGCATCTACTGCCACAAAAACACATCAAAAGGATTTTGACAAGGACAAGACAGTGCACGAAATAGAGAGATGTTGAACTTTTATGAGGCAGTTCAACTAGGAGTTGGGGTGGCACTTCGTTTTTTAATTTTGATGTATTCAGAAAAGCACATGAAATAAAATACATTTCAATATCTTCTAATTATAAACAAAGGCTAATTTCTCTTAAACCTTTTAATATATTCACAGAAGTGTTTGTACATTTGCTAATGAGTGCTATTGTATTGAGGGGCACATTGCACATGAAGGATTGTGTCTATGCAGGAATGACCCTGCATAAATGCAGATGGCTTCATATTAGCTACAAAGGAATTAAAGATGAGATTCACTGCCCCCTGAGTGTTTCACAGGAAATAGCTAGCTATTGCTTTACTTAAGTGCCAGAGATTTTATAGTACCATTAGGTCTATCTTGTAGATTTCCTTAAGAAACGATTCAGTTCTGTGTGTCCCTTTGGGAGCAGGAAAACACTAACTGTATGCTATACTCTCTCTCTCTCTCTCTCTCTCTCTCTCTCTCTCTCTCTCTCTCTCTGTGTGTGTGTGTGTGTGTGTGTGTGTGTAAGTGGGTCTTTGAATGAGTGTATAGAGACTGGAGACTCTACAGAGATTTTTAGCTATTTGAACAAGAACACAATTACAGAACCAAACAGTTCAGCCAGCCTATCTGCTGTGTTCTTTGTCCACAGCATGCTAGATGACCAGTTGGAACAGGGGAGTTTCTTTGTCCTGGATTTGTTTTCCATCAAGAGCCTGTCAGTAGAAAGTGCTTTGCGTGGAGGCCAGACTCTACTTCCTCACTGGTTCTTCCGCATCGCCTACCCTTACTTTGCTTTCAGCTTTCTCTTCTCCTCACTCACAACTACATTTTGATTTTTCATCTTTGTACACAATTGCTCTTCCATTCATCTCAGTTAAATTTTGACCAGAAATTGCATGGAAAAATGACACCCATGGACAGTTTATAATTCTCACTTGAGCCAATACTTTTAACCTTGCCTTTCATCAAATATTTTTATGAGAGATGTTCACCCCTGTTCAAAATTGATTAGTTTACATTTCAGTCTCTCTCTTTGCTTTTCTATATTATTCAGTGAAACTATAGGAGTCGGGGGGTGACTAAAAGACAAACAGTAGGCAAATGAAGGAGGTGTCAAGGGTAAACCATCAACTGGACATCTATTCCCTTAGGAAGGCAGATGCTCTTTGGTGGTGGGAAAGGGCAACATGTATATCCTTTGACAAGAAGTCAATGTTCTTATGCTTGATGAACACAGATTAACATAAAGACGTGTGCCCAGTTGATAGTTGGAGAGTCAGGACATGGAATGGTAGATGCATCCAGAAATAATCAGATACTAGACAGCCGGTTAAAGAGAATAGCAAGCAAAGGGCCTACCATCAAGAGAACAATTGAGAAAATTGGAGGAAATGAATGACAGGATATACACACCCTAGAAATGTGGTACCCATTGGATAATGCACTCAGATGGGAATAGAAAGATAGAGCTGCATATAAAATTATGCCATCAGGAAGACACCAGATCAGCACTGTGGCTGATTATGAATAAACTTTTAATTTATTCATATCCCCCTGTCTTCCTGAAATCCTCATTCGATTTCTAGTCTTTTGAACTTAATTGATTTTAATCAATATTTACTTTAACCAATAATTGAATTTAACCAATAAAGACAAAAAAGTATACACTCATTTAGGAGGTACCGTGTGGTATTTCTATGCATGCATACAGTCTGTAATTTTTAAGGCATGAAAACATGTCTCCTCCTCCAATGTTTATCTTTGTGTGTGTGTGTGTGTGTGTGTGTGTGTGTGTGTGTGTGTGTGTGTGAACATTTACATGTCTTCTTCAGCTTTTATAAAACTATAGTGTAGTTTTGGTGACTACAAGTGCCTGACTGTGCAGTCAAACACCGGAGTTCAGTTCCTATCAAACTGTAGGGAAAAGTTGATCAACCTTTCCCTATCCCTTTTGTCTGGGTCTCTTTACACACTACCCGCTGAGTGTAGGAATGGGGCTGTTGGACATCAAATGTTTTTTTTAAGACATTTTGAGAAACGTCCACACTGCTTTGTATAATGGCCACATGAACTTACTTTCCCAGCTACAATCTATGAAGGTTTCCTTTTCTTAATGACCTCACATGTGCAACAATGTGTAACAAGCCAAGCATGTGATATCTTCTGTCTTTCCTTTAGCCTTGCTTCCTGGAGTGAGGTTGTCTCATGGCTTTGCTTTGGTGTTAAGCAAGTTTTACAGGCCCATTCACCTTTTTATATCTTCTATTGAGGAACACTTATTTGGGATGACTATATATGTTCATCTTTCCATTTTACTTCTTCAGTACTGGGGACCGGACTTGGGGTCTTCCAGATGTTCTCTACCATTGACTATATCCCCAATCCTCTATTTGAATTTGTTTTTTCATTTTGGAAATAAGATCTTCCTTAGTTGCCCAGGAAGGCCTTGAACTTCACACCTTCCTGATTCCCTGCTGAGTAACTAGGGATAAAGGCCTACACCATCAGACTGAGGTGTAGGCCTTCTACTAACAATAAATAACAAAAAATAACACCCCCTTCTACTAACAATAAAATCTTGTTGGCAGGGACTCTGCATCTTTGTCATAGTTCCAGCATCTGGATTATTAACACATAATAGGGAATCAACTAAGTTTCCTTCAAGCACTGGTAGGAAAATAAGCACAGACTAATTTGATCAGATGACTCTAAGTCTGTGCTAGGAGCTTTATGCTGTTGATTTTACAGAGTTGGGTCATTTCCAGGAATCTGTACTTTCGAAAAGTCATCCTGGCTGTAGAATGAAGCTGGCTCTACAAGCGTGGGGGCTAAGAGATAATTGAGGGTGTCCGACCTTCCCTGCAGTCCAAATGCTAACCTGCACTAGGGAAACAGCTGAGGAGAGGGCATTGGTAATTGGATGATGCAGGGAGAGAGAGAGGGAGAGAGAGAGGGAGAGAGAGAGAGAGAGAGAGAGAGAGAGAGAGAGCGCAAGCACATGGTACTTGACTATGTGGATGATTAATTGATGGAGAAGAGCATTAGATGATGCCTGGTTATTTTTCCTATATAACTGAGTGAAGAGAAGGATGTGCAAGATCTCGATTGGCAAATCATCTGTGATCGATGATAAAGGACCTAGTCTAAACAGATAAGCTGTGTGTAGGGAGAGTGGAGAAAAATGAGACCAGAAGAGGCATAGCACTAAAATCCTAGGGTAGAGAGATAAAAATCATTGTGTTTTATAAAACTGGACCAGCTTAATCTGACACCAAGATTAAAAGAATTAACAAATTACTGTTTAGAATATAATGTTTTTTATCTGTTTTCTTTCTGTTTCCCTTTGCTTCTATTAACACTGGGTGTGTCTTCGTTTGGTTTCTGTTGCTGTGAAAAAGAAAGGCCATGACCAAAAGCAATTTGGGGAGGAAAGGGTTTATTGACTTACTGTCCTGATCACCAGTCCCTCACATTTCCCTGAAGGGAAATCAGGCCAGGATCTGGAGGCAGGAACTGGTACCAAGACCACAAAGGAGTGCTGCTTATTAGCTTGATCCCTGTGGCTATCTTAGCTTACTTTTATTATAGAATGCAGGATCACCTGCCCAGGGGTAGCACAACCCCCTGTAAGCTAGGCCCTTTCACATCAATCATTAGTCAAAATAATACCTACCGGCAGACTTGCCTGCAGAACGTCTGCTAGAAGCATGTTTTCAATCAGGGTTCTTCTTCCCAAATACCTCTAACACACCCAGCAAAGACATTACGTCTGTAGTAAGAATGTTTATGTTTAAGCGATTCTATCGTACTGACAAGCAACACAAAATATCTCTTCATAGAGTAAATAAGTGTATCTGGCAACTTAAAGGGTTAGTTTTGTGTCTTGCAAAATAAATTTTACAAGGAAAACAGAAAATATTTGTATCATTGTAATGACTTTTAAGGCTTTGAGTTACCATTAACAAAGTTATTTTAAAGACCAACCACATAAGCAGGACCTCATTTTTTCCCATCCCCATAGACAGGATCCTGTGGCCCAATTAAGCATGAAAATTGCCAAAAGTTTCATCAAAAGTTCCAGAAACCCAAACACCAGGTCATAACCCCTGAATTCACATTGCCTGAAGTTTTCGCTTCCAACTGCTCTAAGCTCATGAAGACCTCTAATTAGTGGTGAGCCTGTCTTCTTGATAGAGAGACTGCAAAGCTAGACATTAAGTATATTCTTTTGAAGAAATGAAAAGTTAAGATGGTAAGTTCAGTTTTCTAAAGGAAACCTGGTTCAGTGGGATTTGAAACGATAAATTAATGTGGTTCCATATTCTGCCCCTATTCTCACTGTAAAAATCTCCTATTCCCAATAAGAGATAAAAAACCATTCTTCCTAGGTCACATGCATTTATATTGTTTTTCCAATTTTTAACAAGAGAAAGCCCTTTCAGGTTAGACTCAAATACAAGTTTGTTAAGAGGCAAAAATGTGGGAGGCAGCCTTTGCTCAGGCTGTGTTTCATCGTTGAAGCTATCTAAATGATGTCTCCCATGTGATTCAGAAATGTGTAATTCATATGTAGTTAACTCTGTGACCAAAGTCATAACAAATTCTGTTGTTAAGTCATTAAGACCAAGAATCATATGACAAATAAATCGCATGAGTTATGGACTTTTTTCTGTAACATGTTATGTGTGGTCCTGAAACCCCAGATCTACCTAACCACACTGTAAAAATAACTGAGTTCATATGGGAAAAGAGCTTCAGGCACTCAAACCCATACAGCCTTGTAAACGGAAGTCTAACCAAAGCAGCAACAATCAAATAACTAAAAAAAAGCCTAGTAAAATTCCCGATCCAATTTTTAAAAAGCCAACTTTCTATTAGATCTGTAGCAAATGTAGTACAGAAGGAAAGTCAGAGGTAGCTTAATGACAAGAAGGAGGAGGATTTGAAGCTGCTCACTTATATCAGGCGATAACCACAACGTAAAAGAGGCCACTGGAGAGTGACATTGCTCTCTTTTCCTGACTGAAGGCGTGGACAGAAAAAATGACTGGCCACCGTGGACCGTACTGTGATTACACAGTTTTAGAGGTATCATTGTATACGGTATGCAGCTACTATTTGTTTCTGGGGAAATGTTTGTAAGTGCCAAATGATATGGCATGGGTTTTTCTAGCATCATCCTCCCAATTACTAACTGTAGGTCAATTCATATAAAGCCACATGGTAGCAAGAGGCCTTAGTGCACATAACTACTCACTATAATTTAAATTTGGTTAAGCTCTAGGAGATATGGTGTGCATGCGAATATCAGGGAGATAGATGCCTGTGGACCCTTCGACTGATTTATTTTGAATTTGGTAGTATAGGTCTCTACGTTTTGTTCCTCCTTTGCCTGCCCCCTCTATATAATTTTGATGTGAAACATCATCTTTATTAAATTGGTCCTCAGTAGTGGTGAATTGGTTAATCCGCTTTGGCTCCCAGTGGATCACATGCATGCATGTCGCACCCTCCCAAGAGCTCTGGATTCACAAATGAAAAGCACACACATGCCAGGTAATTTTGATATGCCTTGACTAACTCAATGGCTGGGCACTTCTAAACCTTCCAGACTAGCACATACTTCCCTCTTGTACTCCTGGATTTACAGTTTCTAAGTCTATGTTTTATCTTTGCTACCCCAGACACAATCTGGGGAATGGCCCCTAGGACAGAGGGCCTTTAAATCTGTCCTTGCTGCACCATCATGGTTTTCTCTTCTTCCTTTCTCCTTGGTTCCTTGCCTGCACAATCTAAAAGTTCCACCTCAGTCTCCCTGCCCAGTCATTGGCTGGATGGCAATTTTTTTATTAAAAATTGAAGCCAGCTGGGTGCAGGGACCCTCAGCATCTGGAAGCTTTGCTTTTGGGAGCCAAATTAAGACAAAGTGTTAGAACTAATCCCCAATGGACTTCCTCTTACACAATTTGATATGTCCAATAAGGCTGTAATTTACAGTATGATTTCCCTGATAATTCTTGTTCTGATTTCCACTTCTTGTCAATGAATAACACTCCCTTTGTATACAACTGCCTGACTTGGGAGTGTGGGCTCTTCTCCTTGTAAACTTGGTAAATTGTTTTGCTTCAGCAAGCCTGTTGCTTGTTCATAAGGCAAGCGTGATGCTGTCAGATGCTCTTAAATTATGAAGGTTAGAGAAGATGGAGAAGTAATGACCACTGGAAATGACTTACAGCATGCTTCATGATGATTTTCTTCACAGCCAACCACCCTCATGGTGCAAATCCAGAAGGCCTTTTCTTACAGAAAGCCCCTTTCTCCCTAGAAAATTTAATCCTAGCCAAACTTGTACTCAAATCTCTTCCTAAAAGAACAGATTAGCTCTACAAAAACTGCCAGATGAGTCCCAGTTCATCCCCAAATGATGGATCCTCTAGGCATTTCTTTATAGTGAGTTAGAGTTAGTAGGATACAAACTCTGGACTTAACTGATCAATTCTACAGTTAGTTGTTTTGAGATCAGTTAAAAGCAGCCCGAAATGAATCATTGAGAATCTCTTCTTTATTTCTAAAACTCTGTTATACTGAGCCAGATATCTCCTTTTATCAAACAATCATCATAGACTTTACCTTTACCTCATGATCTTTTTTCCTGTTGGTATAGAGGATGAAACCCTTATGCTTACTCTGTAAACACTACTGAACTATGTTCCTAACTCTTTACCTAGTAGTCACAACTTGACTATAATTTTTTACTGTGTTACATGTATATTTATTGAAGAACATTTTATATTTATCACTAAAGGTGAAAACCTCCTTTCTTTCCCTTTTCTCTGTCTTCTTTTCATATAACTTTTCATATAAGTTTTGGTTTGGTTTTTGGTTTTTGGTTTTATTTCTTTGAGACAGAGTTTCTTTGCGTAGCTCCCTGTATACAGAAGCTAACTCTGTAGACCAAGCTGGCTTCAAACGCACAAAGATCTGCCTGCCTCTGCCTCTTGAGTGCTGGGATCAGAGCTGTGCACCACCACTGCCTGGCATCTTTTGTTTTCTTATTAGTAGCCACTCTGTTTAGAGTATGATGAAATCTTTATGTAATTTTAAACGTTCTACCTACTGGCTAGTTTTCATAGTACCTGATAGTACTATGAAGGTGACTAGAGGGGAAAGGTCATGAATAGTCTTACCAAGCTGTGAATTCTGTAAGATACAGCGATGACCAGAATGCCAAGGTATGTCCCTTGGCACAGTAGAGACAAAAAAAATTCATTTTCTGGTTGGAGTTAAGGTCCATCCACTTCATAGAAGGAAACTCATGCCCAACACACTAAATCTGTCTAAGATCCCATGGTTGTGGAGTTCTTAGGTTCCAGTGATGAACCTGCTACATTATGTTTCTAAGTGGATTCAGAGGAGGAGGCAGGATGATGGTAAGTGACAGAGTTTAGGGAGAACCAGACTAAAACTGTCTTCTCTACATGAAAGGACCATAATATTTGCGAATTCATAGTAACTATAGTTGCCTGCAGAAACCTGCATAGATCAAGTGTCAATATCACAGTGTAGAGCTGAGAGAAGCTTATCAGCTCCTGAATGAGGTCCTGTTGCCTCTTGATGGCTTCTGAAGGAGGGAACCAATTTTCTTTAAGGACAGGACCCATGGTAGGTCAGCCATCCCCCAGCAGATGGTCTCATACTCATGGTTATATAGACAACATAAACTGGATTCAGTTGTCTATCAAGAAGAAAGAGGGAGGGAAGGGGGAAAGAAGGAAGGAAAGGAAGGAAGGAAGGGAGAGAGAGAGAAAGGAAGAAAGAAAGGAAGAAAGAAAGAAAGAAAGAAAGAAAGAGAGAGAGAGAGAGAGAAAGAAAGAAGAAAGAGTGAGAGGCAGAGAGAGATAGAGAGACAGAGAAAGACAGTGTTGGAATGGTAGGTAGCTCTGGGAGGCATTAAGTGGATGAATGGTGTTTATATATGATAAAAGTACATTATTATATAAATAACATCCTAAAAGTTAATAGGATGTTAAGAAAGACTGGAAAGGAAAAATATGAATAATATTGGACAAGATAATACTTGAAATCAAAGCAGTGTAAAATTCTCAATAATTTAGATTAGGAGAAAATGATGCTGTCAATACTACATGATGAAAATATGTTGGGGAATATTTAACCTATTTAACATTTTATTTTTCTCCAAACTTACTAAGAATAGAAGGAGGGTTCTAAGGTTTAAAAATATTTATATTTATAAATATTTCTTTTAAAATTGAGGAGTTATACAAGGATATTTTATTTTACCACATTGATTCATCATCTAGCAATAGGCATTTTAGTCAAGGAAAATAACTGAAAGAACATTGAAAATGAAGAAAGTTTAAAAATGCATATTTTTAAAATATAACTGAAGTACATGCATGCAAATGTAAAATGCACACTTAAACTGTTACAAAATGCAGTTTAACTATCAAAGAAGTCTTCAAATCTGAACTAGACCCATGCTTTTACATAAATTTAATAATTTTCAGCATTGTCAGAATCCTGTGGTTAAAATAGAAAATACAGACAGATTTTATTTCATGATTTCTCAATCAAGTATAGAAGGGGCAATAATAATAATGATAATGATAATAACAATAACAAATATTTAAAACTATTTGTGAAGATTTATTCTGATCTGTCTGTGAGAATAATTAGAGGTTGGGCTAAGTCATTAATAGAGAAGGTAAAGGTGGTTCTAAAATTATTCTCTGTGCTTAAACATCATCTTAATAAAGATTTGGGGTCATGATTTGATTAATCTAGAATAAACTACACACTATGTTTCATAATTTTTAGCTGGCATTTAAATTTTTTTCCAGTTTTATCTTATTTGTGATTTTAGCTATTGCTGCTACCTACTGACAGCATTCCCTAACTGAACACTGTGACATACACAGACTTTATAATTCTAAACACAAATTCCAAATATAAAAGTTAAAGATGATAAATATTGTTGTAAAAATAAATATCGATCAATTTTTGGCCCATAAACTTATCATGTTTTATCTTTCCTCGAACGTGCATTGAGAAGCATGATAATTCCTTTCTCCATCACCAATATTTCCCTACATTAATTCTGGAAAATTTGTAAGTGCAATAGCAATCCTGTTTGCTTCTCTGGTTAAGTATGTCTGTAGCTTCCCTTATATTTAGTTTCCCATGATAATTCCCATGATCAAATACCTGTTCTCATCATCAACTTTAGCTACCTGAATCACTCTAAACAGAATATTTTATGTAAGGAAATAGATGTTTCCCCTTTGTTCTGCTGAGTTTTGTATAGTAGTTATTCTCTTCAGATATATAAAATATTATATATGATAATGTTCCACTATATTTTACTTATCATGACTTTCAGACTGCTTTACCAAAATCAACAGAATTTTTTCATTTTCCAGATAAAAACTTGAGGTTTAGTGTTAGAGCCCAAGCTGCAAAATGGTGCTGTTTTCCATAGCTCACTTTTTTGTTGTTTTGGATCAATACATAAAACCCCAAAGAAATTTAGTAGTTGTTAATATTTTTAATGATATCTTGGTTGGCTAGCAGCCTAGAAGCAAAAACAGAGTTCATTCTGAGCTTGATGGATTCATGAGGAGTGCCTTTAAGAGTAATGATGTTACATTTAGATCCTAGCATTTTCTCCCTAGTTAAGTGAGGGAAACAAAGATAAAGTAGATGCCCCCAACCTCTCTTTGAGGTCCTAAGTGTCTTTCATTGACATATTCATGTCTTCTACACTTGACTTTGCTATTATTGTATTTATGAGCTGCTTTGTTAGTATTCATTTCAAAATATATATTTGTTGATATGGCAAGTACCCAGAAAAAAATTGATGCAAATTATGTAGAGATGAAATTAATTGTACAAAAACTTCCAGTACCAATTTACATGCTAAAGTATGATGGATGTCCTGATGTAGAAAATATTTTGTATAATTATAATACCTCATTTATGTATTTTGATGTACAAACCCAAATAGGCAGTAGGAGCATTTGGGAGAAGCATCACATTATATTTACAATTGCAATTCACTTATTAGTTAAGTATGTATCAGTTATGTATCATTTGCTGTAATAAGACACTATGACCAAGGCAACTTAGAAAAGACTTTATTTGGGGCTTTAGTTGCAGAGGGTTAGAGTCCATGGTGGCAGAACAAAAGCATGGAAGCAAGAATACCTGAGAACTTCAAGTAGAAGGAAGCAAGCACAAAGGCAATGCCCAGAGCTTTCAAAGTTCATTAGCAGTGACATACCCATACCTCCTCCCACAAGACCAAACCTCTGAATTCTTCCCAAACATGTCCACCTACTGGGCAATAAGTATTCAAACATATGGATCTATGGGGCCATTCTCATTCAAACCACCACAAGGCTCTTATATTCTCATACTGTCATTAATGAATTAAAACAAATCTGAAAATGAGAAACCATCTTCAATCAACTGTTAATATGAAGTAAGAGTATATGTATTTATGTAATACTATAAGACGTGATCTGATGAAGAAGGGGTTGGGAATTAGATGACCTCTTGATCTTCTCTAAGTGGTTGCAGCACATGTTGTAAGTGGGTTAGGGTGGGACCAGAGCCTTCTCATGTGCAGAGAGTGATTCTCAGATGCTTGGAAAGTGATTTCAGTGTTTCCAAGTATGGATACAGTTCTGCTTTCCTGCTTGAAATTCCAATTCACAAGTGATTATTGTTACGTTCACTACCTGGAAACAAGGCTTTACTACTTCACTCCAGGCTCCTCTGACTCCAAAGCTCTGAAAAACCTCATTCAACTGCACTCCGCTTTTTCAGAAGATGTAATAACTTTGAAAAGTGCTGGGCTGAAGTTTACTTTCCTGCTCTCTATAAAGAAAGGATTACTAACCCATTAACCAAATTAATAGTGCAGACAAGATTGGGAGAACAAATGGCACTAAACTTCCTTCGGTACTTTGGAGGCACCCATATACCTAAAGGCTATCTAAACTTGAAAGACACAATATTTTCAAAGTACTGTTGCAGCAAGATCTCTTTCCAGCAAAAAAGAAAGAAAGAAAGAAAGTTTAAAATGGCGTACTTCTCTGATTCACTACCAATTTGTTTTCTGTCCAGATAGTTAATCCATACATTTGGCTGAATTTGGCAGGAAAATCATGAAATTTTAGGAGATTTTGTCTGTATTAACAATGATGCTAGGATAGAAGTGAGAGGACCAATTTCAGATGCTCTTCAGGTGGAACCTTGGTGCACAGCATCTCTCTGGTACAGCCTGTTAGTAAAGATGGGAATATGTACTCTATCTTGTCTATAACGTTCAAAGCCTAAAATTTAGCCCATTGAATCATGTGAACACCACCATATCTACCAAAGAACTATGTTTACATAGAGTGGGTCTCAATGAGTGTTGAGTAAGTACATACATGACTGTATGTCCATATACACTGGAAATCATGGCATCAGAAGAGACCTCTTTTCAGCTCTAATGAATAAAAAATGCTTTTTAAAAAAATCTCTTTAGGGAACTAAAATGAAGGACTTATTTTCACCCCTAAACTCCGATAATGATTTCCTTAATGTCTTAGGCTTGCTTTGTCACTCTACTTGACTCAGTTCTCCTTCCCTGTTCTCAGTAACCTCGTGAGGTTGCTGATTTCTTTTTCTCATGATGTTATCCCAAGGAAGGAAAGAAAGTCTCCGTGGGTTTCAGCGTTTTCCTCCTCCTCCTTCCCTGAGCTGTGATCACACACTGAAAGCTCCATCCTGTGCTGATGTTTGAGAATCTGTTACCATGGAGCTATTCCCCAGCTCAAAGGATGGTTTTATTACATACAGTGTTACAGGAAAAGAGAATGGTTAAAATTAAACTTAAAAACCCTTGATTAATAATAGAAAATGAGAAAAAATGTTTTCAAATCGAACATGGGGTTGAGTGCAATAAATTGTTATGGTTACCCTTGTTCTCCAAGGAGCTCCTTTTATTTTATGTTTTCTGTTTGGGGGGAATTGTAGTGCATATAAAAGACTCTGTTGTCTGCTAGCTTCTGGGCATATGTCCAAAATACAAGTGGACATTAACTCAATTCAGCAGATAAGATTTCCTTAGGGACTTCTGGAAGACTTTACTAGTCCATTTCTATGGCCTGCCTATGACCTGTGCGTGTCCTCTCAGACAAAGGTACTTAAAGAAAAATTAATAAGATTTGGTGTGTACGTATGTGGAAGTTAAGAAAGATTTAAAAACAATGAAGGATGAACAGAATTTTGAGGTACCAGGGACTTTGGCAATGAAGGTAACCTTCTTGCTTCAAGGCACATCTGGAAGAAGCTGATGCTGAGGAAGGATAATAAACTACGATGAAGGCCTGCATCACACACAAAATGCTTCTTTTTAGACAGGGATGAGCCCGCTTTGAAGGCTAACTTCTTGATTTCTTACCTGGAGTGCGTGATCAGGCTTTATAGTTTCTGAAGATGCCTAGTTTTAGAAAAATATCAATTTTTCAATTGTACCACAGTTTACTTTGTATATCTTAGAGCAATTTGAAGTGTATAAATGATCTAGAAAAGTATGCTTACCAAAAAAAAAAAAACCCTTATTTCTATGTATAAAAACTCTAAAAAGTTATTTAATTACCATTTAAAAGTAATAAAAATTCAGAAACACATTAAGGGGCAAATATAATGAGTAGCAAGTAAACATTTTAAATGTCTTAAATAGCTGTTGTTATTTATGGGGTTCCCTCAGTCTTTGGGAGGTAAAGAATCACAACAACTAGGAAAGAATTCAAAGCCTTCTCTGCTTGTAGGGCCTCTGCCCGGATAGGAACACAGAAGGTACCTGGCATTAGGTGACAGCCCAGGGTCCAGGCAGTTCTGTTGGCGATATTTAGCTTTGGCTCTAACAGAAGTGTGGAGATCTGTTGCACATACCTGACAATTGTACATAACAACACGGTGTGAGAAAGAGAGAAATGAGGATGTTGTGGCTTTTGTTGGTATGGCCCAGCAGTTGAGACTTTGGGATTCCAATTAACAGCTGGGTGTTTGTTTAAGCTCTTCATGCCTCAGGTTTCTCATCTGTGAAATTGGATCCATAATCATATTTACCTCGTCAGATAGCCCTAAGGATTAAATTAGACCATATATGTAAATTAGGTTAGGCATTTGTACACAGTAAGTTCTCAACTTCTAATAACCACCTGATACGTATGATTACTGCTGGAATAATTTACCATCTCCTCAAGGTACTTAATTGATACATATCTGTGTTAGTTCTTTGGCTTTCTGGAACCTTCTGGTAGACTACATTAAGGTATGCACATCACTAAGAATCCTCTAGCTTTTCATTCTTGTTTCATTATAGTCGGTCTCTGTGGAACTGTGTCTAATTCTACCCCAGTGCTCTGTAAAAGCTTCAGTCTCCTGGTTGTTGGGTATTTATATGAAATGTACAAAGAGGAAGAACTATTTTTTTAAATCTTTTCTTTATAACCATCTTTTCCTCAAGGAGTCCTCATTTCTATTAAGCAACCCATTGTTTCTCTGGTAGAGCACTCATCCTCAACTCTCCTAGAGGCCACTTTACTTTCTTATGTAGGATTTCACAGTGTTAGATGGTTGCAGATTCCAAATATTTAAAATTTGATTGGACAAATGCTTTACTAGCTTTCAGGCCCCCCTGCCCTGCATGTGGCAAGAAATGATCTTAATTCTCCAATTTTCCTGCAAATAACTCACTGCAGTATTTGCTTGGTTCTTCCCGACCCAGTGGCCATATTAATGAACATTACAAATGCAGTTTGAATTTTAAGTGTGGCCTTTGTAGCTTGTTGGGGCCCTGTGTTCCTGTCCAGCCTGCATGCTCCTAGTGATGGCCTATTATGGTTAGCATATCTGCTATTCTTCACTTGCATGAAGTGGGCATTAGTCAAAGCTGGGACTTTAACAGCTGGGAAGTCAACAGCTTTTGAACTGTTCCAGGTATTGACGTAGTAGTACAAGAAGTTTTCTAGCTTACTGCAGAACATATAAAGCACAGACAAAGCACAGAGGAAAACAAACACTCCTTTTCTCCCTTTCACTATGGCCTGGTGCTTTCTCAATATTTCATTTCTTCCTAGTAGCTGCCCTCCTGAGGATCAGACAACAGGACTCTTCCTTGGTATGTAGAAAGCTATGAGAAGGAGATGAGAGACTCTCTTGGTTCTGTTGTTTACATGGCATTCATTATCTGAACATTCACATTTCTTACCTACACGAGTAACTGATAATGGGAAAAGAGCCCGCAAAGCCCTTCACAGTCCAAAACATCTCCATTTATTGCCAAATTGTTATAGTTTCTAATAGACATGTGGAATCCAGATTATCTTTATGGGGGGCTTCCAATTTAAAGTTAATGTGAAGGGTGGCCCAACATTAGATGTGAGCCACTTCTCAGAGGCAGATGTTGATTTAAAAAAAAAAAAAGCTAATAGAGAATGATTCTATCTTGGGCCTACTCACGGGGAATAAGACAGATTTCTCAAGGTGACACAAAGGCAAACGTGTTCTCAACCCACGGCTGACATAGAGATAATAATTAGAAAAATCCAACTGTTTTCTTTTTGATGACAAAGCACAGATGTCTCCACTTGATTTCATATTAAATGGAAGGTTTAACTGCCATTGCTGGAGAAAAGGAAATACTCGTTCTTTTCTCTTGGAAAATGCTCAAGAAGATTGTCTGATAAAAAGCTTAACAGAAAATTCAAAGACAGGGCCTCACAGCAGGGAAAAAGAAAAGCTGGGCTAGGCCCAGTGAATCTGATTGTCAGAAACTACTCACCTCTGCCAGGAAGTACAATCCCTAAAATTCACTTAGTGGAAGCCCAACTCACTTATGGCCATTCTTATATTAGAGCCTAAAAGCTGTGATCTCATTGATGTCAAGATTCTCCTAGAGCTCAGGGTTGGGCCAGAGCATTTGTAAGCTTTCATGTTTCCTTCCCAAGGAGACATGGAAGCCACGGATTCTGTATGTGTAGCATGCGTATGTAGAACAGCTATGTATTCTGTTTCATGTTAAAACTGCATAGAAAAAAAAAACCATTTCATTTACCCAAACAGTGCTTGAAATTATAAAGTAGTCAGAAACGCTAAGTGTGTAGAACACATGCCTCCATCCCCACACATAGTTATAGTCCCGGTACCTAGTAACCCCATTCCTTTCCCATATATCATGACATCTTATTTGACAAACCCCAACTAGGAAATTTATATTTAAATTTGGCAAACATTTAGCTCATATCTACTCTGTACATGTCACCGAGGAGGATAGATAAGGTGCTCACAATCTGTGGAGGAGGCAGAAAAGCAAACATCATCACAAGGTAGTGTGTTCTGTGCCTTAGCTCAGGCATCTTCAAGCAGAGGGCATTCCCAGAGGAACCCAGGGATATATCCAAGTGGCAGTGACATTTGAACTGTCTCTAAGGATGAGGACTATTCACTCAACCATGGCATGTACAGTTCTTATGGAAACATTGGCAATTACAATACTAAACATATTATTTATACGAAAGTTTCCTTACCAATGAAATTTAATTATACAGAAGGTTTAGACATTTGAAGGTTTAGAAGATAGGCTGTGGATTGCTCGCCGCATGGCCAATGCTAGAGAGACATCTGGTCTACAAGACCTTTTCATATCAAGAAGATGCAGTGCCTGGGAAAGTTTACTTGATATGTACTGCTGCAGTACATCATAGAGGGGAAAACATTTGTTTTCCAGGTCCTGTGATGGCCATGAAGTGGCCAATTTCATAATCACAGACAAAGTCTTAAAAGAGGTCTTGTGCTTTGTTTAGGGTTTTGGAGAGTCAGTGACAAAATGGATAATTGATCTTCAAGATCGTGATGAGATTTGAATACCCTAACTATTCACAGTGTATTAGGAGGTTTTCTTGTAGGAAGACTGAAAGTCGATACTGATTGATTATTATTTACTGAGCAGCTCAGTGCCCCATGCCCTGGGAACTCTGCTTGCTGATAGCAAAGGCTGGCGCTCTATTGCTTAAGAGAGCCCATTGGCCTAGAAGGACAGAAAACTTGCAGTTCCTACCCTGTCTCCTCCCTCATCAATACTGTTTCTCTCTTTAAAAACTTTTCAAACAGCGTGATGACATGCTGGGAGGTTTTATTACATCTTAAAAGGGAACCTCTGCTCTCTTCTTATGCCTTTAGCAGTTTGTTATAATGTCTTGATAAATTCCTTCAAAAGAAAAAAGTTGAGTATGCTCACTCTCTGCTTTGTCTCTCCTAGTCTCTCACTTCCACTTCAGCCAGGCTTTCCTGCAGCTCCCTCCACAGACATGGCCTCTGTCAAGATTGTCAGGAACCAGCAAGTGATCCTTTCCTCTTTATTCTCTTAGTAGACAGCTTCATTGACTTGATAGATCCATCTTTCCTTTCCCACTTGAACATCTTCTCTCTTAACCCAAGCGACAGTGTGTCTTCTTTATTTTTCTCCCTCTGTGTCTATGTAGATATTTAACAAAGCCAGTAGTGTCTGAAACTGAGCCCATTGGTCTCATTCTTTCATATTGTCCCAAACACAGGGATGGAAACTCCATATGTCCAGTCTTATCTCAGAAAACTTTGCTTCAGTTTGTCATTGTCTGCCAGAGTACAGGAATGCAATCATCTTGGTTGTACCATCACCATCTATCTGAAAGCTTTTACTGTCGCCACTACTGCTTCCACAGTGCAGATTATGTCTCAAGCACTTATTGTCTGGCACATGCACTCCACATATATAGATACATAAAAAATATATGAATAAACTATCCCTGGGGAGAGGAGGAGAAAAGACTACAAGAAGGTATCAACTCCTCTGGTAGCATACATTATCAACATGACAAGCTCTAATCGTAGCGTTACATCTCTGGGCTTCTCTGGCAGGGTTTCTAGATTACATTAATTGAGATGAGAAGACACATCCTAGCTACCTGACTGAATAAAAAGGGAAAAGCAGTCTGAGTGTCAGAAACTTTTACTCTCTGCTTCCTGACTATGGACACAGTAAGTCTCAAGCTTTTGTCACCAGCACTCTCCTCTTGTACTGTTTATCTATGAGCCAAAATGGCCTTTCTTTTCTTTAATTGCTTTTGTCAAATTTGTTTCCCCAAACAACAAGGCAAGTAACTCATGCAGCTTCCTACTGACTTACCTTGCTTCCATTTCTACATTCTTGGCCATTCCTTTCTTGGCTAAGTGCAATCTAGTATGTCCCACTAGGAAGCACGATTTTTTAAAAATGCTCAGTATTTTAGACTATCTGTCTTAACAATTTTTTCTATAAAAGGCAGTGATCAAAACAAGGCCTTAAATTTAAATTAAGAATTGGCATGTAGAATAAAGATTTGAGCATGAATATAATTTTAAAGTTTCCCAAGGATTAATTCCCTGATAGGAACTTAGATAATGCACTTCAGAGATGACCAGCATAGAATCATGCTTTCCCAGAGTTCAGTATTTGGATTGCTGCCCTCCTGACTATGCAAGTTCTATAGGATATTACACAGCCATGACTTCAGAATATATGAAATAAGTGTGGCATAAACATTCTGGCTACCCTATATCTTCTATCTTGCTTTCAAAATAAATATAATATCCAGGTGCTTAGTACATATCATTACTTGAAAAACTCACAGAGATCTAGAGCTTACTCAAATGCATCCAAGTCTACCTCCTTCCTACTCTAAACATGAGCTATTTCTCCTTTGTCTGTAGGGACAGTGTCTTCATCCCCTGTGATCCACAACTGAAGCCCTGGAGCCACATTGTTTTTCTTCCTTCCTCAATGAGCATACAGTATGGCTAATTTTTCCCATATCTGTCCCTCCTTTTCTATCTATGCAATTGTCACTCTGACTCACATGCCTATTTTCAGTCTCAGTATTAACAGGGGTCCCTACATGGTCTTCTTGACTTTCATAGGGCTGTCATATCTGTCATCCACACTGGCACTAATACAGTTTTTGCACATGTATATTTTACCCTATTTCTCTGTGTAAAGTTTGTTCAATGGGCCCTCTTGACTTAAAACATAAAACCTTATATCCTTTCCATGTCTTATAAATTTTCCAAAGTAGTACTTTCCCTCAGGTCCAATCAGTTTTGTTCAGTAATACCAAACTAGTAGTATTTGTTCAAGCACATGTTTTACATAGTCCTTCATACCTCTCTGTTTAACACTTAACATGGTTTCTCCTATAGGGGATTTTTTCCCCAGATGTATCAACAAAGTAAAGTTGCTCATATAAGATTCAATTCATTATGTCTGTTACCACCACAGTGTGTGACAACTCCCTTGTTTCTTCATGTACAACATGCCAATGATCTGATTAGGAGTCCTTCCCATTAGTAGAGTCTAAGCTTCTTTGGAGAAAAGACATTTTTATCTCTCTTTTTTCCTAGAACAGTGTCCAGCAAACAAAAGATAATCAGTAAACATACAATAAGCAAATTTATCTAACATGGTTATGACTCTCATATAATATACATTTCTGGGTATCAATTTAACCTATAACTTTAGAATCTTACAAGCAAGATTTTTTATGTGTATGGATACTTTGCCTACATACATATGCACATGCATCATATGTGTATATAATATATATAAATATAATTATATATATACACACATATATATATGTATACACACACACACACACACACACACACACACACACACACACACACACACACACACCAAGGCCTTTTGCAAGAGCAACAAGTACTCTTTATTTTAGTCTCTGAACATTTATTGTTCTTCATAGTCTAGAAAATAATAAAGTATTCTTGTCTAGAAAGTATGTTTTATTTTTTCTGATTGTAAAAAGGTTATTTTAAGATTTAAAGGTAGTAGTTTGAAGTTTCTTTTAAAACCTTACAAAGAAAACTCTATCTGTATGAATCAGTGGTTCTCAACCTTCCTAATGCTGAGACCCTCTAATACATTTCTTCATGTTGTTATGACCCCAACCATAAAATTATTTCATTACTACTTCATATCTGTGCTTTTGCTACTGTTACAAATCATAATATAAACATTTTTGGAAACAGAGTTTTGACAAAGGGTCATGCCTCATAGGCTGAGAACTGGCGGTAGAAATGAGTGCACACCAATATGAAAGTTTAAACATAACAAATGCTTCAAGAGCTTTCTTAACAATTCAATTTATTTAGTCTAAACTGAGAAACAAATATTCTTAAAAGTCAACATTTTAATGGATAGTTTATTTTGAAGATATTACTGGTATCTATATCGCTGAGTTGTCTCATTATACTTCAAATAATAATAAACACATGCAGTTTAGTATGATCACTGTTAGTATATATTATCAGAACCTGATGGTCAGATTAAAAATTGGCAACATTATTTGAAAGAGTAGAATGTACACCATGTAGCCTGGTTTTCTGAGGGGCACATTAAAAGGATGGTGTTCTTGTTGGAGGAAAATATAGGGCAATAAACAGTTTTGTGGGTGATTAAACAGTGAAGTGAGGCTGAATCTTTCAATTACCACCAGAATACTCTTATTGCAAATATGTTACAGTACCCTGAAAAGCTCCTTCTGTATATGAGTTTTTATAATATTGTTTTATGAGTTTAATTATAGTTCCCTTTATACGAAGCAGTAAACAGATGTGTATCTGTTCACTTAAAAATCCTAAATTAAATTTCCACAATTCATATTCCAGGTTAATACCACCAAATCCAAAAATAACTTTCTACTTTCTATGAACTATTTCTGTACTCACAGGAAATCAGGAAAAGGAGAAGCAAGGGCTGACATTTAATCCACAACAGCTATGCCTTGGGCAGAGATAACTGCTGAGTAAAGCTGACAAAGATCTAAGAAAAAAAGAAAGAAAGAAAAAAGAAAGAAAGAAAAAAGAAAGAAAAAACAGTTCATAGGTAGAACATCTATCAACTATTAAATCTGGGGATTTTGAACAAAGACTAACTAGCTAACCTATTTTTGTTTTGTTTTTGTTTTTTTATTAGATTTTTTTTTTATTTACATTTCAAATGTGATTTCCTTTCCCAGTTTCCCATAAATAACCCCCCTATCCTATCCCCTTCCCCCTTCTGCTATAAGGGTATTCTCCCTCCCCAACCACCCCCCTCACCTCCCCTACCTGACATTCCCCTACACTGGGGGATCCAGGCTTGGCAGGACCAAAGGCTTCTCCTCCCATCAGTGCCCAACAAGGCCATTCTCTGCTACATATGCAGCTGGAGCCATGGGTCTGTCCATGTGTAGTCTTTGAATAGTGGTTTAGACCCTGGGAACTCTGGTTGGTTGGTATTGTTCTTCTTATGGGGTTGCAAGACCCTTCAGCTCCTTTGATCTTTCCACTAACTCCTCCAACGGGGATCCCATTCTCAATTCAATGGTTTACTAGCTAACCTGTTATCTTTAAAATAAGTATTACTTTGTGGAAGCATCAGTGCTCATTGATTTTGCTAATTGGATCATTTTTATTGTTATAATAGCAGAAAAAAGTTGAAAATGCTGGTGATTCCTAACATGAGATTTTCCTCCTTCACCCCAAGGACTCTTTTGACCCTTTTACCTTTGACCTCACTTTTAATCCCAGCCTTCTAAAATAGATATATTCTTGGTGGGAAATATATAATCTTGGAGAAAGGACAAAAAAGAGAAACTAATCAGATAGATTTATCAGGTGCTAAAATGAGTGTGATGCTGGCTTTGCAGCTTTGGTGTAAGAGTCTTATGACATGTTTACCAGGAGGCTTGGATGGCACTTCCGTATCCTTATGGTAAAGAGGTAAAGAAAGCCAACTGCCTTTTGTTTTTCCATACCATTGTAACGTAACTCAAGATTTCCTAAATAAGCAACCAATAAATCTGCTTCTAATATTATTTCTCTCCATTGCTTATATTCACATTTCATCCTTCCTATTCCAGTATACACACTTGCACATGCACATGTCTGTGTACTATTATAGTCATTTCCTATGTTATCTGTTTTCCTTTGAACAATCACTTATAAAATACTATTTCATGCCTATAGTATCAATCAGTGTGAATGTCCTTTCCAGGACCATCAAAATACAATATCTTAATATAGCTCTAAAAATTTATAACCTAGCGTCCCACTGGAAAGTCATCTACTTTATGTAGAGGTCCAATATAACACTGCATGAGAGTAAGTGTCCGTGGGTGTGTGCCAATTTGTAGAATATCAACTTTTAGGTTAAGAATTAATAAATGGAAAGGAATATTCTGTTCTAGACTCCATTGGTCATTCATTCTCTTATTTATTCCACTTTCTAGTACCTAATATCTTTGGAAGAGCTATTTTGAAAATAGACTCTTTAACTAAACTATATGAAGTAGAAAGACTCAGAGACTTAAACATCACTGCTTTACTACAAATGTAAGAGATAATGAGTGTTAGTGGCTTTTCTTGCAATCTCTCACACTCTCCCTAACATCAGTTAAGCATTTAGCATAGTCATGCTTTATACATTTCTTGTGGGTTCAAGATACTTTATCAAAATCACAAGAGTTCATGAGCTCTACTCTTTTGACGAACCCAGCAATTTAGTAAGCCTCTGAGTGTAGGCCTGCTTAGGTTCTCTACTTCCTCTTTAAAGTGATGGGTTAATGTACAACAGAGGACTCTCAAGACTTCAGAACTCCCAGTGTTGCCCTGTTGATACAAGTCAGAAACCGTGGAATGCTGGCCTTGAAATAAGAGTGTGGGCCACCTAGGAACTTTGTTTTGTTTAACAGAATTGAAAGTAGACCTTTAAAATAAAATAGGTAAAATCATTAGATACATAAATGTATGCTAATAGAGAAGGTGGTGAATATAGAGTCTTTTAATCTTACATTGGCACATAAAAAAGATGAAACAAATACTGTATAATGGTTATGTCTCCAAATGCACTCTACTGGTTCCATGCCATACCATTTACATCCCAATGCCGCTCTTCACAGAAATAGGAAAAAACAAAAGAAAACAGCAACAACAACAACCAACCCTTAATATTATTTGAAAGCCTTGGATGGACAAAGCAATTCTGAGCAGAAAGAATAATGCTATACATTATATCTTACCCAATTTCAAGTAATATTACAAAGCCACAGGGAATAAAATTACATATAGATCCAGAGAATAGAAGAAACTATACAGATATAAACCCATATAGTTACCTGATGTTTCACAATGATGTAAAACAGACACACTGAAAGACACCCTTTTCAACAAATGGTGCTGGGAAAACTGGATATTCATATGCATATAGAGAAGAATGATACTAAATCCTTACCTCTTACCCTGCACAAACATCAGTCCAAATGGAGGAAAGACATTAATTTAATCCAAAAATTTTAGACTTAGGATTAATAACTGGTATATACAAAGAATATTTTAAAAGTAAAAAAAAAATCAAATCAAATAAATGGGATAATGAAATGGACAGTTATCAAAAGAGGAAATACAAAGAACCAATAAATACAAAATACGTTCCGCCTCACTCACCACCTTATAAATTCAAATCTACATTGATATTTCATCTCACTCTGATTAGAATGTCAGCCATTAAAAAGCAAACAGCAACGAATGCTGACAAGAATTGGACAAATGGGCACACTGTTCTTGGAATGTAAACTAATCCAATATCTATGGAAATCAGTGTGAAAATTCCTAAAAATAATTTAAAAATTACACTAGAAATAGTCGTGCCATAGGACTCATACCATTCGTAGGTATTTACTGAATGTCAGCATATCAAAGAGATAAGAGCACCCTGCATTGGCAATATTTCCTACAGCACTGTTTTACAGAACTTCCCAATCTACCTGCCCGGACAAATGGATATGGAAAATATAGAACATATATACAGTACATGTATATGGAATATTTTTACTAATAAAGAACAATGACTTAACATGAATTGTGTGGGTAGGGGGAATAGACACAACTGGAGACAGTTGATCATATTAAACAGTTTTGGCCAGTTTCAGAAAGACAGATACTTTTTTTTTCATTTTGTGTTCCTAGATTTTATGTAGTTATGTAAAGTCATGTATGCATATGTTAAAGAAAATGAGAAATGCCATTTTCTAGGTTAATCAAAGGGATTTATGTAAGGATAGAGGTGAGAAAATGGGGTCTAGGGAAAAGTAGGGTAAAGGGCTCAAAATTCAATACATACCTGTAAGAAAAAAATGAAAACAAAACAGAAAAGACACTTAAGTACTTTGGTTTTGCCTTGTAAAGTCAAAACACTAAGATATTGACACATAGACCCACCGACAGACAAAGTGGTCAATAATTCACACCAAAGAACTATAATCACCATGTTTAGACTAGGAAGATCAATGCAAGGTAACCTTTAGACAGGTTTATTTGGCTTACTGTTCCAACTGGAAAGCAGTCTGTCGCCATTGTTGTGGGCAAGCAGGGTGGCTGGAGCAGCAAACTGAGAGCTCATATCTTTAAACAGAAAGCAGGGAGCAGGGAAAACAAACTAAGAATGGTGTGAATGTTTGAAGCCAGGAAATCCATCCCTACTCTGGCTAACCCTACTGTCACTCCACTCCTACCAGATCCGGAAATACTCCTTCCAGTATGACCCCACCCCCACCCCTCCCGCCCCTCTCACCCCTCCCTCCTCTCCCACTCTTCCCACCCCTCCTAATCCTCCACAAACAGGGCTACCTGAGAAGTTTATTTTTGGCATTAAACCATGGAGACACTGATTTAGAAATTGTAACATAGAACTTAAGAATGAACAATTTCAATAATTATCTCTCCATTCCACCCAGAAAGTAGGATGAGAATTTTTAAGGAGGGATCCTAGAGTGAAAATGAACCACTTAGGTTAATGGAAGGTTTGGGATGCATTTAATCATCTAACACCACAGCTCATATAGCCTTTGATCTTATTTAAAAACAGTACTAATCTATTTTATAACAAAACATGTAATATGAATGCACACAGACTGTTCCAATGTGACAGATAATCATGAAGTTAACAATTTGGAAATATCTATCTTCTTTCAGTGTGCAGACCTGCGTTAAACCAAGCATTCTCTCTCTAGTTCATTGGCTATCAGTACTTGCCCTCTATTATCTTGCTGTGTAATGGCTATGAGACTACCATTGCTTTGTTATGCCTGGTGTCTGTCTCAAGAAGCTTTCCTGGAGCTGAAGCTGGTCACCAGGCTGTCCTTTCTCTCTTCAGTGCTCTTGCTTTTGTTTCTTAGGAACGTGCCATCCCATTCCCTCAAGTTCTCTTAGAGTTGGCATTGTAAAAGACTGTCGTTTGCTAAGGTTTGGGGAAATCAGTTAAGATGTCTAGACAATAAAAAAAATTAAAAAAATTAAGAAAAGAGGTTGTCTAAACATCAAATGTGTTTCTACTGAGGTAGTGTAATGATGTTTTTCTCTTTTTAATTTTCTGTCCAAGTTCTCCATCGGACACAATGGGACTTGCCTTGTTAATACCAATGTGTTGTTTCCATAGTGGCTTTTGTCTAGAGATGTCTGTGCCTTATACATAATTTCTGTTTAGTCTCTTAGTAAGGGACAAATACAGAAAGATTCTGGACAGTGTTTCCTCACCATGATCTCAAACTAGAATTGGTTAAGAGAGATCTTAAAGAGTGAGCAAGACTTTCTACTAAAAGGATTATCTTTTCTGTTTTTACAAAAACATGTTTAATATAAGTTTTAAAAAATTATTTCCACTTAAGCAAAATAGATTTTGTATGTTTTATATCTGATATATCACTATTAAATGCTTACTTCTTCATCGTGGATTATTTGAATTAATTTTAGTTAAAATGCATTCCCATTAAATTATTAATTTCAGTTACTAAGGGCAGATTTGTATATGTGCCTCTTCAGCTTAAATTCCTCAAGTATATGCCTCACTCATCTCTGTCACTATCCCTGTTATTAACCTGATGTGTGAAAGGAAGTTTAAAAGCTCCCAGCAGCCAACACAGTGTCCAACATAGGACAGGCCCTCGTTAAGTCAGATTAAAATTGGTTAGCATTTGGTTGTTCAAAGTGTTTCTTACCTTAAGTTTTCCACAGTGAAGCACTACACTAGCTGTCAACTTATTTTCTTGTAATGTATATTCCATTTTATTGCATTAAAATTTTGAGAAAGGACATTAAAAAAAACAACATATAAAGATAAATGCAAACAGCTTTTACAAATAGAGTTTTCTCCCCTGTTTATTAACACAATCCAGAAATATCCCATTAGCTATTTAGAAATTTCCCCAAAGTTGTCTTGTTTTGTAAGAGTTTCAGCAATTCTCAGAATCATTCTTTTAGAATTTGCCCTTGAACAATCCCATTTAAGGAAGTGGAGTAAACAGAGTCTTCCTGTAATGTAGTGACCTTGCTTTGTATCGACAGAGAAAATCTCTGGCAGCAGGTTCTTATGTGCTGCATGTATTGATGTGTTTGTAGAGGCCCACATCAGTCAAGGGAAGCAATAACTGTACACTCCCTTTGTAGATGTTTAAACAGAATCCTTTAGACCAGAGATTTTTGGCAATAACATTTCATATTGAATTTATACTTGGAAGCTGAAACCAGGTAATCCTTGTAGTGTTTATTGGAAAGTTATTATTTTAGTGACATATTTTTGTTATTAGAGTTTAGTCCCGGTAGCTTTTCTAAGTGAAATCATTACTTTCTTAGAATTGAATGTTAGTTACAAAAGGCTTGCTGTAGTCTGAAGTTTAACCTAGTGGCAGTTATTTGAATCACAATTTAAACAAATGGCACACTTTAGTTTATTGAACCTATTTAACATCTGAACTTTATCCTTAAGTCGTACAGTTATGTACATTTAAATCTAAATGCATAATTTAATAATAATTAATACTCTGATGGGAATATGAAGATACAAATTGTAATTTGGATGGATTTTTGTCACATGAAGTTTAATTAGCCATTTGAATTGTCTTTTGAGAGTCTTTTGTTGGGCCTAGAATTATTTATCTCTAATGCACAAAACTAGCTTTGTAGGGTTTCAGAAATATTTATTAATGTGAAACCTGTATAATCATATTTTCTGTGGACTTTCTACATCTTTGTGAGATATATATACTCTATAACATTGAAGTCTTACTGTATTGATGTAACATCCACATTAGGAAGTTTAGAGAATAAAGAAAATTGTCAAGAGGCTAGTTAATGCTGTCATTAATGCAACCCCCAGCCAGGAAATTGCAACGTGCCTCCTTTAGGCAGTGCGTAGCAAGTATAAGGATGTCCGTGTGTAGAAGAAGAAAGGCCAGGTGTAACTTTACCTGCTGTGCTGCGTCCCACACCAGCATTGCTTCGGGGAATTTTTCCAGATCATCTCGTAGGCTTGTGAAATTAAACATTTTAGCTAAATGTGCCAGCATATGTCAATAATCCCAGTATTCGGGAAGGTGAGGCAGGAGAAAACTCAAAACTGTGGCAGACCTGCATTACACGGTGAGCCCCAAGCTAGTCAAGACTATGTATAGAATGAGAACTTGTTCAAAAACAAGTTCAAAATAAATGTTTTAATATTTACATTGTATGGCAGTGTTATAATTCATTTAATAATTTTCTTATTTTCCTGATTTTTAATTTGTGTTTTTACAACTTTTTTAATTAGTATTTTGGTTCATATTGTTATCCCATCTCAGATTCTCTTTAGGATGACATTTACCCATTAATTATTTATGGGCTTCATGAGGCTTTTAGCTAGACACATTGGTATAAGTACATTTTTATATGAATAAGTTTTGATATTACTAAAGAACCAAAGAAGCAAAACAGGGCTGAACAGGTTTCCTCGGATTCATTTTAAAAAATTATCTTTAATCTTTTTTTATAGTCCAGTCATTAGCCCCTCCCAGTCTGCCCTCTGAAAGTTCCTCATCCCATTCCTCCTCCCCAGGTCTCCAAGAGGACATTCCCACCCCACCACACCCCGTCCTACCACACCCTACCCTATCCCACCAGACCTCCCCACTCCCTGGGGCCTCAAGTCTCTCAAGGGTTAGGTGCATCTTCTCCCACTGAGGCCAGAGCAGGCGTCCTCTGCTGTATGTGTGTGGGGGCCTCATATCAGCCGGAGTGTGCTGCCTGGTCAGTTGCTCAGTGTCTGAGAGTCCTCTGGTGTCCAGGTCAGTTGAGATGCTGGTCCTCCTATGGGGTCACCCTCCCCCTCAGCTTCTATCATCCTTCCCTTAATTCAACCACGGGGATCCCCGACTTCAGACCATTCGTTGGGTGTAAGTATCTGCTTCTGCCTCGGTCACCTACTTCTTATGCCTCTAAGAGGGCAGCTGTGCTAGGCTCCTGTCTGTGAGCACATCTTAGCATTAGTAATAGTGTCAGGCCTTGGGGCCTCCCCTTGAAATAGATCCCAATTTGGGCCAGTCATTGAACCTCTTTTCCTTCAGTCTTGTCTCCATTTTTTGTCCCTGCCGTTCTTTTAGACAGGAACAATTCTGGGTCAGAGCGTTTGACTGTGGGATGGCAACCCCATTCCTCTACTTGATGCCCTGTCTGTCTACTGGAGGTGGACTGTACAAGTTCCTTCTCCCCACTATTGGGCATTTCATCTAAGGTTCCCACTTTGAGTCCTGAGAGTTTCTCACCGCCAAGGTCTCTGGTACATTCTAGATGGTACCCCTCCCCCACCTCCCACCTCCCGAGATTGAGATTACATATTTCCATTCATTCTGTTGGCCCTCAGGGCTTCACTCCTGACCCCCTCAATATCTGATCATGTTCCCCCTTTCCCCTCCCCCTCCTCTCTCTCATCCAGGTCCCCCCTCTGCCCCCCAGTGATTGCTTTCTTCTCCCTCCCAAGTGGAATTGAAGCATCTTCACTTGGTCCCTTCAGCTCGTTAGCCTTCTTGAGTTCTGTGGATTATATCCTGGGTATTCTGTACTTTTTTCGGCTAATATCCACTTATTAGGGAAGGCCACTAATCCCATTCATGGAGATGGAGTCCTTATGACCTAAGCATCACTCAGCATGCTGTCTCCTAATACAGTAACACTGGGGACTGCATCTCAGTATGAATTATGGAGACCCACAGTCACGTAGTAGCAAATGTTCACCTCTTTAAGATCATATGAGAATGCATTGATGATATACATTGGGAATTGCCTTCCAAGACCTTTTCTTCCATTCTTCTGTCTTAGAAACACATGCTTTTAAACCTGCACATTACTACCTGTTTACAACATTATTCTCCTTGGAGCTCTGAGTCAGCTTCATAGAGCCTTGCCACTAAATTCTGACCCATAAAATGTAAACAGATTTATGTGGTACTTCTCAGAGGAGAGGGCATCCTTTCTTCACCTCACCGTCCATCCTACTACATAAAGTCTAGGTGTGAGAAGTGATACCTGGACAGCCAACCTGGGCATGGCCACCGTCAGGGTCAAAAGGAGAGCTCCGTGTGGCCTACAGCCTGTTTAACCTGCTGTTACTGCTCTTGTTGCTTGACAGCCAAACAACTCTTAACTGAGCATCAGAGTAATTGCACCTCATTCCCTGTGCTTGCATGTCATCCTTGCCATTTGGCCATGTGAACAGGTGCCTGGGCGCTACATAAGGGACATGTCATGGTTTGTACTGAATGTAAGAAATCAGCATCTGTGAGGTGAGATTCTCGACATTTTCCTAAATGTTACTTACTTAGTTCAAGGAGCGTGAATGTTCCCCCAAGTTTCTCATGCTCATGGACAGAGTAGAATATGCTTATGAAATCAAAATCCAGCGTGTCCAAATGAGCATGGGATCTGTCAGAGCGAGTGAATTCTATATCATATTCCAAGCCTCCTAGTCAAAATGCAAGGTGAAGTTGGAAGAGGCGGCTCCAAAAATCTCTTTATTTTGTACTTAGAAAAGATTTAGAGGGGCTGGTATTATGTATCTGCACTCTTCACTCTTTTATTAGATTTAAAAGTTTTTTCAAAAGCAAGTAACTATTAATAATAACAATGAAGTGAAGACATTCAAATATATATAGATATAGATATAGATATATACACATTTGATACATAGGGAACAGTTTTATTGAGTGGTATTTGAGGAGCTTGTTCTCATAAGCCCTTTATGAACTTCCTCTGCTTCAGTCCCACTCTCAGATCTACAGCGTGTTGCATGCCCCCCATTACTCTGGCTGTGCTGTCATGCATAGTCCCCACTGTGGTGCTCTCCTCTCCTCATCTCAGTTGTGACTCCACTGTGAAACCACCTTCTATGGATAGCTCTCAGGTCTTTAGTACTTCACTGTCCTAGCAGATCCTGGGCCACTTCCTACCTACTGATCATTTGTGTACCTTGGTAGTCCAAAAGAGAGAGAGAGAGAGAGAGAGAGAGAGAGAGAGAGAGAGAGAGAGAGAGAGAGAGAGAGAGTAACATAGCACCTAATTTATCACACAGCAAAGCACCTACCTGTCTAGTATTCTTCAGCTAATTATTACAAGTTATCAGTGCAAGTGTCAACTTTCACTGATGTGCATTCGGATTTGAGGTTGGGGACTGTTATATATGCCCTACATGTTTGCATTTCTCCTCTCCTGGACCACAGAGGCTGCTAGCAGAGGTCAGTTTTGCATTGTCATACATATGAGATGGCTGTTCTCATTTCTGAATGCTAGATTGTAGAGGAATTTTAATCCAGCAGTGTGGCGCCTCTGGCAAGCTATCACATCCATAGATCTTTTAGGTCTGGGTGATCTGACTGGAATACAAACAGGGCCTTAGTACACACAAACCTTAATTCCAAACAATAAGGTAAAGTTGGGTTGTAGAAGGAAGCAGCTGTGTTTGCAAGTGACTTCTAATTGAGAAGTCAACAAAATGACAAATCAGAGAAATAGTTGACAGAATGAGTCAGGGAGAGCAAATGATCAACTCTTAACAGGACAGCACAAACACAGGACAGAGAGGTGACTTAAGAGAACAGCACAGAGTGAGAGAGGAGTGAAGGAGAGGGAGAGGGAGAGCGAGAGAGCAGTTTTACAGAGACAGGTTACAGGTGAAGATAGAACACACCAGAGATGAGAAGGAATCAGAAGATTAGAACAAATTGCTAGAGTTAGTTTGAGGCCAAGCATTAGCAATTTAGTGAAAAGCTGAGACAAACCAGTTTGAATCATTCAACTTGCAGAGGTGTTTGGGTCAGGACAGCTGAGTTGAACCAGCCAGCTGGAGTTCAGAAAGAACTAGAATGGGTGAGTTCATTCAGCAGTAAGTCTCAGAGGCTGAAACCTTCTATGCCTAGGTTAGCAGAGGCTGGAAAATTGTACTGAGGCCAGAAGTTTCCAGGCCTAGGCCTAGGGATAGGTAGGACAGAGAAGGAAATGTGCTGGTCTCAGCCCAAGTTGCAATACTCATCACTTCTTCTGAGGAAATAAGAGCAACATTTACACTAGCTACATCGTTTGGTGTTAAGGAAGAACTTAGAGCATTTGTATTTATTTAACATTGTGCATCTTTTATAAGTGAATGACTGTACACCTCTGGGCCACTATGTAGCTTTTGATACTTCTGTATGTTAAAATACACAGTAATACCTGGTATGGCAGGTATAACACATGACAACATTTTACAGATTTCTTTTGGTACATAAAAAGTAATTCATTTCTGTGTATACATAATTATCATTTAAATCTGTCAACAAATTCCCATCTTAAATACTAAGTACTTAAGGCTAAGAAAAAAAACGTTCAATGAAGACGGGAAGTGAAAGTTAACTGTTCAGAAGGATTCATCTGATTGGAAATTGTGCTTTAAAGTTATTTAAATTGCAGCCTCTTTCCATTCACAGCCATTAAATCATGAACTTGACAGCTACATTATGTGTTTAATTAGGATCTTGTTTAGTATGTGCAGTAACATGAAGATCTTTCACTTGGTGTCAAAAAACCAGTACTGTTTGATCTTACTCATAGTACTAAATATAACCTTGAAACATCTGAGACATGGTGAATGGAGGACTGTTTGATTAGAAAAGATACATGTTTTAATCTAGGTTCTCAGTGGCCTTTAATAAATTTCCATGGCACATATTAGGTATTTGACTTCAAGATGAAGAACTTTGATAATTATAAGCTGGCAAAAATATTGGTGATATTGGTCTGTGTATACTGGCTCTGCAGCACAGTATAGCAACTGTTACCATGGGCAGAGACCTTAACCTTCCTCTGTCCTAGTTCATTGTCAATAAACTGAGGATGGTAGTCATAGCCACATCATAAAATGAGGAGTAAGTGAATGAAAATGCCAAGAACTCATAGGAAAGCGTAGAAACATGGGTTTCTTGCCTCCAGTGCTCTTTGCAGCTAAGATAGGTTAAAAACAAGACATTTTCATATTAATATTTGATAATCATAATGCCAGGCATTATCCCATGTCATTTCTAGGCTCATGTTTCAACTTGGTGCTCTCACGTTTCTTCATTCCATACTCAGAATACCACCAGGTTTCTTCCCTTGGTCGCCCTGCTTTCCAGACATAGCGACTGAGAAGCTCAGGCTAAATTAGTCTAAGGCCAATGTTCTGAGGTCCCTAGGAGGCCTTTTCTAGCAAGAAGAGCCAGGAGCTGATTTACCTGTGTCCATTTCTGAAGTACAGATCCCTTTATGTCACTGTTATATTAATCAGATATGGCCTGTTAGATGAAACCATAAATATACTATAAATATTTGTAAGTAGACATTCTCTGAAACAAATTTTCCTTCCTGTGCCTTCCTCTGTGTTTAAACAGCTCTTACAACCTTTTAGACTCTCTTGTAAAGGTAATGCAGGAGCACTTTCTCAAGTGTATGACCCCAGCAAGTTTCAAGGTTGATTTGGAAGTAGGGGGTGGTTCGGAATAATCCTGGGGATTGAACAACATATACATAAAAACATGTTTCAGGTACTCCTAATCTACATAACCTTGGTATAATTGTAAGCTATATTTATAGTGCATATGCATATTGCTCAAGACCTGTGACATGTGGGCACATGAGGAATTTTCCATGTGTGCTGTTTTAATACTTAAGGAGTTTAGGATTTTTGGATCACTTAAAATTTTGTACATTCTTATTAGATATACTGAATACATGCATCAGAAATGCCTTTGTGTATGAATCTTGACTCCGTCTAATCATTTCAATATCTACCATTTGCATTAAATAGTTTAAAGTCTCTTTCAAACTTGTCTTCTGGAGGAAAGCAGATGTCATTGGTTAAGGAGAAGTTGGTCTCCTCTTCCTTTCTGCCTCTCGGCCTCTGAATTGTCCCTCAGTAGGTGACATGAACTCCCCTCTCCCCCTGCCTTTGGAGAACTAGGAAGGGGAGGAAAGGAAGCAGGAATGCTTTTGAGGTAAGGTCTATGGTGTTGCCTTCCTGAGCTTGATATTAAAGCTCATTTTCCTTATGGGTAGTTTTAGTGTTTTCTGTTCATTTGATTTTGTTTTGTGGGCTTTGCTGTCATGGTGGTGGTTAGTTCAGTGTAAACTACACCCACTGCAGTTGTTTTAATGGCTTCAACCATTATATTATAAAGGAACCGATGGCCCCTCCAGGGTACTCTGTTGAGGTCTCTTTCGCTTTCTCAAGCAAGATTCTTGAGTATAACCACAGCTTATACCATCCTGACTCCTTATTAAATACCCATACCTGGTCCACGGAAAACCTTCACTCTTTATGAACTCCATCATATTAAGGTAATTACATGGCTCCCAAATCAGGAATTTTTCTGCTGATAGACTGTTTGTGGTACCAGTTACTAGACCTTCATACATAACCTGAGCATCAGTCTGCTTGTGTAACCAAACTTCAAGGGGCTCTTACGAAAGTTTTCAGCACATCCTATTGAAATTTCCCCTGGCTGAGGTAGGGAAGGAACTTGCATTATTTACAGCGGAATTCATAGATTATCAGTAACATCTCCCAGCTAAGTTCTGCTCCTTAATTTCTAATGCTAGAACTTTGATGTGGCATGGCATTTTAAAAATGAGTGACTGGTTCTCAGAATCCTCCTTTGGGAATCCAACATATGGTCTAACACCTCCCTTGCAATGTGTTAATTATTGTCTTGATGCCTCAGCCAAAACTCCCATTTTAATATCCCATTATGTCTGTAATATTTGCTTATAAGGAAAATGGATTTCATGCCTTGGTATGCTTCTGTTCCTTCATCCATTTTCTTTATTTCCTCTCTGGAAAGCTGAGTTAGAAGTGTACAGTGAGAAGAACAAGAAACTACTCTGCCCCTCACATAAACTCAGATTGAAGGAGATGTTCACGAGGCTGCTCAGAAATTGGGGGAAGCAGTACTTTCTAAGCTGCGACTCCCGGGGTGTTAACACTCCCTCTGCTCGAATTGGCCTGTAAATTTTCCTCCCTGACAGATTTCAGTGTGCAGCAGTTTCATGTGGTGGCTATGCACACAACATCTGGAGCTAGGCATGCTGGATCAGATCATGTTACCACAGGTTACAGTCCTTGTTTCTTTATCTGTGGAATGGGGGTAATAGCTTTCACTGAATTATGAGGCAGATACATAGATAGGGAGGTAGATAGATATGTAGGTAGATGATAGATAGACAGACAGACAGAGCTCCAGGCATTTCAAATGTTTTATAATGGTAGTAGGCCTAGTAGCCATAATTGTAATTGTTGCTACTGCTGCCATTGCTATTTCTTCAAGGACCAAGTATATATTAATACTTAATGAAATATTTTTGGGTCATACTACTCATGATAAGACAGTATCCAAATGATAGTCTTCACGGCAAATGAAAGCTCTGTGAGCACCTACGTCACAGGGTGTCCTGGTTAGTGACACCATATCTATTAATATCCTCTCTACCACCAGTTGTTTCAGAGTTACTTCTGGTTAGGCAAAGGGCCTAAACAAAGTAGACATGGTCAGGAGATGGAGTGCCCTCTTTTTTGTTTAAAGGCTGGGTACATTTGTAAACCTAAAATTGAATTTATAATATTTAAGTAATATTGTAATTGAATAATTTTGAATACTTGGGTATAGAAGCAAGTACCATGTGAATTAAGATAAAGGGGGTTTATAATTATTAATAATATCAACCTTATATGTGCCATGAATATGATACCAAAAGAGCATATTCCATTTTGCACTGCTAATCATAAAAGTCAATTTTTACCAAAATATGAACCAACAATAGAAAAACAAAATATATAGAATTTCTTTAAGGAACTGAATGAACAGCAGTGAAAACAGTTGAACCTGGACTCAAGTTTTTCCTGTATGATCTTATTCTGGTTTGCCCCATGTAAACGCAGCTGGGCAAGCCTGACGCATGTGTGAAATGCGTCTGCATCATCAGGTAGCAGGTGAATTCTGGTGCAATCAGTGTAGTTCCCTGAGTAAAGACTCGAAAGCACCATGACTTCTTAGATCAAATGTGCTGTTTAGACTGTTTCTGTCTTATTTCACCCCAAGGGACTTAGAACTTTAATATTCTCATGCTCCCTTGGTCTCAGCCCTGACAACACGTGCGAATGGCATAGTTAAAGGAACTGTGCTTGGAAATGCTTTTACTTTGGTCAAGGTCGTGTAAGCTTTCACATTGCACAGCAAGTTCTTTATACCCTGTGTGCAGTGAAGTTACTGCCTGTGGTGCTAGCGCTTGGGTGAAGAGAAGGAGGCAGGTGACTATTGATGGGACAAGGCTTAGTTTAATGTTTGTGGACTTTGTCATCAAACAGAAAAACCTAAAAGTCCAAGAACCCTAATTTTGAAAACATAATAAAACTACAAACATACCTATGAAAATACTTCTTAAAACAATAGTATCCAGAATTATTGAGCCCCATTTTTTTAAGGTTTCTGAATCTGAAATTTTAAAAGATATCTTACCTTCTACACAAAAATGGCAGAGGATGTTTTCCTTATCCTTTGTAATGTGGCAAAATCTACTTCTGACATTCATTTTAAAACCTATGAAATTATTCTAGTGAAAGTCATAGAGGACAGCTCTTGCTTTCCTACAACCCAATAAATGGGTGCTTTGGTTTCAGAATGGTCCTTAGTGTGATTTCTTTCTTTTCTTCTTTTAAGGAACAAAGAATCTACTTAGACGCATTGTTGGTTCATTCAAATTAATCTTATCTATACTTTCTGAGAGTGAAATTCTTATTTAATTAGGAGGGTGTCTGACAAGAAAGAGCTAAAATTCTACATATAAAATACATGTTAACGACACATTTTAGAAAGCACTTCCACTTGACATGTGTCTCTTTCCTTTAATCACAAAGCATCCGTTTACTGTTGAGCTGTCCTTAGTGACTGTTCTCAACATGTACGGATCGATTCCTGAGCCCTGAGACTGAGCGAAGTAACTTGATTGCTCTGCTCATTTATGAACAATAAGATTAATGCCAATAAGAGATTAATAACTATAAACACGGTCACTTTATTAGACATAATCACAGAAGAGAAAAGACAAATTTTGATCTAAACATGCCTCAGATTTTAAGGGCAGAAGAGAAAGTTTTAACACTTCTCAGATCCCACTGGTGGTTGTGCTTCCCTGCAGCTCACAGGGGCTAATGTTTGTTTACACTCAGATTTCTTATGAGCGTGCTTTACAAAATATATCCTTGAAGGGATCCAGCTTGAGAGTTAGAACATTGGATCTGATATCCATTAGTTTTCTGCATCTAAGCATGGTTTGGAAGAGCTGTTTATGGTGCAAGATCCAGTTAGTCCTTCTCCCCGATTTGAATCATAATTCTCTTTGAAGTGAAAACCCACAGTAATTCAATCCACAAGCCAAGAGGATGGTGGTCACTTGAAATCGTCTGCCTAGATTGTAAAATTTACTTAAAATATGAAATGGTTTTACATACAGTCACAACCGAATTCTGCTGGTGCAAGTGTTCTACATTACCAGAGCTTGGTAAGAATTATATAAGGACAGGCAAGAACTAGAAGTGATCTCATTCAAAAGAAGATATCAAAATTTTGTATAAAGAGTTAGGCTACTACTGTGATTCATGTATCTGATTTCCAAGCCGTTTCTACTAAGCATTTGCTAGTGTTTCTGCTAGGTATTCCTGAACAGTGCTTCCTTCCTTGTATTCACTGTTCTAAATGTCTAATCCTGAAGATAGGAATCACTTCTGATGATAGCTGGGTGATAAATGGCATATCTTCATAATTATTTCTCTTTTAGAATGCATTCATTTACAGGACTGTGAATAAAGGATATAAAACAGAAGCTCAAAATTATCTCTTACAAATCTTTGTTCTCACTTTCAAATATTTTTTTCCAAAAAGCATTTTATTTAGACATATTGCTATACATACAAGCCGTGTCTTTAACTCCATTAGAAATACAGTTGCTAATTAGTGAAGATTTATTACGATGACAAAGTACGTCCAAATTGTAAAGGAATGAAAAGGAAATGGATCGAGCTAAGTCTTCTTTTATTTCTTTTGGTCAGTGGAAATTGTATCGACCTTAAAAAATGAAAACCAAACATTCATTTAGGCTTATGTTGGCTTGTGAGCAATATTGCCTTGAGGTAGCTGTGTCCCAACTGTAGGACCCAAAGCTTTGGGCAGGATTTTGCATTAGGCTGGTGGTAGTTTATTCCATTAGTTGGAGTGACAGTGACTTGTAGCCATCTTCCTTGCTTGGAGGGGAATGATTACACACATACATGACTTCTGTCCCAGAGGGATAACACCTCAAAATCCCCATCATAATTCAACCTGGCATTCCTAACTGTGTTCCAAAGGACAGGATTTCAGACTGTTATAGCCTATGAGTCATCTCATCTTTACTTAAAGAATTTTTATTTGTAGTCAGTATGCTTTTGTTATAGAAAATGCACTGGTATATTATAGTTATGTCAGACTGGAGTAGTGCCTTAACGGTTAAGAGTGCCACTGCTCTTATAGAAGACCTGAGATGTTTTTTGTGGGTTTCTTTTGGTTTGTTTGTTTGTTTGTTCGTTTAGCACCTACATTAGACAGCTGACGGCTATTAGTAACTCCAGCTCCAAGCAATGGAATATACTATTCTGATCTCATGTACCAACACACAAGTTACATGTGTGTACACATATACACATGTGTGAGTGCACACACACTTATATACATGCCCATAAATAATTATGATTCAAAACATATTTTAGATATGAGGTCATATCCCAATGGAGGTAGATTTGATGTTTGGGGCACAGCTCTGAACAGATCTATGATAAATTTACATGGTTGCCTTCTCCATGGTTCAAGGTTTTTCTGGTTTGTGACAAATTTTCCACTCCCGTGATTTGATGAGTATGACAGTAAAGAATAAGCCCAAACTCAATTTGCTCTTCTGCACGTTCCTCTGGCTCATTCTTTTTGTGCTAGTACCATTGCTACCCTCTTACTATCTTAGTTGGTAGTTATTGGAAAATGGGGCTGAGGCATAATCTATTTCCCTTCAATTGTAGGGAGGGCTTTTATAGACAGACCTGTGCTTTCTCCTCACACATGATGTCATATATTTTAGGTTTACCCTATAAACTCTTAGTCACATGTGCCATATATACTAAAATTGGAATCTATTATAGTATCTATCTGCCACAAAAGATGGGAAAAATAGACAATGGGTTGTACATATGTAGAAAAGATGGATTATATGGTTTCAAAGTAGTTTTCAGATGAGTCAGAACATATCCATATGGACTAAGCACAGGGATCTTTGGAGTTAAATCCATTAAAATTCTAATTTTGTATGCTGCTGTTATTTAACAATGTGAGTGTTGATTTCCCTAACTCGTCTGAAGAGAGAAACAGATAACACCATGAAGAGTGACCATTTTTATACCAAATACTGTAGAGAGCAGGACGTGCTTACTTGGTGGCTACTCTTGGTGAACTAGTGTTGGCTGTCAGTATATTCCTAATGCTGTTCCTGAGATCGCTGCTGGCATTCTTCATATTACTCAAGACCCTGACATCTTTGGTCATCCCTATGCCCCACTGCTCAGTTTCCCTGACTGTTGTCCATACCTGTTTTCCAGTTATTCTAAAAGAATTTTTTATCCTATCATTCATTCTGGCATCTTTCATGCCTACTAAAATCCTACTAATTTTGTACATGCCAGGACAAGTTAGTCTTCTTACTAAATCCTCATCACTCTATCCAGTTAGAACCAGACCTTCATGTATCTGTCCTCTCAATCCTGGACTTTCACTTTTCTTTTTTTTTTTTTTTTCAGAACACTAACAGTTTTCTGTTTATTATTTACACCATCTTCCTCATATTTTTCATTTTCTGCAAACTAAGGTTGAGAATAATATTTTTCTTCATTTTTTATATTTTTGGTTGTGAGCCTAGCCTTTAACAGCTGAGCCATCTCTCCAGCCCTTCTTCATTTTTTAGATGGCAACAATTTCATTATATATAGCAGTGTTGTTAGAGCAAATAAAATGTATTCTGTAAAATAAAACAAAATATATTCTGTAAACAACAAAACAGTCATTTAATAACTTGGTTCGAGGAACTTCTTAAGAACCCAGTGAAAGTAGGGAACCCTCTCTCAAATTCCCACATGTAAACACACATGTCTTGCACGTAACTCATAGACTTATGAAATCCTTTGAGGACTCCAGTTTAACACGTGTTCTAAAAGTTCTTGCCTGATATGGAATATTCTGCCCAGAAGAGTGTATTTCCATGTCATGAAGTACTTCGGAATAAGATCTCCATTGATCTGGTTAACCTTTAGTGGGCCTTTGCTAGATGCCAGGGGCTTCTAGAAATAGAAACTTTTGACTTTTAGAAGTTAGCAGTCAGGGTGATCCAGTTAGCAGTGCAAAGGAGCCTTCTCGGACTTTCACTTTTCTTACAGCCCTTTAATTCCCTTTAGTCTCACCCGAGTTCAGACATCCTCAGCCCATGGTGTGAGGTGAGGCGCTTGTTTTACTTTCTTTTCATTTATTTATTTTTCAATGCAGAAAGGTAGCATTTCTGCTAAAATAATGGAGGCACAATTAGACACCCATATTTAAAAGAATTTTTAAAATTATCTTTAATTATTTACAGTTTAGTCGTTATCCCCCTCCTCATCCCATCCCCCCTTCCCTGTCTCCAAGATGATGTCCCCATCCCACCCGGCTTCCCCACTCCCTGAGACCTCAAGTCTCTCAGGGTTAGGTATGTCTTCCTTATCTTTGTTCTCCTTCTTAGATTTGCCACCATTAAGCCCAGAGCTTTCCTACATGGTCACAATCCAATCAATACCTAACGGCAGGGTTTCCGTTCTTTGCTAGTCAAATGAAAATAGATGGCCACACTGATCACTCCCAGGCACAATAAAAGGCTGCTCTCTCTGAATAGTTACCACCTCTAAAAATAAAGCTCAGTGTCCTGTGATTCCTCAAATCACATCTTGATGTGTACCAACAGAAGGAGCACAACATGTCCAGTTTGCCCAAGGAGACAAAGGGTTAGTTCTTTTTTTTTTTCTTTACATTTTATTGTTGGTGATGATGTTCATTAACATCTGTTCTCTACTCCAAGTGAAATCTTGACAGCTTTTTTTTTTAAATTAATTACCAAAAGTTTCAACAATTTCAAGAGGTCAGGTGATTGTGAGTAAATCTAGATGGATAAAGGAATTATAGGTATTTTGGTGAAATGTCAATTACTATTATTCAATTTTGAATGAAGGTATCCTGTCATTTCTATAAGACATTTTTAACTATAGATTTCCTGATCTATTGGCTTTTACAGTCTTTCTACACCGTCTTCTAAGATATTCCCTGAGCCTTACCTACAAGAGTTGTGCTGTAGGTTTACCAATCAGGACTGTATACCCCACAATCACTTTCCCTCTGCATTTTAACCAGTTGTAGTTTTCTGTCCATGGTCTCCATTTAGCTGGTCCTTGGCTCAACAAGCTTTTTATGTTTTAAAAATAAAACTCTGTCGTTATTAGTTTAGGCAATTTCACCGAATAAGCTATTTGCATAGAGAAAGTGTAATATTAAAATCACAAACTTTAACTGAGTACTTAGCACTTTCCAGAGATAACCAAGCATTGTTCAACTTATTCACCGAAAAATATTCTGAGCAATCTGGAGTTTTAAGAGGCTTTAGAAGTTTCCTATGGTGCCTGTCTGCTGCCAAGTTCATTCATTTCATCAGTACACTGAGCTAATCTTTAGTGATGACAAAAGATAGAGGGAAGGTAAAGGAAAGCAACTCCGTTGGACAAAATGCAAGAGATCATTTTCTTTGAATTATTTCACAAAAAGCCATTATAATGCATTTGTATATTAACTTTGGTAGGGATCAGGTAAAGCCTAGAGAAATGAAGATGGAGGGCCATCCCTTCAAAAGCACTCCGTGTTATAATCATTGCTGTCACTCCAGAGCCATGAAGGACAAAGATACATCCTCAGTATCTGTGACTAAACATTCACATTTGAATTCTATCTATTCTGGAAGAACAGGCTGGCTAAAGGCAGCAAGAGTTCTTTGCTATTTTCAGGCATATGTATAACTAACTGCTAACAAACCTTCCGAAGCCTGCAGAAACAGTTATGTGGGTACTGACTGTATGGGCCTACATTACAGTGCAGAAGAAGAGACATTCAGTATCATTCCTGGGCAACTAATAATGGAGTAAAGACTAGATTGTGTTATATTTTCCAAATGTTAAATTGATTCATTGTATGTTAATGAACTACCCTGTGGCTGAGTTAAATTATTTCCTGATAAAAAGACTGAACTAGTTATTTTTACTTATGAATGGCAGACAATTATGACACTATTCCCCCCTATGTGGGGGGGAACAGTTCCTTTATTGTTTCCATCCTTGTTTTCGCTCAACCCTTTAGTCTTCCTCTGTCTTGTCTGCTCTCTTTAGTAATTGTTACAACAGCCTTGAAAAAGAGCAATTGCTTTCTTCATGAATGTTTTGTTAGAATAATTACCAGGCTCAACTGGGGGCTTGACTCTTTATCCTTTAACTGACTTTGTGGAGTACAACACAATGTATCTTTGTATGTGAACTCCTGTTAACAGGCAGGCCCAATTCCACTTTGAGAACCTTTTATAAATTTCCACCTTTTGTTATCTCTTGCATTTGGCTTCTAGTTAATGCGCTGTACAGGGATTCTCCTGTGGTTTTACCCAGTAACAGTGAACTGCTCCCTCCTGCCTCACCTCCCACCTAAGCTAATTTCCCAACCATCCTGAGATTTCCAGGATTCTAGTTGTAGTGCACAGGGTCATCCAAAACAGTGATTTTTGGACTTCAAACATGGAGAAGTAAAATAACTCTTGAGTTTTACAGCTGTCAGGAGCAAGAACATATTGGATTGGTTTAAGCCAAAAATATTTCATCTCCAATTTGATTTACTTGATATTTTGGCTGGAAGTGCAGAAATGCCATAAATAGTGGGCGGTGATTTACAGCATAACTACATAAAAGAGTGCTATAATTCAGATCTGCAGGATAGTGTGTGATGAATTCTCGATTGTTTGTGACATGGCCAGAATTAGCAGCCTCTTCTCACTTAAAGCTCTTTGTTCTCCACAAAGATCACAGACCAAGGTCATGTGATGAGGCAAATGACATTCTCCTTCATTGATTATCCTTTTAAAGGTATGCAAACAGAAGAAATCATCTTATACTCTAAAACACATACTCTACTAAAACATTGTTATTTTATAAGTAGCCTGAACTCAAAGGACCTTTATCTTATGCTTTGCAATTACCAAGTAGAAAGATATCAATATTTATTCATATATATGTATACATGCATATGTTTTTACATTCAGTAAGTTGTTTATTTAAAGTCAGAGCTCAGTTACATCATTCACAAAAATATCTCCAACTTTTAAAATGCACATTTTAAAAGGCATTCCTATCAATTTTCTGTCATGCAGTTGGTTGTATTTTATGTAAGCCATTAAATTTCAAATTAATAAAAGAAACCTTTACTTATCACCTTAAAATGCTTTCTGAAGAAATTATAGATGTGAGATTCTTACCTTTCTATTGTTTTGTAGGGACTCATTGTGGTCATTTGAATCTGCTTGTCCAAGGGCCTGGAACTATTAGGAGGTATGGCCTTGTTAGAGTAGGTTTGGCTTTTGGAAGGAAGTGTGCCTCTGTGGTAGTGGACAATGAGACCCTCCTCCTAACTATGTAGGAGCCAGTCTTCCCCTAGTGGCCTTCAGATGAAGATGTAGATGAAAACTGCCATGTTCCCACCTTGATAATAACTGACTGAACTTCTGAATCTGCCAGCCAGCCCCAATTAAATGTTGTCCTTATAAGAGTTGCCTTGGTCACGGTGTCAGTGTCTATTCACAGCACTAAAACCCTAACTACGACAGAACTTGATATCAGGGATTGGGGTATTGCTGTGATAGGTCTGTCCAGGCTTTTGTTTAGAATAATGTTGATTTTAGGACTTTGGATTTGGAATTCAATGAAATGTTTTAAGTGGGGCTTACTGGCCCATCCTAGTAGGAATATGGAAGATTTTGTTGCTGAAGGTGATTTAAACTATGGAAGCCTGGCTCTAGGGTTTCAGAGGAAAAGAATTTTAATATGCAGTCAAGAGACTGTTTTTGTGATATTTCAGTGAAGAATGTGGCTGCTTTTTGCCCTGTCTGAAGAGACTACCTGAGGCTAAGGTAAAGAGATTTATATTAATTGCATTGACAAAGGAAGTCTCAAAAAAAAAAAAAAAACCCAACAGAGACTGTTCTCTGACTAAGTCTCATGAAGAACGTTTTGAACAAGTTTAGAAAACAAAAATATAAAATGTATGGTTCAAGTAATAAAGGGACAGCAGCAAGTAAAATGGAGCTGAATTCTATGTTCAAGTAGGTAATCAGATTAAGGGAGTGGTGACTTTGGAGCAATATTTCACTCAGCTAAGTTTAGGTCCAAGCATGGTGGTACATACCTGTAATCTCAGGAGACAAGCAAACAGATCTCTGAGTTCAAGGCCAGCCGGGTAAAGAGCAAGCTCCAAGTAGAGACAAACTTAAATCCAGGCATGGTTATGTGCAGAATTGATCCCAGCATTCAGGAAACAGGACCATGATGATCTCCATGTTCAAGGTCAACTACAGAGCAAATTCCAAGACACCCAAGCTTAGGCAGTTAAGGAGTTGGAAAACAGAAAACTGGTGATAATGTAATAGGCCCAGCAAGCAGCAGAACTCGGCAACTTCTGCCATATGGCTCTGTATTTAGAGTCAAAAATATAAAGGACTAGTGGGACAATTGATACTGGTTAGCTGGGGCTAATAAATTAGCCATGATTAAGAAGAGAGCAGCATCTCTTAGGTGAAATCTGGGAAGTATCTTCTGAGGTCACAGAGAAGCTATGTTCCAGAGGCATGGAATGTGTTGGTTTGAATATGTTTGGCCTAAGGAATGGCACTATTAGGAGGTGCGGCATTGATGGAGAAAGTGTGTCACTGTAGTGGTGGGCAAAGAAACCCTCCTCCTAACCATGTGGGAGCCAGTCGTCTCCTAGTGGCCTTCAGGTGAAAACGCAGAACTCTCACCTCCCGTTGCACTGTGCCTGCCTGGATGCTGCCATGCTCCCACCTTGATGATAACGGACTGAACCTCTGAACCTGTAAGCCAGCCCCAATTAAATGTTGTCCTTATAAGAGTTGCCTTGGTCATGGTTTCTGTTCACAGCAGTAAGACTCTAACTAAGATACTCTGGTATCATAAGGCATGTAGGTGATATCCAATGTCACATAACACCTGTCTCTTAGAAAGTATGGCCCTCTTTGTTTACTGTTGTCCTTGCTGTACTCCCCAGGCCTACTTGTATTTGTTGTATTCTATTGTGAACCTTTGACTTTAATTTCTAAGCTGCATCTTTCCCCTAGTTTTACCTTAGTAATTCCTAAATCAATGTGTTCTGGCCACAGCAGTAAGTGGATTAGAACAGGTGGCAGGAATAGCTGAGATGTGGCCTCACACAGTCAGTCGCTCCCTTGATTCAGTCACCTGCAGCTTCAGGCTGTCTTGTTTGTGTTTGGTCTCAGACTCAGGACAAATGGCTAACTGAAGTGCTCTTTGAACATACCAAGGTAGACTCTTCCTGCCAGTCTCCCTCAGCCACTACCTGTTACAGGGTCATCGTGGCCACCAAACCCTACCCCCTACCCTAAACTGTCAGCCCCCAGGTACTTGGCTGGGTCCTTTCCCCCAGCTTCACTTTACTATATAAGCTAGCCATTGGTCTGTGCTGGTCTATTGGTCTCCTGGCTCACTGTTGGATTCTTGGCTCTTGGTTCCTTTCTCTTCTTTTCTTGTCCCCCCAGGTCCACACCTCCCCCAACACACCCCTGGCCTAGTTCAGTCTGGACACTTGATATATGCTTCTGGCTTTGCTCTTTCTCTCATATCTACAATAAACCTTCTCCTCCACCATACCTAGGAGTGGGAAGTCATCTTCCCCTTTTACTTTTTCAATTTTTTTTCATTTTGTTTATTTAGCACTTTTACTATGTGCCCTGAATATCCTAGAGTATGACTTCTGCCCACCCCCCAAGTCTTGCTGCTTCTGGATCCTTCAGGTACCATCCATATCAGGTAATATCAGCACCTCACGATCCCATCTCAATCTGGAAGCATCACATCCAATAGAATGTACTGTCTCTGATTTGGGGCCATGGGCTCTCATTCTGTAGGCTCTTATATTCCTTAACCATTGTTGCTCACATTGTCCACAGAGACTAGCTCTCAAGTTTGTGGATCCCAGTGCTCTCAACTCCTGAGTTCTGGTCTGTTCTGCAAACTTCTAGTCTTGAGTTAAGCCCATCATTCACCCTCGGGATTCTATATTAAGATCTCTGAATGCCACTGGAGAAAACCCAACCACTGAGCAGATTGTCGTAATCAACTGAAATTTATCACCTCCCCTTCAGCAAAACTCCTTTCCACTTATCCATGTTAAACCCCCAAATCTGGTTCCACAGTTTTCTTTAATCCCTACCAGTGTCCCGAGAATTCCTGTCTTGCCTGAAATCCTTCTAAGAAGAGGCACCATGCCTTCTTCCCTATGAAATTTGAATTAGAGCACCCTTAAAGCTTCCCTCTTTAGGCCTTTCCACATTTAATCACTCAAGGAGAGAGGTGGCTCCTTGGATTTTTACATGGTTTCTCCTCAATCCTAGCTTTAAACCCCCATCTTCTCCATGCCCATGTGACCAAACGATATCATATCACTTAAGTTTTTTTTTTCTCTTCAGTTCTTCCTTCCCTGGATTTCTTTGCCAACAACTAAGTCTGCTGCTGTCTCTCCCAGCTTACAAACAAGGCAAACAAACCAAACAAACACCCATGAGCACTTTGCATAATGTTCCCTCCTATGTTTTAACTACTAATGATTTCCGCTCCTATGTGGCACAATCTTTGGATTAGAAATCAGTTTTTAGTACCTGTGCTGCTTCATTTTCCATTTACTTTCCAATGTATTCCAAATAGAGTCTGCCACCAAGACTAGACCCCATGAAGCTCAAGAAGAAGGAAAACCAAAGTGTAGATGCTTCAGTCCTTAGAAAGGGGAACAAAATCCTCAAGGGAGGAAATATGGAGACAAAGTGTAGAGCAGAGACTGAAGGAAAGGCCATCCAGAGACTGCCCCACATGGGGATCCATCCCATATACAGATTCCAAACCCAGACAATAATCCAGATTCCAAGAAGTGCCTGCTGACAGGGCCCTGATGTAGCTGTCTCCTGAGAGGCTTTTCCAGAGTCTGACAAGTTCAGAGGCAGATGCTCACAGCCAAACATTGGACTGAGTACGGGGTCCCCAATGGAGGAGTTAGAGAAAGGACTGAAGGAGCTGAAGGGATTAACAACCCATAGGAAGAACAACATTATCAACCAACCAGATACCCTAGAGCTCCCAGGGACTAAACTACCAACCAAAGCGTACACGTGGAGGGACCCATGGCTACAGCCACATATGTAACAGAAGATGGCCTTGTGGGACATCAATGGGAGGAGAGGCCCTTGGTTTGGAGAAGGCTAGATGCCCCAGGGTAGGGAAATATCAGTGTGGGGACATGGGATTGGATGGGTGGATGAGGGAGCACCCTCATAGAAGCAAGGGGAGGAGGGATGAGATGGAGGGTCTCCAGACAGGAAACTGGGAAATGGGATAACATTTGAAATGGAAATAAAATATCCAATAAAAAATGTTAAAGCAAAAACAAAAAAGAAAGAAAGAAAAGAAAAAGAAAGAAAGAAGCATTCTTATTAGGGCTTCAGTGACTTTTTAATAGCCAAATCCAATAAACAGGCCTTAAGTCTCCTGTGGTTCTTTTACTTGAAGCTATCTATGTCTTGGGTTTTAACATGACTGTTTTGGATTTGTTTGTTCATTTATTTAACAAATACCTAGCGTCTGTGTCCCTAGAGTGTGCCAGATGCTGCGGATGTGCACTGTGGCCAGCCAAGTAAATGCTCCCTTGGGAGACAATGCTCTGAGTTCCCTGTATTTTTCAATTGTGTCTTTGTAGTTTCCTTCAGTGCCTCCCAGTAGGATTGCACCCTCAGCCTGTTTTCTCATTCTAAACAGTATCCTAGATTGACTTATCCAAATCTCGTAATTCTTTTATTCCCTATATTCTCATAGCTGTCAAATATTTCTTCATCTCAAACACTTACCGTAAGATTTAATTCCACATTTTTAAATATATCATGTTCTAGGTTTCTTGTTTCACTGGGAAACAATATCACGTTAGAAACTTAGCTGTTAGTTTTTGATTCCCTCTCTCCTCTCTTTTATTCATATTTATCAGTTCATATTTAATTAGCCAAATGAATTTTGTATATATTCTACTCTTCTTTTCCTTCACATTCTAACAGCCATTAATTCTTTCCAGAATTGAACCTCTTCCTTTTCATGAAAGAACTATTGGCATTAAAATGCCTGCAATAATGTACAAGTGAAAACTTACAAAAAAATACTTGGGAGTTTTGCAGCCTTTTCATGTTTCTTTTAAAATATTTTCTAACTTGTGTTCACATTGGCGATTTTACTTACCTGAGGAATGATTGCTCAAGACTCAGACTAATCAGTTCATAGCATGTATATATGCAGTTTCTTTGTAGATAACAAAAATACTATGGGATTTTAGAATTTTAGATTTTTTTAAGGCTGTTTTTAAGTCCGAGATATAAACATGATTGCTTTTTTGTTTACTAAAACATTTTTTCAAGAAAACATTTATCACTGTCTGTCTTTTAATGTGACTAGTGGGATCACTACATGCTAGAGGATTATAAACCAACTCATGATTGTCTTTGCTAACAGAGCTATATGAATAAAGGATAGTACAGATCATTTTAAATTATCCTTTTAGCAAACATCTATAAATCCTCTCACCATTAAATGCCTTATGATTTTTTGCTACTAAAGACCTATATTTCTACTTTGATCTCTTAGTTCTCAATGGTTATTTCTGGTGGGAATAATAATGAATATTTCAGATGTAAAAATAACTACTAATTTTTACTCTTAATTATGAAATATATTTACTGACTTTTTGACAGGTAGAAGTGATGCTATTTAGGGCCTAACCACCTTTTCTTTGATTTGGTTCATGCTGTGGTGTCAGAGGGAACAGTACTAAGTGCCCATGTACAATATAAGGGCAGTGTTAAACAGGATGAAGCGGCTAACTTCTCATAATGATTAGCCACCTTAAAGGTGGCTCATCCTAGTATTTCAACCCCCTTCCCCAGGAGATTCTGAGTTTTCTTTTCCAGATTGTCTTACGTTTCTTTCTCTGAGAAAGGCAATTTCGTCTCAATCTACCAAAACCAAGTGGAAAGAAGCCAGGTGGATAGAAATTGACACTTGGAAAACAGACTCTTGACAAAGGAGGTCAGACAAGTTAATAGTCTAATGAACAGCTCACTATGCAGCTGTATTTCATGGTGTTACCTCACTTTTCATAGGGACAGCTTGAGGTGCTACTTCAAGAAGCAGTTCTCCCTGATACTGAATTTACCACAGAACAATATGGCTAGGATGGGCTCTTAACAGTTAAGATGAGAGAGCTATAAGTATTAGAGGGAAACTTGTACGGAAAACTTGCACTGGTTAATAGGTGTTATAATAGCATAAGGAAAAAATTGAGATGTTAGGAAGCTGTGAGAATCCTAAGTGAAATTATCCAATCCAAAGTAAGCTAGGCTTACTTTTTCTTTTTCAGCAATCTACAGATTGGTATTAACACATTAAATTGCTGATTTTCCCAGTACACATATTTAACAAATGTAGTTACACTGAAATATTCCTTAGAAATTATAAAATCAATTGAGAGCATTAGTAATTTGGGTGGTAGTTTTCAAAGCCTTGAATTACTCCCTCCCAAAAGTGATTACAGCACTATCTTGTACATTGTTACAATTCATATTCCAAATTTTGAACATATTCCAAATTTTATTTTGAAACCTAGTCATTATGTAACCAGTATTCTTCATTATACAAAGACCTCTTTGAAAATATCAGTTTCTGTTTCTGATCACACTATTCTGTTTCTAATGATAGCCTGGATTGATTTACTCTGCATTGCCTTTTATAACTCCTATTTCTACAGCATTTCTACAAGGTGCTGATTCTGGATCTTGATCTAACTTAATAAATGAATGAACTAATCACTGAGATTTTGGGACTATTAAATAAAATGTTTATCCCTCAGAGACGGGTGTGGGGAAGTAAAATAGAAGTTGTGAAATACTTCCCAAGTTATTTGATAAGGTAAATAATTAGTATTAAAATTATCCAAAGATACTATAATTAATTAAAATCACATAGCAACAGTCCACTGTACATAGATATTATGAAATACATATTAAGACAATAACAGATTAAAACCAAATACACATACATGTATACATGTTGATATTATTTATCATTATTAACTGGGGAGTTATCAAAGAAATACAAAGATTAAATTTCAGAAGTCAATTTCAACCTTGAAAACATATACAGGTAGCATTATCGGGATTCAATAGGCTATATTTAGGCATATAGGTATATATAAGTACATGTATGCATGCAGTAACAATTAGTGTAAAAATAGCCCAAGGATTTGAAAGAGAGCAGAGAGTGACATGTGGGAGGGATTGGATGGAGTAAAGGAAAGGGGAAGTGTCTTAATTGAATTATAATCTCAAAAAATTTTAGAAAATCAACAAAAAAAAAGAGAAAAAAAGTAGAATGGTAATAAAGTCAGTGTAGTATTCATCTGGAAAAAAGTATAAAATTGTGATTTCTGTAAGAAAACTGATAAAACTGGAGATAGTGTTGTGTAAAACAATTAAGACTCAGGAAGACACATATGGAATATTTTCTCATCTATGTGATCTGGATTTAAATTTATCTATAAAGATGTATGTAGAACATGAAAGAAGGTCAGAGACTATGAGAGGTTGGAAGGTATCTAAAGGGAGGAGGGAAAGAAAAAAAAAGGTTACTAGAATCTACCTGACATAAAAGCAGAAGTTAGCAACATTTGGGGTGTGAGGTATAGCTAAGAGCGGGACATGTAGGGAGAGCCACAGAGAGAAATCAATGGAAGAGGGGCTAAATATAACAAAGCGTGATAAATATAACAAAACATGATAAAGAACCAAGCCAAATGCTACTAATATTTTAAATGATATGTAAAAACAAGCCTGCAAGCTCAATATGCATTCATAATAAAATTCTCAGAAAACTAGGAATTTATGGTAAGTTCTTCATCTTAATAAAGTGGATTGGCAAAATTTATAGCAATTCTATGTAATCATAATTTTTTTATAAATCATAAAATACTTCAGGCTTTTAAGATGTTATTAACACTCTCCAAGATAGGCAATAGACACAGTTATCTTACTTCAATATTATTAGTGAGGTTGTAGATGTCCTGGATAAGGTATTGCAACAAGAAAATGAAAGGAGAGGTGTAAAAATTATGAAGTGAGGGGGTTGGGGATTTAGCTCAGTGGTAGAGCGCTTGCCTAGCAAGTGCAAGGCCCTGGGGTTTGGTCCTCAGCTCCGGGAAAAAAAATTATGAAGTGAAACAAACTACAATATATATTATAGATTTGTTATAGTGGCTAATAATTTTTATGCATTTGTTTTGAAAAAATGACCATTAGCGTCCTCTTCAAATGGTTTCAACTGTAGAATAGTATGACACTTCCTGTGTTTGCCAGAAGCCCCACACCCGCGGATCCAAGCCCGCAGCAGCTCTCTGCTCCCAAACCCCGTGGGAGAGAGACCTCACCGCCTGGTCAGGTGGGCACTCCTGAGGCTGCAGAGCGGAGGAGACCACCAACACTGCCCACCCCTGCCCACATCCCTGGCCCAAGAGGAAACTGTATAAGGCCTCTGGGTTCCCGTAGGGGAGGGCCCAGGAGCGGCAGGACCCCTGTGCCTGAGACACCGCCGGAACCTGAAGGAAACAGACCGGATAAACAGTTCTCTGCACTCAAATCCCGTGGGAGGGAGAGCTAAATCTACAGAGAGGCAGACATGCCTGGGAAACCAGAGGAGACTGCACTCTGCGCACATCCAGACGCCAGAGGAAAACACCAAACGCCATCTGAAACCCTGGTGCACGGAGGCTCCCGGAGGGAGCGGCGCAGACCTTCTCGGTTGCTGCCACCGTGGAGAGGACTTGGGCAGTACCCCGCGAGCACACTTGAGCCTCGGAACCTGAGGTAGGACCAACTTTTCCCCTGCAAGAGACCTGCCTGGTGAACTCAAGACACAGGCCCACAGGAACAGCTGAAGACCTGTAGAGAGGAAAAACTACACGCCCGAAAGCAGAACACTCTGTCCCCATAACTGGCTGAAAGAAAACAGGAAAACAGGTCTACAGCACTCCTGACACACAGGCTTATAGGACAGTCTAGCCACTGTCAGAAATAGCAGAACAAAGTAACATTAGAGATAATCTGATGGCGAGAGGCAAGCACAGGAACCCAAGCAACAGAAACCAAGACTACATGGCATCATCGGAGCCCAATTCTCCCACCAAAATAAACATGGAATATCCAAACACACCAGAAAAGCAAGATCTAGTTTCAAAATCATATTTGATCATGATGCTGGAGGACTTCAAGAAAGACGTGAAGAACTCCCTTAGAGAACAAGTAGAAGCCTACAGAGAGGAATCGCAAAAATGCCTGAAAGAATTCCAGGAAAACATAAATAAACAAGTAGAAGCCCATAGAAAGGAGACACAAAAATCCCTGAAAGAATTCTAGGAAAACACAATCAAACAGTTGAAGGGCTTAAAAATGGAAATAGAAGCAATCAAGAAAGAACACATGGAAACAACCCTGGATATATAAAACCAAAAAAAGAGACAAGCAGCTGTAGATACAAGCTTCACCAATAGAATACAAGAGATGGAAGAGAGAATCTTGGGAGCAGAAGATTCCCTAGAAATCATTGACTCAACTGTCAAAGATAATGTAAAGCAGAAAAAGCTACTGGTCCAAAACATACAGGAAATCCAGGACTCAATGAGAAGATCAAACCTAAGGATAATAGGTATAGAAGAGAGTGAAGACTCCCAGCTCAAAGGACCAGTAAATATCTTCAACAAAATCATAGAAGAAAACTTCCCTAACCTAAAAAAAGAGATACCCATAGGCATACAAGAAGCCTACAGAACTCCAAATAGATTGGACCAGAAAAGAAACACCTCCCGTCACATAATTGTCAAAACACCAAACGCACAAAATAAAGAAAGAATATTAAAAGCAGTAAGGGAAAAAGGTCAAGTAACATATAAAGGCAGACCTATCAGAATCACACCAGACTTTTCGCCAGAAACTATGAAGGCCAGAAGATCCTGGACAGATGTCATACAGACACTAAGAGAACACAAGTGCCAGCCCAGGTTACGGTATCCTGCAAAACTCTCAATTAACATAGATGGAGAAACCAAGATATTCCATGACAAAAACAAATTTACACAATATCTTTCTACAAATCCAGCACTACAAAGGATAATAAAGGGTAAAGCCCAACATAAGGAGGCAAGCTATACCGTAGAAGAAGCAAGAAACTAATCATCTTGGCAACAAAACAAAGAGAAGAAAAGCACACAAATATAACCTCAAATCCAAATATGAATATAACAGGAAGCAATAATCACTATTCCTTAATATCTCTCAACATCAATGGCCTCAACTCCCCAATAAAAAGACATAGATTAACAAACTGGATACGCAACGAGGACCCTGCATTCTGCTGCCTACAGGAAACACACCTCAGAGACAAAGACAGACACTACCTCAGAGTGAAAGGCCGGAAAACAACTTTCCAAGCAAATGGTCAGAAGAAGCAAGCTGGAGTAGCCATTCTAATATCAAATAAAATCAATTTTCAATTAAAAGTCATCAAAAAAGATAAGGAAGGACACTTCATATTCATCAAAGGAAAAATCCACCAAGATGAACTCTCAATCCTAAATATCTATGCCCCAAATACAAGGGCACCTACATACGTAAAAGAAACCTTACGAAAGCTCAAAACACACATTGCACCTCACACAATAATAGTGGGAGATTTCAACACCCCACTCTCATCAAGGGACAGATCATGGAAACAGAAATTACACAGAGACGTAGACAGACTAAGAGAAGTCATGTGCCAAATGGACTTAACAGATATTTATAGAACATTATTTCCTAAAGCAAAAGGATATACCTTCTTCGCAGCTCCTCATGGTACTTTCTCCAAAATTGACCATATATTTGGTCAAAAAACGGGCCTCAACAGGTACAGAAAGATAGAAATAATCCCATGCGTGCTATCAGACCACCACGGCCTTAAACTGGTCTTCAATAACAATAAGGGAAGAATGCCCACATATACGTGGAAATTGAACAATGCTCTACTCAATGATAACCTAGTCAAGGAAGAAATAAAGAAAGAAATTAAAAACTTTTTAGAATTTAATGAAAATGACGGTACAACATACCCAAACTTATGGGACACAATGAAAGCTGTGCTAAGAGGAAAACTCATAGCGCTGTGTGCCTGCAGAAAGAAACAGGAAGGAGCATATGTCAGCAGCTTGACAGCACACCTAAAAGCTCTAGAGCAAAAAGAAGCAAATACACCCAGGAGGAGTAGAAGGCAGGAAATAATCAAACTCAGAGCTGAAATCAACCAAGTAGAAACAAAAAGGACCATAGAAAGAATCAACAGAACCAAAAGTTGGTTCTTTGAGAAAATCAACAAGATAGATAAACCCTTAGCCAGGCTAACGAGAGGACCCAGAGAGTGTGTCCAAATTAACAAAATCAGAAATGAAAAGGGAGACATAACTACAGATTCAGAGGAAATTAAAAAAATCATCAGATCTTACTATAAAAACCTATATTCAACAAAACTTGAAAATCTACAGGAAATGGACAATTTCCTAGACAAATATCAGGTACCGAAGTTAGACCAGGAACAGATAAACCAGTTAAACAACCCCATAACTCCTAAGGAAATAGAAGCAGTCATTAAAGGTCTCCCAACCAAAAAGAGCCCAGGTCCAGATGGGTTTAGTGCAGAATTCTATCAAACCTTCATAGAAGACCTCATACCAATATTATCCAAACTATTCCACAAAATTGAAACAGATGGATCACTCCCGAATTCCTTCTATGAAGCCACATTTACTCTTATACCTAAACCACACAAAGACCCAACAAAGAAAGAGAACTTCAGACCAATTTCCTTATGAATATCGACGCAAAAATACTCAATAAAATTCTGGCAAACCGAATCCAAGAGCACATCAAAACAATCATCCACCATGATCAAGTAGGCTTCATCCCAGGCATGCAGGGATGGTTTAATATACAGAAAACCATCAACGTGATCCATTATATAAACAAACTGAAAGAACAAAACCACATGATCATTTCATTAGATGCTGAGAAAGCATTTGACAAAATTCAACACCCCTTCATGATAAAAGTCCTGGAAAGAATAGGAATTCAAGGCCCATACCTAAACATAGTAAAAGCCATATGCAGCAATCCAGTTGCTAACATTAAACTAAATGGACAGAAACTTGAAGCAATCCCACTATAATCAGGGACTAGACAAGGCTGCCCACTCTCTCCCTACTTACTCAATAGAGTTCTTGAAGTTCTAGCCAGAGCAATCAGACAACAAAAGGAGGTCAAGGGGATACAGATCGGAAAAGAAGAGGTCAAAATATCACTATTTGCAGACGACATGATAGTTTATTTAAGTGATCCCAAAAGTTCCACCAGAGAACTACTAAAGCTGATAAACAACTTCAGCAAAGTGGCTGGGTATAAAATTAACTCAAATAAATCAGTTGCCTTCCTCTATACAAAAGAGAAACAAGCCGAGAAAGAAACTAGGGAAACGACACCCTTCATAATAGACCCAAATAATATAAAGTACCTCGGTGTGACTTTAACCAAGCAAGTAAAAGATCTGTACAATAAGAACTTCAAGACACTGAAGAAGGAAATTGAAGAAGACCTCAGAAGATGGAAAGATCTCCCATGCTCATGGATTGGCAGGATTAATATAGTAAAAATGGCCATTTTACCAAAAGCAATCTACAGATTCAATGCAATCCCCATCAAAATACCAATCCAATTCTTCAAAGAGTTAGAACAATTTGCAAATTCATCTGTAATAACAAAAAACCCAGGATAGCTAAAACTATCCTCAACAATAAAAGGACTTCAGGGGGAATCACTATCCCTGAACTCAAGCAGTATTACAGAGCAATAGTGATAAAAACTGCATGGTATTGGTACAGAGACAGACAGATAGACCAATGGAATAGAATTGAAGACCCAGAAATGAACCCACACACCTATGGTCACTTGATTTTTGACAAAGGAGCGAAAACCATCCAATGGAAAAAAGATAGCATTTTCAGCAAATGGTGCTGGTTCAACTGGAGGTCAACATGTAGAAGAATGCAGATCGATCCATGCTTATCACCCTGTACAAAGCTTAAGTCCAAGTGGATCAAGGACCTCCACATCAAACCTGATACACTCAAACTAATAGAAGAAAAACTAGGGAAGCATCTGGAACACATGGGCACTGGAAAAAATTTCCTGAACAAAACACCAATGGCTTATGCTCTAAGATCAAGAATCGACAAATGGGATCTCATAAAATTGCAAAGCTTCTGTAAGGCAAAGGACACTGTGGTTAGGACAAATCGGCAACCAACAGATTGGGAAAAGATCTTTACCAATCCTACAACAGATAGAGGCCTTATATCCAAAATATACAAAGAACTCAAGAAGTTAGACCGCAGGGAGACAAATAACCCTATTAAAAATGGGGTTCAGAGCTAAACAAAGAATTCACAGCTGAGGAATGCCGAATGGCTGAGAAACACCTAAAGAAATGTTCACCATCTTTAGTCATAAGGGAAATGCAAATCAAAACAACCCTGAGATTTCACCTCACACCAGTGAGAATGGCTAAGATCAAAAACTCAGGTGACAGCAGATGCTGGGGAAGATGCGGAGAAAGAGGAACACTCCTCCATTGTTGGTGGGATTGCAGACTGGTAAAACCATTCTGGAAATCAGTCTGGAGGTTCCTCAGAAAATTGGACATTGAACTGCCTGAGGATCCAGCTATACCTCTCTTGGGCATATACCCAAAAGATGCCCCAAGATATAAAAAAGACACGTGCTCCACTATGTTCATCGCAGCCTTATTTATAATAGCCAGAAGCTGGAAAGAACCCAGATGCCCTTCAGCAGAGGAATGGATACAGAAAATGTGGTACATCTACACAATGGAATATTACTCAGCTATCAAAAACAATGCCTTTATGAAATTCGTAGGCAAATGGTTGGAACTGGAAAATATCATCCTGAGTGAGCTAACCCAATCACAGAAAGACATACATGGTATGCACTCACTGATAATTGGCTATTAGCCCAAATGCTTGAATTACCCTAGATGCCTAGAACAAATGAAACTCAAGACGGATGATCAAAATGTGAATGCTTCACTCCTTCTCTAAAAGGGGAACAAGAATACCCTTGGCAGGGAAGAGAGAGGCAAAGATTAAAACAGAGACTGAAGGAACACCCATTCAGAGTCTGCCCCACATGTGGCCCATACATATACAGCCACCCAATTAGATAAGATGGATGAAGCAAAGAAGTGCAGACCGACAGGAGCCAGATGTAGATCACTCCTGAGAGACACAGCCAGAATACAGCAAATACAGAGGGGAATGCCAGCAGCAAACCACTGAACTAAGAATAGGACCCCCGTTGAAGGAATCAGAGAAAGAACTGGAAGAGCTTGAAGGGGCTCGAGACCCCATATGTACAACTATGCCAAGCAACCAGAGCTTCCAGGGACTAAGCCACTACCTAAAGACTACATGGACTGACCCTGGACTCTGACCTCATAGGTAGCAATCAATATCCTAGTAAGAGCACCAGTGGAAGGGGAAGCCCTGGGTCCTGCTAAGACTGAACCCCCAGTGAACTAGACTGTTGGGGGGAGGGCGGCAATGGGGGGAGGGTTGGGAGGGGAACACCCATAAGGAAGAGGAGGGGGGAGGGAGATGTTTGCCCAGAAACCAAAGAATTATTATTAAGTATTAAATAAAAAAAAAGAATAGTATGACAAATACAAAGAAAATCCCTTAACTGTAATTCTCCCTCATTTAGGTTTATTAAAATAGATTTTTAAAACAAATAGAGGTAAATTTATATACAAGGTCTATAAAAATAGATATGCAAATTCACTAAAGATGCTTGTTTGATATCACCCTGTATTACAGTTTTCCAAATACTAGTCATATAAACAACTAAATCATTCACAGTATAGTAATGCATAAGAAACATAATATGTTGGCCAGAGTAAATAATGAATTTGTTTTTCTTTCTTAGAATTAATGGGTAGGCTTTAGTATCATTTTGAGAGATGATCAGAGGAAATTTTGAAAGAAGAAATCAGCAGGAAAATCTAATATATAAAAGCTAATCTTCGATTCTGGTTCGTATGCCCATAAACTTTCAGAGTTGATGGATAGATCAAAGGTATCTTAAGAAGAAGTTGTGTAGGGCATTGATGCCAGGGTATTGGTCCAATATTTTTAGAAACCGAGGTTTAGAGCTGGAAAGTTGGCTGAGTGGTTGAGATTTTCAGCACCAACTTGGTGGCTTCCAACTCTCTGTAACTCTGTAACTCCAGTCCCAGGGAATCTAACACCCTTTTCCGTTTTCTATGAGCTCTGCATGTACATGGTGCACAGACACACATGTGGGTAACATATACATAAAATTAAAAAAGTAGAGAAAGAAAGAAAAAAAGAAAAGAAAAGAAACCTGTGGCAAATGATGTTGGTTAGGAAACTTACCCAAGGGTGGTATCTGAATGGTATTAAATCAGTCTTGAGCCAATCTTCATGAATACTACAGAATTATAGTAGTTAAGGACTTTGTTGGTTATTTTTCTTCTTTGCTACAACAAAAATCAGTTTCAGGAAAATGGGATTGATTTAGTCCACAGTTTGAGGGTGCAATCTGTCATGGAGATAAAGAGCAGTTCTAGCTGGACTAACAGGAGCATGGCATGAGAAGAATACTGGTGGTGTTCAGTCAGCCTTCATTTCCTCTGATTCAATCAGGAAAGAACCTCAGTGCATAGGACAGTGGCCTCTCACATTCATAGTAGGTGTTCCTGCCTCAGTTAAACCTCTCAGGAGACATTCTCCTGGAGATGCCTAGTGACTTGATTTGACATCCCATCAGTTTAGCACTACAGGTTAACTATCATAAGGACCAATTTTCTAGAAAAAATAGATGCAACCAAAGCAAGATAAAAATCTACTAGCAACTATGTGAAGTGCAGAATGTTGTTTGGGAAGCAATTGTGTTTAGAAGGAGGAGTGAACTGTGCCAGTGTTTCAGTACAGTGGACTAGAGCTCCTAGTATTTAGCAGGACTTTGATGAAGAAATCAGGGAGAAGCAAACAAAACAAAAGAACATGTCAGTTCTGGGTAATGGGTCCCGGGTCCATTGCAAGCCACAAGTACATTAAATTACATGAGGAGTAACAAATTATCTCAAACAAAATGACTAGTCTAAAGCAAGTATACTCATTAGCTGACAGTATTATGGGTTAGGAATCATGGCTGATTTGGTGGCATCATTTGTCTAAGGTCTCACAAGTCTATCATCACCAATTTTGACTGCATAGTGGTGATTTTAGGAAGTTTGACTAGGAAAATGTTACAAGCTCATTTTACAGTTAAAGAAATCTCTGTGTGTGTGTCTCTCTGTGTCTCTCTCTCTTTCCCCCACAAACCACCCCTCTCTCTCTAACTAAGGATCCTGGTTTTCCACGAGCATATATCATATGCTACCATCAGGTCCCAGAGCCTGTCCTCAGGTTCCCAACACGTAATATTTTGGTAGGCAGTTTATAATATTTTTATTTTTTAGACAAGAAACAGTATCTTTTGCATATGTCTTAGTCTATAAAGACATTCTGATACAGTAAAGCAAGCTGCAATCCTGGAAGTACAGTTTCCTATTGTGCTAGAATCAAGCCGCAAGTGCTGCCTCAAAGGATGCGTATCCGTATTTGAAAGATTTTATGAACACATCTCAGAATTTCTGCTACCACAGAATAGAATGAAGACAGACAGATAAATAGGTAGGTAGGTAGAGACAGACAGATAGACAGATGGAATGTGTTAAATTGTCTTGCATGTTTGTATAATGTGTCCCAATGGTCAAAGACTGTCTTGTATTAGAGAGGCCACGAATCAGGAGATGCTTAGTCTGTGAGGCAAGATAACCTTTGCTGGCCCAATTTGACAGTGAAGGCTTGTAGATTTCCTAGAGAAGTGCTGGTCTTTAGTTTGTGTTGGAAGCCCAAGAAGCTGGTGTAGGATTGTCATATAGGTGAAGGCAGGTAAAAATAGAACGAGGCCTGTCTTTGGATGAGAAGGAAGAATGAGTGGGAGAAAAGTTTGAGGGAAGAGGAGGAGACACAAATGGAAGGAGGCAGGAGACTAGAGGAGACAGGGAGAAGCCACAGAGAGACATAGAGGCTGATGTTAAGATTCCACTCTGTGTATTTACAGGTTGTTATGAATATTCTTAAGGGATGGATGTGCACAGGGCTTTGTATGTTTATGTGGGCAATTATATATTATCAGTTGGATCAGAAGTTATTGTGCTGTGTGTTCTTTCTTGTGGTGAATTAAGTTTAAGAGAGTGTGTGGTGGCTAGGATGCTAAGCTGCCATGGAGTTGGGATGTGTGTTTCTGGCAAGATATCTACCAGATATCTTGGTCACTGCAGTACTGGATCTAGTGGGGATAAAAGACAGCCCTTTTTGTAATTTTACAGCAATAGCTGTACTACTATCACTGAAGGAATGTTGTAGGAGTAGGATAGATGGACTTGTCAGCAGTAGTGAAGGAAGACAGGCAAAAGCAAAGGTTCTTCTGTTTCTTTTTATATCAGCTGAACATCAGAAGGTGAACAGGCTCTTTTTGATTCAAATACCTTAAGGTGGATCTTCTTGATTCACATAATCTGATAAAGAAAATTCCTCATAGAAGTACCAATCAGCATGTATTTTTAGCTGGCTCCAAATT